>NC_068293.1:7187031-7787031 GCF_025860055.1 Xyrauchen texanus | reverse complement strand
ACAAAATGGAATTTCTGCAAGACAGGAGGTAACTGTTGAGAATCAGGAGTCACACTGGGGGATATCATGAGTGATGACCCCAAGAAACCACCAGTGGTGTATTGTATCTAGGGCCTTATGGGCCCCTGTGCAAAGTGTGAGAAGCGTAGCACAACCCCCATCCGTTTGTACTTCTGTTTTCATATTTACAAATTACTTTACAACACACACTTCAAACAATACATCATTAACATTAAGTGGTAGCAATTTACAATGAGGTTCCATTTGTTAACAATGGTTAATGCATTAGGTATCATGATCTAACAATGAAAATATTTTTTAATGTTAATATGCAACTTTCAATGTTAAAAGTTTTAGCAAATGTTGAAATTAACTTTAACAAACATTACTTTTAAAGCATTTGTTAATCTTGGTTATTCATGTTTACAAATGTAGTTTACTAGTTTTTACAAAGGGACTTTGTTTACGGTTAAAGTCATAAGTAATTTGGAATGACAATTTTATTATTTTTGCAATAGCTGTTTGGGTCATCCATTCAGCACAACAAAGCCACACCAGGGTCAGCTATTCACTGAAGCTAAATTTGAACTGAAAAGTTATATTGAATGAAAATATTTAACTGAATGCATTAACCGGTCAAGGCTGTTTTTCATAAACGTCAGGTCGGGGCATCTTTTATTGAAAATGACCTAAAAAAATAAGCCTAACCTTTGATTTATTCACTGCGGTAAAAGGATGACAACTAGCCCCAGTCTACACTTTATTTAAATTAACATAATCTGATGGTACAGTGGCCCAAGGGTTAGCACTATCACCTCACAAAAAGAAAATCCAAGGTGCAAGTCACTAAGGACCCTGGACCTTTCAGTGCGGACCTGAGGGATTCTCCTCACAGTCAAAAACATGCAGGTTAGGCGAGTTGGAGAGTCTAAATTGGCCATAGTTCTGATTGTGAATGTGTTTGTCTATGTGATGGACTGGCCATCTCTTCAGCCCTTTTCAGGGTGTTTTGGCCCAAGATAGCTGGGATAAGCTGGTAAAGAAAATGGATGGATGAAAAAATCATTAGGATAACTGACTCAAAACATCCAAATGTAGTGATAAACTTTGTGTAGTACTGAGATAGTTGGTAGTGATCAATATCAACACTTAGCAAATTGCTTTTGAAGATATGGATTACTTTCATACTGCCTTTGTTAGTCAATTCAGTGCAAGTGAAGGGTGGCCAGAACTCTGAAGGTCAAAAAATCACAGAGATTAAATATTCTCATAAACACTTTGTTAGTGTTCTGCAGAAGACAGAAAAGTCATACACATCTGGTATGACAAGATGGTGAGTAAATAATGGGAGTATTTTCATTTTTGGTTGAACTTTCCCTTAAAGACTTTGGATCGAAGAAAGAGAAAGGGGTCGTTCAGGTGGCCAGTCAGTACTACTACTCCACAAGAGTCCTGAAATTCCCAGTGATTAATTGTATTCCAGTCCATCCCTGACTTCCTGTGAAGTGATGTGTACTCATACACTTGTTCCCCATGTCATTTGCAGTGTACTTTAAACTGAAGTATCCTCCTGGAAAACAAGTCAAAACAAACTCAGTGGAGAGTGTGGCTGAAAATCAAAACCAAAAAGGAGTGAGTTTGTCTCCTTTTGTTTCCTCATTTCTGAAGTGAAGAGACAAAGTGTCTAGAAAACCATTTTGATTTGTCTCTTCAGATCAAGTTGTTCAGGTGTCAGCTGCCAGTGGTTACCACGGCAGAAGGGACATTGTTTTATTGGCTGTGACGGAATGTAGAATCCATCTCAGACAGCAGCCAGACTTCAATCCAAGCTGTAAATCATGCCTTATTCTGTCACACACAGCTCTATCAACCACACAGGAAACACAACACTGCTTCTCATAGTCTCTCCCGCTCTCATTTGTAGCATGATAACTGCATGTGATTTAAGGGTTATGGATAGATGGGAGATTTAAAATAATTAAAAGGAGAGAAGTGTATCATAATCAGGGTTGGGCAGAATTCACAATTTAAGAGTTGGCTCCCTTTTGGTTAATTGTAATGACACACAAACTCAGGGGTTGAGATGATCCCAGATGCAGGGGTTTATTGCACTGAACACATGAAAAGCAGGCAAGCAATGTGAGGGAGAGTATTCAGGTAAGGTTCAAAAGTCTTAGTTCATTGTATGGCCAAAGACTGCTTTCAAAGGCAGCAGGCACAGCTCCACCAATGGTTAATACCAAACCAACATGTTCCCAAACAGGTAACTTAAACCTCAGACAGGGTCAAAATGTGAGTCACTTTCATAACTGAGCAGCAGATTTGTATAACAGTAGATATGCAGTAAACTCTGGTTTCACAAAGTCACTAATCTTGCACATCTGGAGCAGATTGTTGACAAACAGGGGAAGTTAACACAGGTGAGTAGGTATGCTCAGAGAAACTATCTTAAATATCCAGAAAAGATTGTTGACAATCAGGTAAATAATAAACAGAAACACAGTATTCCACTGTGGCAGAATGACAACAAGACCAGGCATTGACTGAGTGTTAGTGTGGGGTTTAAGGGCAGGTCCAAATGAGATGATAATGAGCTGCAGGTGTGTGTGATTAACACTCAGGTGATTGAGAGCAGGTGACTGTGAGGGAATTTAAATGTAATTGGCCATGGCAGACATGATGTTGAATGGTAATGACAAGAAGGGGCATTCAAAGAATTCAGGAATTTATCCAACACAAGCTTTGCAACCACATTAAACCAATAATTTTGCCATATTATATTTATCCAAAATGAAAAGAAAAAAAACATACATTTACTGGTGTCATTTTGTGCTGCTTTGATGCCACTGTCACATTTGTGTGTCTTTGGCTGCACCCGAACCGCAGTCGTTGAGATCAAAACAATGAATAAAAATTGATGTAGTGCCTCTAATGTTCATTTCACCAGGAAACTGCTGCGAAACATAAAAAGTGGCACATATAAGTCAGTTTGCAAAAATGTGTATAGAGTAACATTCAATAACATGAGACCAGGTTGGTATTTCTGCACTGGTAAGTGGGATGGCAATTCTAGATTTTATGTCAGCTCCAGAGTTATTAGCACACATCATAAAATGAGCAATAATTTATGTATATAATGAACACATATAGGGAAGCTATGCATGCCATATACATGAATTTCAATTGAATTCTACTTTGTTAAATTCAAATTTGGATTACAATTCTGCATCCTGTTTTTCAGGTATTGAAATGGAATTTCTACATTCAAACAAAACATTTGATCGCCACACAACCCTGATCATGCATTATCCACTTTCTTCTGTTTTAAAATCTCGGCAGTTGCCTATTGACCAAACGGCTCAGATAAATCTGATCGCTCTCTACACAAACCCGCTGAGAATTACTTTGCATGTGTATGTGTGTGTATTCACAGACACTGATGGCGTCTCTTTACATTCTGCATAGCTGGAATTCAGTTTCTTATTCTGAGCTTGTCCTCCATCTAGATCCACTCCTGCGGATCATCTTAAACACAATGGCAAACCAGGCATGATCAATAATGAAGAAGAGAGGGTGATGAAAGGAGAGAAAGAAAAATAGAGAGATAAGAAAAGAGATCCCACATGAACAGAGGGTAAAAGACATAGAATTAGGTTTAAATGCTAAAATGGCGGTGATGCAAAACTTTTAGGTTGTGTTTGGTTTTGTGGATGGAGGGCTGCACTTGCCTTTGAAGAGTGAAAGCAACTGGTGCCCTCCGATGTAACTGCAAGATGACTTCTCTTAGGTCATTTTACAAAAGGTCGAACTTGAGGGGTTCTTAAAGGGCTTTGACATTCCCAAGAACTGTTCACGATGTTGAACCTGAACAGCATAACACACAGTCCTTGACCTTAAACAGCCTGATAAAAACATGAGAGTTATTCTTTATTCTCCTACCTATTCTTGAATTTGATATATTTTCACATTTTAGAATAATAGTAAAATCATCAAAACTATAATATACCAAAAAGTTTGTCTTTGAAAAAAAGTTTCACTATACAAATCACAACTTTGATTCAAGCCATTCTCTATACAAACTTCAAGAGGAGCCAAAGGAATAGTTTACCCAAAAAATAAAAATAAAATTCTGTCATTATTTAATTACATACATTTTTGCTCCATACAATTATGGGGTTAGGTGTTGTGGTTTGATGATCATCCTTGGTTTTTTCATTGCCTATTTTCATCATCCGTCAGGACCGTGGTGGTTTCCAATGTTCCATTTCTGATGGCAGTAACGGGCCGCCTTTCACCCCGAGTCCCAATGTGGCTGCACAACCTGCATTCACATTCACCAGGGTGTGAATTATAAAAATCCCTGATGAGGTTAGGGTCCACAATGTTATAACCTGTGACCCAAGATCACACTTCCTGTAACCCTTTGAGTCAATGAGGAAGTGGAAAAAAAAGAGATGATCCAACATAGAAGGTGATGAGCTCTCGAGCACAGCATCAGAGAATGGGCTCGTCCAGTCGACGCAAAAGCCACGGCTGGGCTTCCCCCTTCAGATGAGGTCACCCAGTCACATGCTGACAAGATCGTGGACGACACCTTTTACTGCCCGGTCCCGATCTTTTGGCTCCCCAGCCCTCACTACCCTTGATGTTGTGGCGTCCAAGGGCTACTTGGCTATGCCCCCAATCCACCCCGGGATTGATGCAGGAACTGCACTCGGCAACCGGCCTCGCCCTCCGGGCGATGAAGGTCACGGCGCGGTCTTTCGGGTGGCCGATGTCCATCTTGTTGGTCCAGGAGCATCACCTTTGGCTCAACCTGATCAAGATGAGAGAGGCTGGCAAGGAACGGTTCCTTAACTCCCCCATTTCCCAGGCTGTTTTTTGTGCCACATTGGTGCCACATTGTCAGGGCTAGGGCCCTGTGTCCGTGCTGAGTCGGGGGACATCGAAGCACCCACTTGGCTCCTGTTACCCACCTACAGAAGAGCCTGATAGAGCCTGTCCCTCCAGCCAAGATGAAGAAGGGGTTTACAGCCCCTACTTCATTGTACCGAAAAAAGTCTCAGACTCCTGTTCAAGATGCTGACGCAAGAAAACATTCTAGCGAGCGTCCGGCATCAATATTGGTTCGTGATGGTAGACCTGAAGGATGCATACTTCTACATCTCAATTCAACCTCAGCACAGACCCTTCCTGCGGTTTGCGTTCGAAGGTTGGGCGTACCAGTACAAAGTCCTCACTTTTAGCCTGTACCTGTCCCCTCGCGTGTTCACGAAGGTCGCAGAGGCAGCTCTTGCCCTGCTAAGGGAAGTGGGCATTCGCATCCTCAACTGTCTGGTTACAACCGATGCCTCCAAGACGGGCTGGGGCACTGTATGCACGGGCACGCAGCCTCCGGCTCCTGGATGGGCCCACGGCTACGTTGTCACATCAACTGCCTTGAATAGTTGGCAATACTGCTCGCCTTGCAGAGGTTCTGGCCCTTGATCCAGGGCAAGCACATGTTAGCTTAGACAGACGTCGACACAACGTCGAGTGAGTGACAGATAGGGAATGTCCTGGTTACTTCAGTAACCTCCGTTCCCTGATGGAGGGAACAAGACTTTGAGTCCCTCCTGCCACAACACTGGACTACCCTCTGAAATGGCCGGGACCTTCTCTCTCGGATCCTTAGCACAAAACCTGAACGAGCGGTTCTCACTCCATCTCCTTTATACCCGTATGTGCAGGGGAGTGACATGCAAATACCACTCGCAAATTTCCATTGGCCTTTTATCAAATATCAGAAGGTGTCTCGGGCTACCAAGAGTGTCCCCTAGGGTCAACTTCATTGACACAAAGTCTCATTTCCTCCATCAGGGAACGGAGGTTAGGGAAGTAACCAAGATGTTATTTATTGATAAAACTGTAAAATACAATAATTGGCCTTTCCCAGAAGTTCCTATACTCTCTTTTCCACCATCGGGCAAAACTGCAAAATTGTAACATTCCATGCTGATCCGGGGCAGTTCAGGAGAATGTACGTAACAGATCTGTCTGTTGGCAATGGCGTGAGAGGTAAACAGAGCGAGTGCGGCACCCTATGGAGGATGATTGCATATTCTAGTTTTAGGACTGCTTTTCCCCCTGGTTTATCTTTTATAACAAACAGACACAGACCATGTCACAAAAAGGAATGTAAAGAGAAAAATGCTAGAGGTTTTGTATTTATAGGGCTTGTATTTACCACCGGACATGAACATGCAGAAAAGTAAAAGTTCCCAGACTAGCTACAAAAAGGATATTTATTGACTAAATATAAATAGTATATGAGAATATATTGATGTATTTTGAGTTTAAATGAGCTAGTAATCTAATTTCCGGACGAAAAAGGCAGGTAGAAAAATAAATGTAAGCTTCAATATTATTGTGAACTGGTCTGATTGGAGCAATGGAGGAGTCAGGAGACAACGAGGCAGGTTCAACTTTAGACCTTTTTTTACTGCTCGTGCTTTCTCACAAAGATATGTATGTGTATACAAATTTATAGAGCACGATCGAGATGCACTCTCCCGTCTGTCGTGCTTTCTGGCAATTCTCTCTCTCCCGCTCTCGACATTTGGCGTCCCTTAAATGTCTCTCTCCGTATCACTATAACAAGACACAGGTGTTAGAGGTAATTACAAACCAGGTGACAAGCCTTACCGCTCTCTCTCTCCCGCAGACCGACACATGACCACGCCCCCCATGCCACATGCCCCCACCGCTGACTCAGGCCGGGGCAACATCCAGCCTGCCCACTCCCCCCCCATTTCTGGAGAGAAAGTCAGCCACAACCATCTGCGCCCCCGGCCTGTGGACCACCTTGAACTTAAAGGGCTAGAGGGCCAGATACCAAAGGGTGATCCGCGCGTTAGTATCCTTCATGCGGTGGAGCCACTGCAGAGGGGCGTGATCGGAACAGAGGGTGAAGGCCCGCCCCAGCAGGTAGTAGCGGAGCGTCAGAACCGCCCACTTAATCGCAAGACACTCCTTTTTGATGGTGCTATATTTCCTCTCCCTGAAGGAGAGCTTGCGACTAATAAACAGTACTGGCCGTTCCTCCCCTCCGACCACCTGCGAGAGCACTGCGCCCAGCCCCCTGTCAGATGCATCAGTCTGCAAAATAAAGGGGAGAGAGAAATCAGGTGCATGTAAAAGCGGCCCCCCACACAGTGCAGATTTTACCTTAAGGAAGGCCTGTTGGCACGACTCTGTCCACTGGACCAGATCGGGAGCCCCTTTTTTAGTAAGGTCAGTCAGCAGGCTGGTGACATCAGAATAACTAGGCACAAACCTTCGGTAGTAGCCAGCCAGTCCCAAAAACTGCCTTACCCCCTTTTTGGTCTTGGGTGCCGGGCAGGCTGCGATCGCTGCGGTTTTGTCAACCTGTGGACGCACCTGCCCGTGAGCCAAGTGGAACCCCAGATACCGAACTTCCACCCGTCCAATTGCACACTTCTTTGGGTTTGCCGTGAGTCCCGCCCGCCTCAGCGCTCTCAGGACAGCCCTCAGATGTTGCATATGCCGCCGCCAGTCATTACTTTAAATTATAATGTCATCTAGATATGCGGCAGCATATGCCGTGTGCGGTCTGAGGATCTTATCCATAAGGCGCTGAAATGTGGCCGGGGCTCCAAACAAGCCGAACGGAAGTGTTACAAATTGGTGTAATCCGAACGGTGTTGAAAAAGCATTTTTTTCTCGGGACATTGGAGTTAAAGGAATCTGCCAATACCCCTTCGTTAAGTCCAGCGTCGAGTAAAATTGAGCCGCGAACTACAGATCGAGTAACTCGTCAATACGCGGCATTGGATATGCATCAAATTTGAATCACTGTGCGACTCTTGTATTACACCCATTTCGAGCATTGCCTCTAATTCCTCCCTAACGACCTTTTTCTTGTGCTCCGGGAGGCGATAGGGCCGGCTACGAAGCACCACGCCCGGGGTGGTCTCGATATGGTGTTCTATGAGGTTAGTGCGACCGGGCAGGAGAGAAAATACGTCTGCGAACTCCGCTTGCAGCCTCGCAACATCTGTCAGCTGCGACAGCGAGAGGTGGTCTCTGCAAGGGACCGGGGTAAATGAATTTCCTTTGAGCGATATCTCCGGTCCGAGCTCCGCCTTCTCCGGAACCGCCGTCGCCAAGGCTACAGGTACCGCCTCCCTCCATGGTTTGAGGAGGTTGAGGTGGTACGTTTGCCGTGACCCTCTCCTATCCGTTCGCTTAACCTCATAATCGAGATCTCCAACTCGTCGCGTGACCTCAAAGGGTCCTTACCACTTGGTGAGTAAATTGGAGCTCGAGGTGGGCAGTAACACAAGTACTTTATCTCCCTGTGAAAATTCCCTTAGCCGAGTGTCCCTGTCGTACAGTCGGCGTTGGCGTTCTTGCACTTGGAGCAAATTCTCCTGTGTTACCCGTCCCAAAGTGTGGAGTTTTGCTCGAAGGTCAAGAACGTATTTAATTTGGTTTTTGCTATCCGAAGGTCCCTCCTCCCAAGCTTCCCGTATGACATCAAGCACGCCCCGTGGCCGGCGCCCATACAGTAGTTCAAACGGAGAAAAGCCGGTGGAGGCTTGTGGGACCTCTCGTACTTCAAACAGCAGGGGTTCTAGCCACTTATCCCAGTTTTTAGCATCTTCGTGTACAAACTTACGAATCATGTTTTTCAAGGTCTTATTAAATCGTTCCACCAGTCCATCGGTCTGCGGGTGGTAGACACTGGTACGAATCGACTTAATGCCTAATAATTCATATAGTTCGCGAAGTGTACGTGACATGAACGTTGTGCCTTGATCTGTGAGGATTTCCTTTGGAATCCCCACTTGGGAGATAATTTTGAAGAGTGCCTCCGCAACACTGTGTGCTGAGATGTTGTGTGGAGGCACTGCTTCCGGATATCGCTTTGCATAATCCATCAGAACTAACACAAAGCGATGCCCGCGTGCAGTCTTTTCTAATGGCCCGACGAGATCCATTCCAATTCTGTCAAAGGGGATCTCGATCAACGGCAGAGGGCGCAATGGCGCTTTTGGGGTGGCCGGTGGGTTCACCAACTGACATTGCACGCCGCACACCACTTGCGATTCACGTCCCCGTGAATGCCCGGCCAAAAGAAACAGGCCATTATACGTTTCAAAGACTTTTCGTGACCTAAGTGGCCGGCCATTGGATTATAGTGAGCCGCCTGGAAGAGTGTTTCCAGACGGCTCTTCGGTACTAACAGCTGTGTTGTAACCTCTTTGGTTTGAGTGTCCTGCGTCACTCGATACAACCGCTCTTTGATAGTAGAAAAGTACGGGTATGTGAGCGCAACACCGGGCTGGAGCTGTTGACCATCAATTACTTTCACTTGGTCGAAGGCGTGCCTAAGGGACTCGTCACGCGACTGCTCCAGAGGGAAATCCCCCTCAGGTAAGCCCCTGAGGGTGGAAACACCCTCGTCTGCGTCATCTTGACGCGGAGCCGACGTTGACGGCCCCGGCACCGCCTCCCCAGCCATAGTATCACACGCCACACCCTGCGCCACCACTCTGCAGGACCCATCCACACACATTACCCTCAGTAAATTTTTAAAGCCGGGCCAATTGGTTCCCAAGATTAGTGGATGGGTGAGGCGGGAATTAACCGCGGCCTCGACTCTATGCCTTTTCCCCCTGAATCGTATCTCAGTGGAAACCACAGGATATTTGTGAATGTCCCCATGCACACACCTCACCAATTTATCTTTATCCAATGCCCCGCCTTGCACCAAGCGTTTGTGGATCGAGATTTGAGAACAACCTGTATCCACCAAAGCTTGATGTGTATCCCCCTTCACCCTTACCGGTATGCAATACATTCCTGCCCGATCGGGGGAGGCCTGTGGAGCGTCGGGGATCCGAACTAGTGTCCCCACCTCCATCACTGGACACTGCTCCTGGCTATGTCCGGCTTCCCCGCAGCTCCAGCAGACCGGCCCAGGTCTTCCTTCCGCACTCGTGGGGGCGGGCTCGCCAACCTGGGTAGAATAACGGAGAGAGACAGGGGGGTTTGAAGGGGCAGAGAAGGGGAAGGGTCCCCTGGACCGGGGTTGGGGTCTGGGCGGGCCTCCCCACCTACGAGGAGCCGGAACTGGGCGGGAGTGAGGGGAACGGGGAGAAGGGGAGGGAACAGCAGGCACAGGGGGTGGAGAGAGAGAGAGAGAGAGAGAGAGGATACTGCCTCGCCGTCTCCTGGGAACGCCGCCATGTAGTCCTCTGCCAGCTGGACGGCTCCATCCAACGACGCCGGGCGGTGGCACTGGACCCATTCCGACATGCCTCGGGGAAGCTGAGAGACGAACTGCTCCAGCACCACCATGTCGACCACTTCCACGACGTCGCGGGTTCCCCCCACCAGCAGCCATTTCCTGTAGGCGTCACGGAGCTGTTGCGCAAACGCGAACGGGCAGCCGTCCTTCCCGAAGCTTAATGAGCGGAATAACTGTCGACTCTGCTCCGGGGTGTGACCGACCCGTTGCTGGATGGCTTTCTTCAAGTGGCTATAGTCCAGGAGGCCGGCGGCGGGAAGTTGTTGTGCTGCCAGCTGCGCCTCCACGAAAAGTAGGGGCAATAGGCGGGGCGCCCACTGCTCGGGAGGCCACCTCCATACCTCCGCCGTTTTCTCGAACAGGTCGAGGAAGGCCTCCGGATCATTGCTTGGCCCCATTTTCGCGAGGGCAAGCGGTGGGGTGGGAACCGAGGAGAACGCAGCACCAGCCCCCTCTCCGGCGATCAGGCTCCGCAGCGCTTGCCAGTCCTCGGCTTGTGCCTGGAGCAAGGCTTGGAAGCGTTGTTCTTGCTCCCGGCGAACCTCCAAGAGGGCATGGTGTTGTGTCTGCTGGATGCTGGTGAGGGCGTTGATGACTTCGGCCAGCGGTGAAGGCTCCATAGCGGCGCTCTCCTCCAAACCCGGGTTCTCGGCACCACTGTGAACTGGTAGGACTGGAGCGATGGAGGAGTCAGGAGACAACGAGGCAGGTTCAACTTTAGACCTTTTTTTATTGCTCGTGCTTTCTCACAAAGATAGATTTATAGAGCACGATCGAGACGCACTCTCCCGTCTGTCGTGCTTTCTGGCAATTCTCTCTCTCCCACTCTCGACATTTGGCGTCCCTTAAATGTCTCTCTCCGTATCACTATAACAAGACACAGGTGTTAGAGGTAATTACAAACCAGGTGACAAGCCTTACCGCTCTCTCTCTCCCGCAGACCGACACATGACCACGCCCCCCATGCCACAATTATTTAAACTATCATGAAAAAAAATCATGATAATACATTAAACGAGTCACCACATACTTAACCTATTCCACAAGCATGGTTGAGAATGGTTAAGAAAGGTTAGCTATAGAGTTGGCGTACTTGAGTTCGGACTAAGACGCGAGCCTGAGTCAAAGTTAATGGATTTGGACTAGTCACAGGCTCAGATTTATTTTTACTCTGACTCAAGTCGAGACCATGGCATTTGTGATGCAATGAAAATAAATGAATAAATGAAAATACATGAACACATCTCAGCCTGCATGCAGCTGTATCAGGGGTGCAAGGTCTCACAGCCCATCAACTTTTAAAACAAATGTTTGTATATGCTTAAATATGTGGGCCCCACAGCTTATACAAGGGTCCCTCAACAGAGCGATGTGACTATGAGGGCCCACAGCCCTCTTATAGGACCCTTTTGCCTTATTTTTTCTAATTACAATTTTGACCCACTCTTTAATCTTATAACGCCACCTGGTGAAGTTTTCCATGCTCTTTTGGAAGTAGAAGACTTTGTATAATATTTTCCAAAATAGCTACCTTCATATTTTGATGCATTCATCTTTTTATGTGAACTATTTGCTGATTTTGATTAGTCAGATTAACAATAATATTTACCTTATTACTGATATTTCTAAATTAGTATTTATTGAATTCAATCAACGTGTGCTTAATTTAATTATTTTATAAAAAAAAAACAGTATAGAAAAACAAGTTCAAGATGGAAGGCAGGAGACAGAGAGCAATGATGCAGTCAAGTAAGGCTCTTTATTTTCCTGTCTTCAACTCTCTGCGTGCACTCTTCTCTGTGCTTTTCTAAGTTCAATCAGATCAGTGTGACACAATCTTTGTCAACATAAACTTCTCTGAGTCTTCAGCTTCATAATAAAATAAAACTCTTCTCTCCCCATGTTCACTGGAATTAGAGACAGGTGTTAGACACCTTAGACAGGTGTCGACCATGCCGCCGCTGCCACAAACAGGATTTAACAGATTTAAATAATATAGTTTTCTGACTATTATTTCATTTGGTTAAGCTTTATTCTTTGTATAAAAGGGCTATTGAACAAAAACATTTATTATTCTATTCATTGCTATAACTGCATATTTGCCCTACATTACAAAAAATAACAGCTTAGGTGGTTGGTAAAAAGCAAATATTGATATTTGTCTTTGTGTGGTTTGAAAGTACTGATTAAACTAGATATGTAAACTTTGTTGAGATAAACTAAAATGTTGGTCTGAAAAAACCTTGTCTGAATGTTTAAAATAGTTTTACATGCTTGAAATTAGAATTAAATTTTCTTTTATATATGTATCAACATTCCTCTATCTGTTACTCTCTCGACGTTGTGTTGATATAGGGGTCACCCTTGGGAGCCCCAAACACCTCTGATCTTTGAGAAAAGGCCAATGGGGATTGGTGAGTGGAATTTGCATGCCACTCCCCCAGACATATGGGTATAAAAGGAGCTGGCTCACAACCACTCATTCAGATTTTTTCTTCAGAGCCAAGCAGTGTTGATGTATTCCACTGCCAATCCATTTGCCTCTGTAGAAAGTAAGCAATCGCCACAGCTGTTGGATTTCATGATGCATCACAGAGGTTTCTCCCCCTCTCTCACAGATAAGCATGGAGAACGCCACTGGGTGCTTCGACGGTTGAGCGCTAAGAGAGTATATTTCTCCCTAAAAGTTTATATATTCTCTAAAAGAGTGGGCACTGATGCAAAGTGTCTTTTTTATGATGCTTTCCAGTTATGTGCAGTTCCTGGTTGCGGTCGTTATCTCTCCGATTCTGACGGTCACTATCGCTGCCTTTCGTGTTTGGGTTCCAGACACGCAGAGACAGCATTCGTGGATGGTTCATGTCCGCACTGCGAGAGCATGACCATGGCCACGTTGTGATCATGGCTTTCCTTCCTCTGAGGAAAAGCCACTCAAGAAGAACCCCGCCCGGTTCTTCTGCCTGCCGGTACAAGACGTTATTGCTGGTGGCGATTTGGGGACTTCAATGGAAATAACTCTGCCGGGTGAATCCCCACGGGCCTCCCATTCTCCAGCATGCTCGTGTGTCAGACAGCCCACAATGAGTCAGACAGCCCACCTTAGAGTGGGTTCGACCACTCATTCGGCACTCAGGGGAGGATGAGATCTTGATAGCAGCATCGGAGAGCAGCCTGCTTCAGTCAGATTTGGAGGATTCGGCTGGGCTTCTGCCTTTGTGTGTGGTCGCCCAGTCTGAGCCTGAAGCCGACCTGACGTCAATGCTTGCCCAGGCTGCCGCAAGCGTTGGGCTGGAGTGGAACCTTCCGCCCTGTCCTTAACCTTCGTGGCTTGATAATTGGTTTCTGGGCTCGGTGTGCCACTCACAGCCACGCCGCACCTCGCCCCAGTCCCTTTCTTCTCAGAGGTGCATAAGGAGCTCACGAAGTCATGGAGGGCACCTTTCACTGCATGGACCCTTTCTCTGAGCTCCTCTGCTCTTACTACCCTTGATGGTGGGGCTGCCAGAGGGTACTCGGTTGATTCCCCAGGTGAATAAGGTGGTTACATTGCACCTGTGCCCGCAAAGCGTCACCACCTGGCGGAACCACCTGAGACTCCCTTCCAGGGCCTGTAGGTTTACGTTGTCACTGGTGATTCAGGCCTAAGGTGCCGCTGGACAGGCCGCCTCCGCCCTGCATGCCATGGCTCTCCTGCAAGTGCACCAAGCCAAGGTACTGAGAGAACTGCACAAGGGTAGTTCTGACCTGAGATTGATGCAAGAGCTGTGTTTGGTGACTGATTTTGCCCTCTGGGCAAAGAAGGTCATGGCGTGGACTCTCGGGCAGGCGATGTCCACCTTGGTGGTCCAGGAGCACAACCTATGGTCCTTGACGCCCCCGTCTCCCAGGCTGGCCTATTCAGCGACACTGTTGAGGACTTTGCGCAGCAGTTCTCGGGGGTCAGGAAGCAGACCAAGTGGATCAAGATCCCGCATCCTGCTCATCGCCAGGGGCGTCCCCCTGCTGCCCGGCCATGGTGTAGAGTCCCCCGCAGGAAGCAGACTCCCACTCTATCCCCCTGTGGAGGGCGGGGAGGAGGATCCTTTGTTGCCTTTTTGTTGATTCGCTGCATGCCTGAAAGGCTGCGATACACACATTTTCATAAAAGGAGCATTTTTCTCATTTCTTGGGACACACACCCAATGTTTACGGCCATCGTTATTGCGATTGCCAGACACCGCACATTTATGGCAGTCACGATGCTGTGGAGGAGGGCCCCCCGCCTCTGCATGCCCAGCTGTGACACAACACACCCACGGCCGGGCGGTTGTGACGGATTACAAGGACGGTTCCCTCCTCCCCCATTACTAACTGGTCCTATGGTGGGTACCCGGAGGGAGGTAAGTGCTTCGATGTCCCCAGACTCAGAATGGCCATGAGTTCTGGGACCAAGCTCCCTCAACGTGGTGCCTCCGTCTCCGCCCCACCGTGAGGCCCCAACCGCCGGTACGTCCAAGGTGATTGTCTCCTTGGTCCCACTTGGGGCCGTGGCTTGTGCTCCCCAACCTGTCGCGATGGCTGACCAGTACCATCCAACTCGGCTATGTGATTCAGTTCGCCAGGCACCCGCCGGGTTTGTTATACCTCAAGTGCAGGTTTTCTTCGGTTCACCTTGGAGGGCCTCCCCTTTGGTTGGTCCCTATTGCCTCATGTCTTCATGGAAGTCACAGAGGCAGCCCTTCCCCCATCTAAGGGAAATGGGCATCTGCATCCTCAGCTGTCTCGACGACTTGCTGGCTGTAGCTCAACTCTCGAGACATGTTGTGTTCACACAGGGACCTAATGCTCAGGCTCCTCAACCGGTTGAGGCTTCTAGTCAACTGGGAAGAGAGCAAGCTCTTCCTGGTACAGAGCATCTATTTTCTCGGGTTGGAGTTAGACTCAGTCTCTCTGTGCCTCATGAGTGAGTGCATGCAGTCAGTGCTGAACTGCCTGAGGTTGTTCAGGTGGAGCACTGCGGTCACACTGAAGCATTTTCGGAGGCTTCTGGGGCATATGACGTCCTCAACGGTGGTCATTCCACTCGGGTTAATGCATATGAAAACACTTTAACACAGGCATCAGACTGGAGTCGCGATATGGGCACGACGCCACAGGCTCCTGGACAACTGCCTCGACTTGCTGGCAGACGCATCTTGCTAGGCAAGCTCGATTCCACGCGTCAATGCGTAGTGAAATGTGTCAGCGCTCAATTCATAATCCAACATAAGTATGCACTGCATTCTCTGAATTGCCGCAAAGGCCGCTAGAGTGGATTTTCTGTTTTCTGTCAACAACTGTCATGGCGGAGCAACAATTTGTGGAGAGGCTTGCCGAACAAGTTAGATTATACAAAAATATTTACAACCCCTCGTCCCCTTGCCATTCAAATAAAACAGCAATTGAAAATGCTTGGCAAGAAATTGCAGCTTCCCTAAATTCTGATAATGATACTTTAAAGAGAAAATTTAAAGAACTACGGGACCTACTGTGTCTGCGCAAACTTTCAGGAAATATTTGTACCGGCTGCTACCTTCTAACTGTCATTGGTCCATGTCATCTGTAGGTGTGACCTGGAGCTTCACCTACTTTGAGGCCGACAGCTTAATCCATTTCCATTTTTCAGTCAATTAAGTTCAGTCAACATGAACACTAGCGTGCAGAGATATCAGTAAGCTGGATCAAACTTACCTTTATCTTTATAATCATTTGCATAGAGACATTTTCCAAGAGCATGTCATGTGATTTCTTTTTTGTTGAATTAATCTACAAAAATACCTAAAATCTGATCGGCTGATAAAAATGTTGTTCCAGGACAAACAAGGATGTTGATCCAGGAACATGTGCTACTCTGTGAAATCATGGTAACCTTCATTATAGAAAAGTCCTCCAATGCTATATCTCCGCTAATTCCACTATGTCTGTCCTTATTTTCCATTAGAATATAATCACACACACACACACTGACATCAGTGTTACTGGACAGTGTTACTAATAACTCCGAGAGAAAGGGAAGAAAGCTTGAAAAAAGGGGGGAAATTAGTGGTCTATTAGAAAGTTTTTATGTCTTTATTCTTGGTAAGTGACAATAACAGGACAGTATGTACTCTTGTGTCTGAATGCTTAGGCAGTCTGTGCTTAGGCAGATGCAGCTGGTACCAGAGTCAGTGTCTGTAGGGCACATTTATTTTTAACTTACCCACTCGCATTCACACACACATTCATATTGTCATACAAAGAATCAGGGGTGCCATTAGGATTTTTAGACCCCCTAACAACTTTGTACTCTGGGCCCATTTATCACATTTTTGATACTTTGTATCATTGCAACCCATATCAATTAATTTTCATAAACACTATAATTTTTTTAAACCTTGTGCAACCTTCGGGACATTTTTATCTTTTTCATTTTTGTTTTCCGATCATTTTGGCTGTGATTTTTGCCAGAGGTGTGTATTTTGTTGGGGAATT
This sequence comes from Xyrauchen texanus, assembly GCF_025860055.1. Lineage (NCBI taxonomy): Eukaryota > Metazoa > Chordata > Actinopteri > Cypriniformes > Catostomidae > Xyrauchen > Xyrauchen texanus. The sequence goes on along the minus strand of NC_068293.1, from coordinate 7,770,227 downwards.
ACACTTGGGACCTTAAGCACAAAAACGTTCCCATTGAAACCCATTAAAACTGCAATATTTTATCCCAGTGCCATTAAAGCATAAAATCATGAATTCTATGATAATATGCTTTCATTCCGGAGACCTGTCTTCAAGATTTTTATTTTAATATTCATCAACAACATCAACAAGATGACGCCATTTTTCTCACGTTTAGCCTATGGAGCAAATACATGCTTTTTCATATTTTCTGTTTGCTGTATTATAGAGCAATGCAGGCTATTTGAATAAATGATGCAGCTAAAATTGTGTGGGTGTGTTGGTATGGATATCAGAGTGTGTTTTGTATGTGTGTATTGAGAAGTGTGTGTATGTGTGTGTGGAAAGTCAGTGCAAGTGGAAAATAACACCAATATCTCAAATTTTATGGCAGTTTTTTGACATGGACATTTTTGTGCTTTAAGGTACTGAATGTGTTTTATTTTTGTTTTTTTTTATCTGACAATGCACATAAAATAATAATGCATCAAAATCAATGTTTTTGCTAATCATTGACATATGCCAGACTGTGATAATCCCAAAAAAATATTCCCCTTAACATTTAGTATATGGAAAATATAAAAACAACAGTGGCATTCTATAAACAACTGGCATTTAAAGGGTTAAAATAATTAAAATGAATTGATATTTGGTAGTTAAGACCAGGACTGATGTTGGTTAAAAAAGTAACTCATTAAAAGTGGAAAATAATATTAATATATATAATATTATTAGGGTAGTTTTTTGACGCTGGTATTTTTGTCCTCTAAGGACCTCTGAGTAACTGTGCGTTCAGACCAGAGGCGGCGAGAGCATATAAATTAGCTCTGGCTTCCCTGCCAACAACGCTATCGAAAATTCGTGGACTCTCTGATGTATTTTAAATAGGCGGCAACGTTCATTGAGAATGCTTGGTTTTGTGAACTATATTTAAAGGGGCCACAAAACATCCAGACATGTCGACCAGTATCTTATTGACGACATATCACAAGTAGCGTATATCCTCATGAAATATTTTTATTTATTATTATATGATATTATATAAACCATAATATCCACTTTAACTCACCAGGCACACCAACAATTTCAGACAAACAGCAAACAGGGACAGATGAAATATTATGGGAAATAATCAGTTTCTCCTCAGTTTCTCCTCCATTTTGTCGGGGCTGCCCAAGGGAAACACGGGTCTGCCGACAGGGGGACCGTACCGCAGGAAATACATCACGGGGAGTTTGCCTGAGAAGGGAAGTAAGCTCGTGGAGCCTGACCCCAGTACAGGATACCTGTGACTCGTAGTGGGTCTGGACGCGAATTGCTCAGCTGAATTCGCAGGCTAGAAGGCTAAGGAGGGAGCAACGCTTAGTGGCTAACCTGGGATAGAAGGCGCACTGGATTAACTTGGTGAAGGGCGCGGTGTGCAAGCGGAACACTCGTTCGGTTGTGCCGTGTTACCAAGTTCTACTGGCTTGGACCTGACAAAACATGGGACGAGACCGACTCAACCCTGAGATTGTTAAATCTGGAAAAGGTATTGGGTGTTGCCCAGCCTGCTGCTCTGCAGATGTCTGCTAGGAAGGTGCCATTGGCCAGTGCCCACGAGGATGCCACACTTCTCGTCGAGTGTGCTCGAACCCGCAAGGGGTCCACAGGAAGCAGAGGTCTGTCCAAGGGTTGAAAGTCTGATGGCAGGAGGGGGTGATTGTCACAAGGTAGGTGCCATGTCGCCATGACCATCTTGGGACTCGAGTCTGTAGCCAGTGCTGAAGCGGTCTCATACGCATCAACCCGAGCGGCGTGGCCACGGCTGAGGATGCCATATGCCCCAGGAGCCTCTGGAATTGTTTTAGAGGAACAGCCGTGATGGGCTCGAAGAGAGCGAGGCACCTGAGCACTGACTGGGCGCGCTCGTTGGGACTGAGACTGAGTCGAACTCCATGCCGAGAAAAAAGATGCTCTGAAACGGGGCAAGCTTGCTCTTTTCCCAGTTTACCTGAAGCCCTAGATGGCTGAGGTGCCCTGGTCCCGGTAAGCGCATAGTAACTCTCGAGAATGAGCCAGGATGAGCCTGACATCAAGGTAGTTGAGTATGCGGATGCCCACTTCCCTTAGGCAAGGGCTGCCTCTGCGATCTTTGTGAAGATGCGAGGGCCCGGGGACAGGCCGAAGGGGAGGATCTTGTACTGATATGCCTGGCCGTCGAACGCGAACTGTAGGAAGGGAAGTACGTGTACTTCAGGTCTACCGCCGCAAACCAATCTAGCTGTCGAATGAGTATTTTGAACGGGAGTTTGTGCAAAGCCCGGTTGAGAACTCAAAGGTCCAAGATTTTTGGGTATGATGAAGAAAGAGCTGTAGAGACCCTTCTTCATCTTGGCTGGAGTGACAGGCTCTAATGCGTCCTTGAGAAGCAGAGTCGTGATCTCTGCCTGTAAAGCACTGGCTTTTGGTGGAGCAAATACCGCCGAAACAAGGCGGGAGCCAGGTGAACTGAATCGCGTAGCTGAGTCTGATGGTCCTGGCCAACCAGCGCGATGTGTTGGGCAGCAAAAGCCAAGCGTCCAAACTCCGCGTGAGTGGCATTAATTGGACGATCACATTTAATGTACCGGGCCGGGCTTCATGGTTGGGGGGCAGGTAATAGCGTGTCGGGAGGCAGAAGAGTGTTCCAAGGCTTGGGTGCTGAGAAAAGACTCAAAGCACTTACCTTGCTCCACACACCCGGCAGGCAGCAGGTTAGAGACTGAGAAAGAGGTCTTAGAGAGGCATCTTCGGAACTCATCAGCGCTGGCCTGCCGGGGCGCACCAGCTGGATGACCCAGGGTGTGAGGAAATCGTTCTTTATTGAGAATGTGGGTGCCTCAGCCCCACAAAGTCTGACTGCCTGGGTCGCCTGTCTCAGGAGTCCTTCGGAGTTTTCCTGGTCCTGGAGACGGTGTGCATAAGCCGCCTGCAAGGTGCTCGACGCTGGGGCTGAGAGCTGGGCCCGGGTTGAGGCGGAGCTACCTGTTGTTTAGCCACAGAGGGACGCCCTAGGCGAGCAGGGGCGCTGGTTTGGCGGCGGAGTGCATTTCTTCCCCTATGATAATTTTAATATGAATCTATAACATACAGTAGTTACTAGAGTAGATGTTTCTATGTACACTATGCATGGTACGTGATAAGCACAAAATCAAATAAAATAAAAACAAAATAAGAAGACCTCTCGTACATGCGCAGAGGAGGGCTGGTTGAAAGTGCAGATTTGTTGTAAAAAATATGTTAAATATTTATCTGTTTCTGAACCACACCTATCATATCGCTTCTGAAGACAAGGATTTAAACACTGGAGTTGCCCTGGAGTTGATTACTTTATTTACGTTTATGCTGTTTTATGTGCTTTTGGAGCATCAAAGTTCTTATATTCTTTACAATCTTCATTTGTGAGTAAAGAATTTTTAATTTTTAATTTTTTTGGGTGAACTATTCCTTCAATATGCATGAAGTATGCTTAATCACTGTTTAAGATCCATCCAACTCTGTATTCATGTAACATGCTAAAGATGAATAAGAAGTCTTCAGAAGATATGTCATATGTCAAAAACTCTCTTGACTGTTTAAGATTCAGCAGATCATTTGTTGTAGTATTTTCTTGGTACTTTACTAAGAGACAGCGTGTCATGAAACATGGAACTGTCTTCCTTTAACTGAGGTCTGGATAAAAGCTGACATATAAAATTACTCCTGTAACAGATTTAAGGAATAAAAATCAGTTGCATTTGAAAGGACTTTAAACTTTAAAGTCTGGAAACATATTTAAACTATACATTATCATGAAATTTCTTACAGAAGCTTTTAAAAAGAGAAAGAAAAAGAGTTGGGTGTCAGGATGGCCTGGGCTTCTGTGATGGGAAATTCCAGAGATTGTACATACACTTACTCACCATGTGAAGTGTAAAGTTGGGAGTCCAGTGGGAGCCCTGGGCATCTGCTGCTTGTGATGATGGATCACCCAGAACTACATAACAGCTCATTATGTAAAAGTCTCATGAATAGAGATGTGATGGGCAGAAGGGAGCAGCGAAGATAGAGACAGAAAAGGACAGAGGATGGGCGCTTCAGCACGTCTGATTTATTCCAGCATTATCAGCCACAATTCAGTCACCATGATGAGCTGCCTCAGGCTGAACCGTCGCACACTGGACAGCAGAAATAAAAAAAGCACATAAATCACATGATCTATGATTATAACAGAACAAATCACATGAAGTTTGGAATTAAATACATAGAGAGTGGCAGGAATGAAAAAAGGCTGGATTTTGCACTCAAACCACCATCGATATTGAGAATGCACTTGGCAGATCTGAAAGCCGCATTCAAATCTCAGGACATTGAACAGACAATTGGAAAATAATTTTCTAGACCCATCATATCTTACCAATCTGAGACAATTAACAATTAAGCCAAAAACATTTTCAGCAACCACTTTTTTTGCTTTTGTTGTCCCAATGAAGCTGACTGTATTGTCGTAGGGTGGACCCTGGCAGGGTCACCATTGATGGTTGGATTGTTGGTAGAGCTTCCAAATTAAGCCAAACTTGTCTCATAGAATCAAGTTACTTGGTATGGTAACTTGCATTTTTGAAAACATTTTTTTTTCACTTCAGCTTTAACATACAATTTTAAGCATTTGATTTTCCTTGCAGCCTTAAGATTGGAGGCCAGTTGACAGCTATAGCCATCAGCAGCGACATGACAATGAAAACAGAATTAGCACAAACCCAGCCTTCTGATCCAGGCCTCAGATTTCCATGTTGCGACAAGATACCACTTCAGAACTGGCCTCCATTGTCATGTGGCATTGGCCTCTGAAACAATAGCTGCATTGGCAAAACTCGTTTGGCAACATATCTGCCAAATTATGTTTGTGATTGAGTGTGTGCATTTGTATGTTTGCGTAAATGTGAGTGTGGGCAGACTGATCTCACTTTTAATTTGGCTACAGTAGGTCGAAAGTTTTCTGGCCAAATTCAGTCTGTGCTGAAAAGCCCCCAGTGGCCGAAGCTGGAAGTGTTGTTGAACGTGTGGGCATTGTGAGCTCCATTTTTTCAGCTGAAATGCCCACAGAGTATCACCAAAAGTGAGTTGTAAAGTAAATTGTTTTTATTTGAAAAGTATGTAATACAGTGAATGGGAATGTATACTTTATTTACCATATGCCCAAACCCCAACTCTAAACCTTACCATCAATGAATTAAAGTGCAACCCTGTATTGCGCTCATCATAGATTAGGTGAACACTATTACTTTTTTATTATTATTAAAAAAAACACACAAATTAACAAGAGATAGCATCTTATACAAGAGACCAATGACACACACATATATAAAAACACACACACACACACACACACACACACACACACACACACACACACACACACACACATATATATATATATAAAATAAAATAAAAAACAGGTACAACAAAATATATAGATGTATAGCTATAGTTGTATAGTAGTGTATATTGGTACAGTAATACGTTTAATCAATAGGTAAATTTTGTGTGGTATAATAGTATCATATATATATAATCATTATCATTAATTAACTTTTTTCTGGTGATGTGGAGCGTGAGAGAGAAAAAAATTATGGATATAAACCCATTGAGTGATATCAAGACAATTTGAAACAATCATAATTATAATAATAATAGTTGTAGTAGTTGTAATGATAGTAACAACAACAATAATAATAATAACAATAATAGTAGTAATATTATCAGTATTAATAATAATAATAATAATAATAATAGCAATAATAGTAGTAATATTAGCAGTAGTAGTAATAATAATAATAATAACAATAATAGTAGTAATATTAGCAGTAGTAATAATAATAATAACAATAATAGTAGTAATATTAGCAGTAGTAGTAATAATAATAATAATAACAATAATAGTAGTAATATTAGCAGTAGTAGTAATAATAATAATAATAACAATAATAGTAGTAATATTAGCAGTAGTAGTAATAATAATAATAATAACAATATTAGTAGTAATATTAGCAGTAGTAATAATAATAATAACAATAATAGTAGTAATATTAGCAGTAGAAATAATAATAATAACATTAATAGTAGTAATATTAGCAGTAGTAATAATAATAATAACAATAATAGTAGTAGTAGCAGCAGTAGTAATAATAATAATAATAATAATAATAACATTAACAGTAGTAATATTAGCAGTAGTAATAATAATAATAAAAATAATAGTAGTAATATTAGCAGTAGTAGTAATAATAATAATAATAACATTAATAGTAGTAATATTAGCAGTAGTAATAATAATAATAACAATAATAGTAGTAATATAAGCAGTAGTAGTAATAATAATAATAATAACATTAATAGTAGTAATATTAGCAGAAGTAATAATAATAATAACAATAATAGTAGTAGTAGCAGCAGTAGTAATAATAATAATAATAATAATAGTAGTAGTAGTAATAATGATAATAATAATATAATCTCAGCTTTATGAAATTTTAGACCAGTCAATAAAGTGTTTGCCGATATACACAACTCTCTAGGTCTAGGAGCCGCCATACACAGACAGTTAATAAAGTATATAAATTAGAAGAGTTTATTTATAATGTTTTTGGAATTTGATTTTATAAGGTAACGGAGAGGGAAGGAGGACACATTTTTCTGTAATAATATAAATATCAATACCACCACCACTACTACCCCATTAACAATAACAATAATAGCAATAACAATAACAATTATATGCAAATGTTACATATATAGTAAATAACTGAAATAAAGTATAGCATATAGAACATTAAAACATATATAAATGACATCAATCTACAAATAAATATAGAACAGTTTATTACATAATACTCATAAGTCATTATTTATCTATTATATAAATAGTTTGTATTTATGTACTATAGAACTTAATTGAGCTATCAACTCACCAGCTAGATTTAATCAATAATTAAGGGTGTGAGCAGTGGGCTGAAGATTGTATTCAATTTGTATAATTGATTTTTAATTGCTGATGTATGTTTCTCTTTAATAATATGGTCCCTTAATAGATGTAGCCATTGTGTAATTGATATTTGTGATCACCTAAAAGGCATAGTAATGGAAGTGCAGGGATTGTAATTTTCAAGAAATCTGATTCAAGTTTATTAATGACATCTTTCCAGAACTGATGAACAGGTGAGCATAACCAGAGTGCATGAATGTAAGTGTCTGGTGTATATTCATTGCAGTTAGTACATCTGTCTGACGTTACTAGTCCCATTTTAAGATTGAAGTCCCCCACACACACACACACACACACACACATGCATAGTGACACACATTGTCACACATGCACACACAGTGCTAAGAGCTCAAACACAGGGCAGTGACTGTTCATAAAAATTACACAAGACGATTTAAGAAGGTAAATGTCAGAAGGAACTAAGACACACTCAGAAAACTCTCTCTCAGACAGACACATCACACACAGAGTTTTTAGATAAGCCTAAATGGCAGAAAGTCTCTCACGTACTCTGGTCTTTTGTGTGTGTTTTTCTTGTTGACAGTTCTGCAGATGGCTCTGGAGATGTTGGTCTTGTTGATTGACAGCTGTCATCTCAGCAGATAAAAGGCCTAAATGCAGATTCTCACTTCACACCACATAATTTAGTCCACTATTAGTCCTCATTAGCTCTGATGATGTTGTCTAATCAAATTTTTAGAGACGGAGAGGATTGGTGTGTGTTTGAAAATTTGAAACGTTCCAGTTAGTGGCAGAGATTGTGAAAATTGATCCAGAATAAATCTGAAGCAATTAGCTGCTTGAAAACACACCATTAGGGCACATAACTGTAGTGACTTTTATCCGTTTCTCTCTTAAGCCAGATTCAACTTTTTTTCCGAGGATTCCGTTACTTTATTCCATTATTTAAAACTTCAAAACACTTGGAATGTAGCACACAACGTTTTTGTATTTTTTTATTTAACACATTAATTCAGATTGATTCATTATATAAAAACATGTGGAAAAAATATACTCAATTAATTATGCATCCGGACCATAATAAGAATATCCCTACCATTGGAGCAATTCAGGTTTAATGGACCACCATGTTTTTTTGCAGGCCCAATTCAGCAGAAGGCAGTAAGTGCAACTCCATCTGTACAGGCAACATGCACACAAACCACACTTATACCAGAGATTCTTTTATACTGAAAATGATGAGATAACAACCTCTACCATTAGAGAAAGTGTAACGGTCAACTTAGATCACATGAGCCTTCTAAGCCATTTATATAATGACCCTGATGTCTATGAACCGCTTTCATACTGTTATGACCGTAAATACCGTTAGCAATAAATTCCACACATAGTTCACTCCAAAGTAATTTTTTAGTGTAAACATGTTAAAGATTAGCGAACAGTTGGTGATGAGCTGTTTACTCACAAAAACAGTTTATTTACTGAACTGAAGCATCACCTCCACTGACATCCATTCAAATAGAACTGCCTCTGGTCTCCTTGCCAGTGTAATGTCATGTTACACTTTGTTTTGCTAACAATGAAGGCCCACCCTGGGGCAGGGGCTTTCCCAATACTGACAGCACACAACACAAGATGAAGACAGGCACATTTGTGTGTTTAAACTGGACATTTCAAAGTTTAACTTGTCACAGCATCCTAAAAACAGTGTGTTTATAAAGCAATGCAACAAAAGGCATTACAATAAATCTGTTTTGGACAGATTGAGGAATTCAATTGCAAAACGGATTGTTGAGGACTGTAGTCCAATGATGGGCTTATGTTGAATAAAATGAAATAAACAATATATTGCCTTCTAAAGCCATTTTTTGTATTGTCTGATTAATGTTTACTCGTCTGCAGGGTCCTAAAATAACACTGAAGTGCCAAATGCGGGTAAATGTTCGCAGCATCACAGGCCACTCTGGTGGGTGGTTTTTGCTTTCTATCAGTTTATATCAGCTTGTAAAATAAATTTAAACAATTCTAGTTTTGTCCTCAAGGGGGCTTTGTAGGCCTACAGTACAGTCAGTAACACAGGCGTTTGTAAGAAACGGCTCTTATTAGCTCATAGTCATGCTGCTCATCAATAATCCCAAATGCTGTGTCCACTGGCACGTGGTGAGCGAATGTGGATTCGGTGTTTATAATCCAGACTTCAAATGATGATTGCGTGCATTCTTTGTGACAGTTCTGTAGCTGCAAAAGCAAATGTTAATAAATCAACACCGTTAGTATACTTTGGGCATATGAAAATGAAGTTGGCCAACTGTAATTGCACATATTTAAGATGACATCATTGCTCATGTACTGAAAGCTAATAGTAGAAAATACCAGTGGGCATGTACTGTTAGCAGGCCTACATCTCAATGCAAGATGACTGCAATGTTCAGGAGCGTTCGTGCCATCTGGATGAAGGAAAAATGACTCTTGGATTAACAGTGAATGTGTGAGTAAATTTTAATTACCTACAACCCTACATACAAATTATCTGGTAATGATGACATGACATTGTAATAAAAAACAAATGATTTTCATTATGTTTGGTTTTGTTAATGGTTCTTGGACATGCATTATTCCGGTGATGCGGACAGAAAACTGGATTAAAATACTCAGACAGTGTTTCCTGTATTAGGCTACTTAGCACCACAGCAACACTGCTACTGAATCTACAGTGTGAGACGAGACATAAAGCACTACCAGTAGACTGGTCCCCAAAGCTCTTTTGAGCTGGTTCATTTGAATTTACAGCTCAAGACATAACAAGCAACAGTGTCTTCTGATTCACAAACAAATTACTCTTTTGAACCGGTTCTTTTTAGTGAATCAAAAAGACTTATGAATCATTTGGAGCTAACTGAATTAATTGACTCACTCCCAGTTAACCAATAACTGCTTCTGTGTTGTGTGTACTTTAGGCTCATGAGAGTTTCTTACAGGTCGTTCATGACAACGTACTAAAATACAAATTTATTTTTGTGAATAATCAGAAAACAATTATTCTATATGGACTATCTGCCAATTCAATATTTCGTGAATAAAACTAAAAAACTCTTTTAAAATGCAGTTCACTTTCAAACATGCATGCAGTATTGTTTATTTGTCTAATATTACTGTAAAATCCACTTGTACAATGCCAAAAAAAAAAAAAAAAAATGAATATAAAGGCCAGTAAGAAATCTGACTGGCTGGTAAATTTGTTCTACCAGCCACCCTTAATAAAACATATTGCAATTGAAGGTAATTCTGCATTTATATATAACAATATGTGACACATTTTAAGGATTGCTAAACTGGAGGTGAAGGTGAGAATGTTTTAAGGGTGACATATTTATGGTGCACAGATTTTTGTTTCACGTATGATACTGTCCCTGGTCTGAATATTTTTCTGCATTTTTATTTTTATGCATGGATGGATGGATAAACGGATTCAAGATTTGAGGCTTTGGCGAGACCATGCATATTGTATAGCTGACTACTGAACTGTCAAAATCATGATGACAGCACTTATGTGTGTACTGATTAACATCTTACCCACACACAGAAATACACATTTACACAGACACACAATATATACAGCCAAATGCACACATATAGAGTGAATACATGAATGCCACAGATGTGTGCTTTAATTTATACACAGACAAAAACTCTATTCTCATAGCACAATCCAGTGATCCAATGTTTGCTGTAACTCAAAGTCTGCAGTTATGTAATATCGATTTGATTTGATTCAGGGGCTTGTTATCGATATGAACTGATATAATGTGCCTATTTTAGACAATATGTTACATATCTATTAACTCACAAATGTAACCAACATTTCATTTGAAAATTTGATTGAGCGCTCTAAAAAAATGCAAATCCAGTTTCCACATTGGGACATTTACAGAAAAATGATACAGAAAAAACAATATAAAAAATAAAATGACATTCATGTGATCATCAGTTGTTTGATAACATTTATTGAGGTCATTTACGTTAACCATTTTTTATTTATTTTTATTTATTTTTTGGCTGCCCAGACCCTTCTCAGTTCTCACGTAAGTTAGGACGTAAAGTTCACACTAAGGGCTTAGTAACTACTAGTTAGTATGTAAATAAGTCGGTGCTTAATTTGGCTGCACCACCTGTTCTTAAGGCAAGACTTAACTAGTAGGTCATAGTTTTATTATAATAATGATAATAAAATAAAATACAAATGAATAAAATAAAATACAAGTAAAATACAGAGAGCAATGAGAAAGGGAGGGAAAAAAGTATATTAAAATCTTAGTTTGAATAGAGATGTAATATGATGAGGGGTCAGTCTCTCTCCCTCATATGATGACAGGATGACACATACTGCATGCCAGCTGAACACACTCTACTTTCTCTCCCATAAGATACAAGAGTTTGTCTAAGTATTTATGTCCTGGAATTCAGGTAGAATATGAGCTATTTGTGTAAAATGTGTGTTTCTAATGGTCTCATATTTACTGCAGTGAGTGAGGAAGTGAAGTTCATCCTCCTTCAGTGCAATGTGAACACAGTCTGTCCTCTCTGGGTCTCCAGTTCTGTCTGTGTCCACCCGTCTCTACAGACAGACTGTGCTCACTCAGACGATACTTTGACAGTAGCTTTCTTAGACCATAATCTTTAATATGGATCAAATATGGTGAAAATTTATAATCAGTCTTGATTCTGTGGAAGTAGTTTAATTTATGTACTTGTGTGACTTTGTGCTGCCAATCATGAATGTATTCTTCCTGCGTTATTCTTTCTGTCTGTTTCAATATTGCCAATCTGAACTGGATGGATGAATTGAAACATCTCTCTCTCTCTCTCTCTCTCTCTCTCTCTCTCTCGTGTAAATGTCAACATCATACTGTATGTAGAAATGATTGATGTCATGCAAAACATGAGTTCATTGATGTCATAAAATATCAGACTGCTTTTTTATTCCATCCGTTATTGTTGGTCGGAGGCTTCCGTAAATATTTAGTTCATACATTGGGTTAAGTCCTACCTAAGTTTAATGGTGCAACGCTAAAATATTTCTTCATTCTTCATAAGGATGAGGGGGTAACCAGTTACAGCTCCTTAACCCCCAGTGAGGTGAAGTTCCACGTCCCTAGAGCTAGCCTGTGCTGCCTGGGTCTGGTCTGTCGAGGCCCACGGCCTTCACTGCCACCCATATGGCAGTACACCCGACTCCTGTGGTTTCTCCAATGGGTGGTGGGCCCAAGGGATGTAGAGGGGGGTGTCACGTCGTTTCTTCAGGCTGTGCCCGGCAGGGCTCCGTGACAAGCCCGGCCACCAGGCGCTCGCCGACGAGCCCTCCATCTGGGCCTGGCTCCAGACGGGGGCCCCGGGCTTCCTCCGGGCAGGGTAACTCCGCCTCTTGTCTTTGTGAACCATTCTTAGTCTGGCCCCTCACCTCAAATATTTAATAGTGCGTAAATTGTGACTCAGTGACCATTTATGACACAACTATGCTAAGTTGTAACGTACGTATAGCTGGTGAAGCCGGCCCCTGGCAAACTTGTCGCAAAATTGCCGGAAATTCGCCACTCATTATTTTCAAATGCAAATGAGCTTTATAAAATATATGCTAAATAATGAGTGGGAAATTTGCAGCTAGTAGCCAGTTTGCAGAAAGTTTGTCAGACCTCTGTCAGAAAGGTGTATCTTAAAATAATATACATAGGTTTATGTGCTACATCGAGGACATTGCATCTTTGGTTGTTTAATTGATACATCATTCTAGATCAATGGACTGTTACACCCCTAACAAATACCATAGTTTGTTTAATAGAAACTGTAGTTACATTGGATAAGTTGTTGCCCTTGTGTATTTCCAACATTATCTTATGATGTTTTGCATGTATTTGTAGGAGAAGTGTGGTTCTAGCACATGGACTTTTTGCTTTCTTTTGCATCGACACTGACATATTGACAGCATCTAAAACATAATAAATGTATGTATAAACAACTTTAGAGACTTACAAATGTCTATAGATCCTTATTGAATACATGAATGTTGAATTCATCGAATGAATCAGTTGATTTTATTGTATTTATAAACGATGATTAATTAAATGTTCAATACCATCACATTTATTTACTGCAGTTGCACATTTACATAATGTTTATGTAATTCAAATTTACATTATAATGGGTTCATTCTGTTTTATGTAATTTCTGGTGTCGTACTGGTAAGGAGCTTTCATAATATACTGCGGCTCAAAACCATAACTCATGCCCATTAAATACACCACAAAACAATCATTAAAGTAATCCATCCCATTCATATATCAATTAATATATATATATTCCAAGTCTTCAGTGGCCAAGTGATAGATTTGAACAGATACACATTTAAGTCTTTATTCAGTGATCTTCGTCTCCATCCACCATGGAGGTTTCAGCCTCACTAAATTTCTAATTTTAACATTAAAACATTGCCACCTCAATAAATTCTCATATGTATTGATTGCATTACCAATTTTAAAATTCTGTGTGAAGTATTCTTTAAAACATATTTGCTTGCCTTCACAGAGTGGAGAAGATTTTCAGTAATTAACAGAGTTGGGGTATTCAAGTTCGGACACGAGTTTGAGTCTTAAATCCAATTTCAATTTTTTGAAATTGGACTTTATCAATCAAAAAGCAAAATCAATCTTCGTGCTAAGAGTGTAACAACTCTGAGCACAATACACTGTCCTTAAGACAGCTCCACATTGTCACTACTAACACCAAAAATGGCCAAAACTGGGTTTGGGTCTAGTGGTTTTCCCAATACCTCTGACAATATTTGGAATCCAATAATTGCGAATATTTGGACACTTCCAAAACATATGTCCCAATGATGCTGGAGTGTGACAGCATCTATCACATAATGGATCCACCAAAGAGAACATCTTTGAGAGCTTTAGTTTAGACAGATGAAGTCTATGTAAGATCTTGAATTGTATTAAACCATGTCTAATACACAAAGACGACGAGTGAACTCGTTCTTGTGCTTCTTCCCATTGACAGTCTGCAATATCTATTCTTCTTGCCATGCTGCTCTTAAATGTTCCAATGAAACATCTCAAGTCCATATGAGAGGTTGACGGCTCATTAGGAAATGATGAAAAATTATTTTGGACAAAACTGCGAGCTTGTAAGTATTTAAAGAAATGTGAACTAGGTAGATCAGACATCTGCTGTAACTGCTGAAATGTTGGAAAACATTTGTTAATAAACATATTTTGGAAGGAACGTACCCCTTTTTTGGACCAGGTCTGAAAAATTGAATCAATTTGGGAAGGAAGAAAATAGTGATTAGCGGTTAATGGGCTTATAATTGAGCATGCCTGCCATTTAAAATGCCTTCTTATCTGATTCCAAATTTTGAGTGAGTTGGAAACCACTGGGTTATTCAGTCGAGATAAGGCTCAATAGATTAAAGCTGGCCAAGAGGAAGGTGAGCATGATATATTTTCCATATCGCACCACTCTATCGACCTCTCCTGTATAACAAATGATAGTGCTCTTATATTACATGCCCAGTAATACAGCTGGAAATGAGGTAGACTCATCCCACCTTTTGGTTTTGTCCTCTGTAAATGTATCTTCTTGATTCTGGGGGTTTTATTATTCCAAATAAATTGGGTAACTATTCTATCCAAGTTTCTAAAAAAATGATTTATTAATGTAAACTGGGATACACTGGAAAATGAATAAATATTTAGGCAAAATGCTCATTTTCACTATATTAATATGACCCGCTAAAGAGATAGAGAGATTGGATTTTTTTTATTTTTTATGTATTGGTTGTACTCGTACAGCTTTAGAATATTTTCTTTAAAAAGCATAGAAAAACATTTAGTTATGGTGAACCCTATGTATTTAAATGAGTTTGCTACTTTAAAAGGGAAAGAGGAAAGTGCTTCAAATTGGGCCTTAGGATTTATCGGAAATATAACACTCTTAGAGAAATTAATCTTATACCCTGAGACTTTCCAAAATGTATCTAAAATTGACATGATGGCTGGCACTGATTGTAAGGGGTTGGAGATGTAAACTAACAGGTCATCAGCGTATAATGATACTTTGTGTTATTTTCCCCTTCTCATTGTCCCACCATAGGTTTTAGATGCCCGTAAAGAAATTGCTAAAGCAAAAAACAGGGGTGAAAGAGGGCAAACCTGTCTTGTAGAGCGACTTAATGGAAAATAACTAGAGTTATTATTATTTGTTTGTATAGAAGCTTGAGGGTGGGCATATAGTAGTTTAATAAATGAAATAAAATTAGAACCAAATCCAAATTTTTCCAGAGTGGTGAAGAGGTAATCCCACTCAACCCTATCAAAGGCTTTTTCTGCACCCATAGAAATAAGTACCTCTTGCTGGGTGGGATTGGGACTTGGTGTATAAATAATATTTACTAATCTTCTAATGTTAATAAATAGGAGGCGATTTTTTATGAATCCTGTTTGATCCGTCAAAATCACAGATGGAAGAACTTTTTCGAGGCGAGTGGCCAAAACCTTGGCCAGTATTTTATTATCAACATCAAGAAGACTGATAGGTCTATATGAACTAGGGTCTAAAGGGTCTTTATCTATCTTGTGTATTAAGGAAATATTTGCCTGATAAAATGTTGGTGGTAAACAGCCTATCTCAAGTGATTCATTAAAAACTTCTAAGAGCAATGGTGAGATTTGATTACTAAAAGATTTATAGAACTCGGTCGTGAAACCATCCGGACCTGGAGACTTTGAACATTGCATATTGGATATCGCTTGATTTATTTCATTTAGTGGCTGCTCCAAGACATCCCTGTCTTCCATATTAAAGGACGGAATGCTAAGCGATTAAAAAACTGCTCTATGAACGATGGGTCATTAATAGATTCTGAGGAATATAATTTGTTGTCAAAACGTTTAAAATGTTGTTTATTTCTTGTTGGTCTGATGTGGTTTGTCCTGTCTCTTTCCTAATTTCCATTATCAGTCTTGATGCCACCGTCTCTTTAATTTGCCTAGCAAGGAGTTTACCTGCTTTCTCTCCATGTTCATAATATGTGGCTTTCGCCCGCATCAGACGACCAGTAGTTTCCGAAGTGAAGAGTAACTGAAATTCTGACTGGAGAGAGAGTCTCTCCTTATACAATTCTGGTGAGGGGAATATTGCATACTCACAATCTATTTGTAGTATTCTGTCAGTTAATATATTTTTTGGTTCTTTACACCGTTTCTTAATCGAAACACTGTGAGGGATCATTTTTCCCCGCATATACACTTTAAATGCCTCCCAAATTGTGGATTTGGAAATGTCTGTCGTATCGTTTGTCTCTAAATACAATCTTATTTGAGCTTTGGTTTGTTCTTCAAATGCCTTGTCTGCCAATAAGTTATTATCAAATCTTCATTTCATAGTGTCATATTTGGTTTCAAATAATACCTGAAGAACTAAGGGGCAATGGTCTGATAATACCATTGCTTCATAATCACAGTGTGCGACCGCTGACAGAAGTTTATAATCAATTAAAAAGTAATCTATCCTAGAATAGTAGTGATGGACTGGTGAAAAAAATGAATATTTTCGTTGGTTTGGGAAGGTAAGTATCATAGGTAAGTCTCCACGGATCTATTATTTTAAAGGTTTTCATAAACGTCTGTAGCAATTTGGCTGATTTAGATAAGGGTACTTTTCTATTTGAAGATCTGTCTAAGACTGGATCTAATACAAAGTTAAAGTCACCTCCCATTATCAGTTGATGGGTATCTAGGTTAGGCAAAATGTTCAAAATAGATGATATAAATTGTTCCTCATCTATATTAGGGGCATATACAGTGGGGAGAACAAGTATTTGATACACTGCTGATTTTGCAGGTTTTCATACTTACAAAGCATGTAGAGGTCTGTAATTTGAAAATCACATTGTATGATTTTTAAATAATTAGTTTGCATTTTATTGCATGACATAAGTATTTGATACATCAGAAAAGCGGAACTTAATATTTGGTACAGAAACCTTTGTTTGCAATTACAGAGATCATACGTTTCCTGTAGTTCTTGACCAGGTTTGCACAGACTGCAGCAGGGATTTTGGCCCACTCCTCCATACAGACCTTCTCCAGATCCTTCAGGTTTTGGGGCTGTCGTTGGGCAATATGGACTTTCAGCTCCCTCCAAAGATTTTCTATTGGGTTCAGGTCTGGAGACTGGCTAGGCCACTGCAGGACCTTGAGATGCTTCTTACGGAGCCACTCCTTAGTTGCCCTGGCTGTGTGTTTCGGGTCATTGTCATGCTGGAAGACCCAGCCACGACCCATCTTCAATGCTCTAACTGAGGGAAGGAGATTGTTAGACAAGATCTCGCGATACATGGCCCCATCCATCCTCCCCTCAATACGGTGCAGTCGTCCTGTTTCCTTTGCAGAGAAAGCATCCCCAAAGAATGATGTTTCCACCTCCATGCTTCACGGTTGGGATGGTGTTCTTGGGGTTGTACTCATCCTTCTTCTTCCTCCAAACACGGCGAGTGGAGTTTAGACCAAAAAGCTCTATTTTTGTCTCATCAGACCACATGATCTTCTCCCATTCCTCCTCTGGATCATCCAGATGGTCATTGGCAAACTTCTGACGGGCCTGGACATGTGCTGGCTTGAGCAGGGGGACCTTGCGAGCGCTGCAGGATTTTAATCCATGACGGCGTAGTGTGTTACTAATAGTTTTCTTTGAGACTGTGGTCCCAGCTCTCTTCAGGTAATTGGCCAGGTCCTGCCGTGTAGTTCTGGGATGATCCCTCACCTTCCTCATGATCATTGATGCCCCACGAGGTGAGAACTTGCATGGAGCCCCAGACCGAGGGAGATTGACCGTCATCTTGAACTTCTTCCATTTTATAATAATTGCGCCAACAGTTGTTGCCTTCTCACCAAGCTGCTTGCCTATTGTCCTGTAGCCCATCCCAGCCTTGTGCAGGTCTACAATTTTATCCCTGATGTCCATACACAGCTCTCTGGTCTTGGCCATTGTGGAGAGGTTGGAGTCTGTTTGATTGAGTGTGTGGACAGGTGTCCTTTATACAGGTAACGAGTACAAACAGGTGCAGTTAATACAGGTAATGCGTGGAGAACAGGAGGGCTTCTTAAAGAAAAACTAACAGGTCTGTGAGAGCCGGAATTCTTACTGGTTGGTAGGTGATCAAATACTTATGTTGTGCAATAAAATGCAAATTAAATATTTAAAAATCATACAATGTGATTTTCTGGATTTTTGTTTTAGATTCCGTCTCTCACAGTTGAAGTGCACCTATGATACAAATTACAGACCTCTACATGCTTTGTAAGTAGGAAAACCTGCAAAATCAGCAGTGTATCAAATACTTGTTCTCCCCACTGTATATTGACTAATAATATTGTTGTGTTCTAAAGTTTTCCTGCTACTATAACATAACGTCCACTGGAGTCAGAAATAACTTGTGTTGCAGTAAACTGTATACTTTTCTTTATGAGAATTTCTGCACCTCTAGACTTAAAGTTAACATTTTAATGAAAGATTTGTCCTACCCACCTTCCCTTCAATTGGCCCTGGTCTTGGTTCCTTATATGTGTTTCTTGTAAAAACGCGATATCTGCCCCAGTCTCCCAAGATGAGCTAGTACATTGCCCAGTTTTATAGCCCCATTAAGCCTTTTGCAATTCCATGAGACAAACTGGACCATATTTTTCTTAACAGCATTTACTTTCCTTCTAGCCATGGTCAAAGACTCTAGAATTATTGTGAAGTATGGTTTTTGAAGAGGGAGTGGGAAAGGGAAAAAAGAAAAAAGTGCCAACATGAACAATTTAAACAATAGCTCAATTTACCTTTCTCTGAATGAGAGGTACACAAAAAAGAACAGAGCAGAAAATTTGACTTATCACTTAGCTCCTTTCTAAAAAATATTTAAGAAAAAAAGCTTGATAGACCTATTTACACTTATGTTTCTTTCACTTTAAAATTGTTGGCGAGTCTTTGCATATGTACTGTAAATGATAACAGAGACCACATTTCAGCTAATCAGATAGTCTGGACTTACAGCTTGGTAAGCTAGGTTTGTGTTTTCTTCTCAATACATTTCTCTGCTTCTTTAGGATGTTCGAATGTGTATCTAATTCCGTCCACGGTGATTGCCAGTTTGGCTGGATAGAACAAACTATAGTTTATCGCGGCGGCTCACAGCTTGGCCTTCACTGGATTGAATGCAGCGCGAAGTTTGCCAACCTCTGGACTCACATCGGGGAAGATGTACAGAGGGGATCCTTTGTATTTATTTCTAGACAACATCAGGATTTTTTCCTTGTCAGAATAGTAATGAAAATGAGCAATTATTGCTCGGGACCGCTCTCCCGGTTTCAGTTTTGGCGCAAGAGTTCTGTGCGCTCGATCTACCATCATACTGGAATCTCCCAACTCATCAGCTCCGAATAACTCCACTAGCAGGCCTTTTATGAATCGAACCGGTCTTCCCGCATCCACTCCCTCTGGAACCCCAACAGTCTTCGGCTACGTTTCTCCAAATCCATAAATTTTTCATGCATTTTCTTGTGCTCTTTGGCCATGAGTTTGTGAGACTTTTCTAGTACTGCCATCCTGTCCATCGTGTCACTCATAGCTTTCCCCATCTCCATACACTCGTTTGTCGCTTCGGCCTGCGCTTTATGTATGGCGGCCAGCTTGGGAAATATTTCCTCTCGCAGGGCTCGGAGGTCTTCTTTCACTTCTTCTCTATTCTTTTGCATCTCCAAATGTAGGTTTTCAATTTGCGACTTAATGTCCTTAATCATAGCCTCTCGGTGTGTATGTAGTTCCGTTCTGAGTGCACTCAATGAAATAGGCGAATCATCGTCTTGGATGATATGTTCGTCCATTTTTCTTTCACCACTTTCTGTCTTCATATTACGCTGGATCGTCGATGTAACATTTTTGCATGCGTTCGGTTTCATGTTGAAAGGTACGTAGCAACAATTCTTTGACCAAAATGATAAAGTTTTACACGGCTGACTAGTTTATTGAGCAATAATCATTTATTTATTCGAGGAGCTCCCTTCTCTGCTGCTCACTCCATGCGGGCGGAAGCGGAAGTCCCGTCCAATTTCAATTTTAAAACAAAAATAACAAGACAGAAATTAACACATGCAGCTGTAGCAGCCTCTGATGTTGTAGATGTAGCCAGAATGTATTTCACCACACACGTACGCACGCACACAGTCATACTCGTAATTCAAGAAAATACGCTTGAATGTTACTAGAGATTACTGTATACTATGTGGACTACGTAGTGGTAGATGGAGCCGTGGGAGGCTTGAGGGGAAAAGCCATAGAAGGTAGAGCCATGGGAGACTCGAGGCTAAGAGTTGTGAGCATGGGCAGGGACTTGGGAACGACCTCCGTGGTCATGAACATGTGCAGAAACTAGGGAACGACCTCTGTGGTCGTGGGCATGGGCAGAGACTCAGGAACGAACTCTGTGGTCATGTACACGGGAAGAGACTTGGCCATGGCAGGCATGTCCATTGGCTCGTTGGCCGTGGCAGGCATGGGCGTTGGCTCGTTGGCCGTGGCAGGCATGGGCGTTGGCTCATTAACAGCCTCCCCTACGGTGAATGGTGAAACACTTATCAGTAGGGCAAAGTCATTCAACCAAAAACGGAAACTGTCCTTGAGGGCCACATCATTAAAATCCACCCTGCAGGCCAGAGCACAGAATAATAAAATAATAATTTCACTCAAACACATACCTATAAATAGTAAATCTAGAGCTTGTACACTATATATTATTGTAAACCACTGGGTAACTTATGCACTTATGTGTTTTTGGTGAACGGTAGGGGCAGCGGTAACCGCTCCAGGCGGTTGATTGGGAGCCCCTCCTCCCCTCTCGGTCGGTGGTCATTCCTCCAATTCCAGGCGGCCGGGCTCCTCCGTCCTCCGGCGGATGGCTGTGGCTGCTCCACTGGGGTGGATGGTAGCAGCAAGAACTCCACTACGGCACATCCTTCCTCTTTCCCGGGTTTTGGCACCAATGTAAAGGTATTAATGGAAAAGAGGTGGCAAGAACCGGCTTGACAATATAAATAATCACAGTCAGTCTTTATCACTCTCGAAGGCTTGATTAGCCTGATAAGGGGCCAGGTGTGTAGAATTAATTATTTGCTGAAGCATCTGTTGGCAAATTGACATGTCTCAAATGATCCTTGCTCTTGAAGGACTAGACTGTTTTTGGAAGCTCCTTATATACTGACACAATTGCCTCACCGGTTTAACATCTCCTGTTTCACGTCGCCTTGTTATTTTATCTCGTCAAATTGTTATTAGTCTTAAATTACCAGTCTCAACTTTTTTGGAGTGTGTCGAAATTACTATACATAAAAATACAATGAAATTCACAAGGTAAAACATCATATAATGTGTAGTTGTAGTGTTTTCAATATAGCAAAGGGTGAATATAATTTACAAATCACTCCTTTTTGTTTTTAATAGCATTTTTCATACTGTCCAAACATTTTCGGAAATAGGGTTGTAATAATACAAAGGATTTGTAAATGTATTTACATTTCGAAAGCTGTAAATACATAAATTGTTTTATGTTTCAAATGCTGTCAATACACCCATATTGTACTTTTCATAGTCTATCCAAACATATAAAAATTTACATTTAAATGTCACATACACATAGTAATGAAAAATAATGAGATCAGGCTGACATTTTACAGAATAAATATCTAGTGTTCAAAAAACAACACAAGAAGCTCTGACTGCTGTACACACTGTAGCAGTCTACTCTAATTGGTTGTTTAATTTTCTAAAGTGTGTTTGTGCCAGAGCCAAATTGACCCCAAACAGCATTTATAGAATGTATACCGATGATATTTATGTAAAAGTGCATGCCTAATGTGATACAACATCAGGGTACAGCTTCGATAATATCTGTATTGGTTAATATAATCTGAAGCGAAAATAAGATTTCAGTTTGAAATTACTCTGAGACCTCAAACAAAACATAGTAAAGTCATTCTCAAGAGAACATGTGGGTTAAATAAACTGGATTCTTCTGAGCAGCTCCTGGCAGTGCTGAGAGTTGTGATCGTGTAGGAGACTCAGTGAGGATGTGGCTGTGTGAGTGTCATCAGATCTAATTATGACACTGAGTTGCTGTGATGGAGGTGCTTAGAATGGTGTCAAATAATTACTTGCATGTGTGTGTTTGAAGCAGCCGATGCTCCGCAGCAAAGCTGCTCCAGTCGATGCAGTATGTGTGGTTATATTTTAAAGAGTGTAAGAGGAACTGAGAGAACTGAGCAAGAGGGAGAGACAGCAGAAGAGAGAAAAGTGATTTGAGCCCCCTGGCTTATTTTTCTGTCACCCTGTAACTACCAGCTGTGCCTCCTCACACGATCACGAGGATCAGGACTCTCTTTAAACCCACATGCACAGACTAATAAAATCGTATTAATGCCCTTGTACCTACATAGTTCCCATATAAACCATTTTCAGGGTTGTATGTCACAGATGGCTCACCCCCTAATGCTTCTCAATAATACTAGACATACCTATAATAATTCTGATGTTCTCTGGATTCATTTCAATTCATTGTTTGTGTGAAAAGTCAGAATTTGGCTCTTTTGCTAAAGCCAGTAAATTCTGAGGATTTCAATGGTTTGTCAGAGAAAGATGTGTTTTATGCAAATCAAGCAAGGGAAACAAATCAAACTTAGTTGAGTACAAGAAAGAAGACAAGCACCATGCTGTTGGGTAAACATGTATAAAAGAATATGGTCTCATATTTAAACAACAAAAATAAACATGTTAATGAGAGCAAGCAAACTCATGTTATACATGTCATATGAACCTTCTTCCTAAAGCATCATTTGATTGATGTGTGTAATCAGGCATTTCTAGTGTGTAAAAGATGAATTAAAGATGACACCCTAATGTTGTTAGGGGATGCTTGTTAATCATCTCTATGTTTTAATCAGGATCAAAACAATCTGAATAATTTAATTTCAACTATGGGCTACAATAATTTTATATTAGAAAATCATTTTCTACTTTGATCACTGTGCAGGCATCAATTAACCATCAAGACAACACCAGCATTTGCAACCTGATGTCATGAGAAGTTGTACGAGTTGGCTTAATCATATGAAAGCACATAAGATCATCTGTATAAATTCATATGAATCAAATGCAGAAGCGGATGTTCTGTGTGTCAGACGTTGTGTACATGCTTATTCATTTTATGCCCAAACCCCATAAAGCTAACCATAGAGGAGAGTCTGTAAGGATGATCTGAAGTGTATGGAGTATGATGTGTATGATGAAAGAAAGTAATTGTCATGTTTTAAGACTGACTGTTGTAAAAGTCGTACGAAGTCATACGACCCATCTCGTACGCTTTCATATAATTTAGTCAACTCGTAAGAATTCGCAAGATTTCTCTGTGTTGGTTTTTCTCAATCTTGTGGCAAATTTGGTTTTCTGTATGTCATTTGAATAGGCCTACTATATATAGATTCCATAGGGTTGATTTCACGGGCATAATTTTCTGTTTATCAATTTTCTCCCTCTTTCTTTATAATCGTGATATTTTGCATGCACACCTACAGTGTGTTACTGTAGGTGTGTTGCTGCACCAAGGTCTCAGTAGAACCTGCATGAGGTTAAAAGTCAAGTCACAGAAGCAGGGCCGCCGCTGGCCAAATTTATGCCCTACGCAGAGTTCCAGGTGGACGTGGGGGAGAGGCGTGTGATATTGGCGAGAAGCGATCATCTGTGTTTCGCAACTGCTTTCGGGTCCTTGAATAACATTTAATGTGTGAGTAAGGGCAGCCGGTGGTCTTTCTGGTGCCCCCCTAGGGAGTTGGTGCCCTACGCAGATTGTGTAGTCTGGTTATTGGGAGCGGCAGTTTTCCGCTGAACTACCACACTTCATTAAAACACATACACAAGTTTGTTATTTAAAAATAAAACACAATGTAAAGCTTTATTGCTCACTCATAGTTTTAAAACAAAGTCGTTCTGCAATAGCACATGTACATGACCACTACACGTATGAAAATTACATTTAAAGAGCTTAAATTGTGAGTGCATTTATCCAAGGAATTGTGTAATATATATACTGTATATATAGTTTGTTCACACTTGTTCAGCTTTGTCCAGCTTAAGAGCTACATTTTATAATGCTACCCATACATGATGAACCAAACCATTTGCTTAATCAAGGGCCACTCATTAAAACAACAATCAAAATCATGTTCATAAATGTTGACAATGTACTTTAGCTGTAAAGGACACACATACTGTTTGAGCAAACACCCAGAGAGCAGTACTGACATAATATGTAGGTCTGATATCTGCAACATGTCCACAACTCTTAATTTTTGATGTTTCATTTAATTGGGTATGTTTGCCAAACACTATTTTAAACAGAAAGGGACAAATTCAGACAGCATACTCTCACACAGGCGCTGAAAGGTGCGGATGATCCTTATATTCCCAAAGACAGTACAGACAGGGGCCGACCCGCGCGGAGAGGGGAGTTCAATGAGAAGTCCATTTGAACAGAAGTATTCAGTCTGGATACAGAATGAAACCGGAAAATGTACTGTATTTGTTGTTGTTGCCTCCGTGCGCTTTTCCGCCGTCAAGTTTGACATATATCTCGTCGCCAGAGTCCAGGTGCAGCACGACACTGTTGCTCGCGTAGTCGTAGTTCTGATCGGCGTCTTGAGCGATGGCGCTCGCGCGAACCTGATAGAATAAAAACACAACATTCGGATTATTACACTCCTTACACTCCTTATGCTAATGATAGTCAATAGTTTAGACATAAGATAAAGTGGATTTTCACAGATAAAATGTTAAAACGTCACGGTTTTAATACTTGCTCAGAAAGAAAAGACTAAATTGTAATCAACTGTTAAATGTCATAAAATGAAAAAAGATTAAAGTTATAGCCTATTATAAAATAATGTATTAGTATTTGGACAGCAACCATCATTACTTCTGTTTATTAATATGATATTGCAGGAAACACACACACACACACACACATACGTCTTGGTAAGATCTATCTATTGGTTTTCATCATCAAACCAGCCTAATCCTCACCTCAATGCGAACTAATATTTTGTTGTGCATTGCATATTGTATAGGCTAATTTTGTATATTGTGCCTAGAGAGCCAGTAGGTTTCAGAATTCGATTGCACCATTTCTTTTTTTTTTTATTTAGTTTTTATGATGTTAAATATTTTTATTATTATTATTATTATAAATGACAGAGCACGTATGAATTAAATCCCTGCTCAGTGAGTTCTCCAAGGCATTATTCGTGTATGGGCAGAATTACCGTGCGTAATTACAACCCAACAAATGCATTGGTATTTTACACTAATCCAAAAAGTCATATCAAACTAATTCGAGGCTGTTTTTTCTTTTTTGCTCATGCAACATTTGTAAAAGAGAAGTACGGATACCTGTCCGTTTTTACAGAGATCTGCCCACATGCTTGTGCCGTCCCCTCCGCGCATCAGCACATGATAGGTGAAGTAGTAAATCCCGGACACTTGGCACGTAAACTTGCCTGTAGTAGGGTCGTAGTGATTTCCAGCGTTTGTCACTACATCGTCAAACCGCAGCACCTCGTAGCCCTCGTGAGGGTTCTTGAGACCTACATAAAAGGCGATTTTCATGTACCCTAAGCTTGGGCCAAATTCTTCCGTCTCAGTCCTCGCCGTCCCCGATGCGATGCCGGTAAATCCAGGTCTGCCGGAGTCTCCGGGTGGACCCCTTGGGCCAGGTTCGCCAGGTGGACCCCTCGGTCCCGGTTTGCCTGGCCGGCCCGGTTCCCCTCTGTTGCCATGAGCGAAAGATGGTTGGATGGCATTCAGATCTTGCATCACCTCCATCGCCGAGGCGCTCGGTTTGGGGTTGTATGGATCACAGATCATCCGGCAGGTGCCCATCATCTCGTAGTGCGCGGAAACCACAGATGTCTGGACCATAAAAGGAACCGCGATGATGAGCGCCACGATCATGACGATGCCCAAGACCGCGCCGATTATTCGCTTGCTGTGGAGCACCCGAGAAGCTCGCGCTATAAAGTCCGACTCGTTTTTGGAGAAAATGGTGACACGCGCTGAAAAGCACGGGGAGAAAATAAACAGACCGCGCCTCTCTTTAAATACATATAAAAATAAGAACACCCCACCAACATAGAAATATGCCGTAACTCCCAAGCTTCTTGTGACCTCTGGCAAAACAGCGCTGTGCCAGAGTTGTCAGAGAAACGAATGACACTGGCACGCGCGCTGAAGACGGTGGAGGCTGCGCGCGGTCTGTGTCCACACAGAGCAAAAGAAGATCTGACGTCACTAACCCTGTAGCAATTTTTTGAAATGCTAACGTGATAATCTATGATCTAAACCTCTGAATTAATATCCACACTCGTCCTGAAGATTATATAGGGCCAGAGGGTAACAGACACATTCTCGTTCAACTGTTTAAACCTCCTTCTCTCCATAGTCTGGTAGTGATTAATTGTGCAATGAATTGCAATTCATAACACAAGTTTGAGCTAGTTTTCAGTACAGAGCAAACTTAAGCGTGCATGTTATAGGCTGCATATGCCTCTCCCCATGGTGATGGTGTGTATGATTTAGTTGAAGGCATGTAACTTGTGTCAACCTTACATAAAGGACAATGAAGCACTAAATCTCCAATAATAAAAAAATCTAGGTACTACCACTGATTTATATATATATATACCGTATATATATACACACTGTATATGGGTCTGAATGAGTATTTTGCCTAAGACCTTATCTAAAGCCTGTGCCCTCTGAACCCACAGGTTGTGGTTTTGTTTTCCACAAGGAGGTTTATAATGCCTGGAGAATGCCATCTAATAGCGTTCTAAAGCATCTTAATGGAAGTTGCTTGGCTGGCACATGACCCAATGGAATTCCTTATGACCTGCTTGATGCCAACTTCACTAATGATTACTGAGAATGTATTTTTATGAACCAAACACCTGAGCTGTAAATGCCATGACATTTGAGATACATGTTTGAAAAAAATTTAAATTGTGCATGCAAGTGCATATGTACATGGGTTGCTGTGTGTATTGTTTTTTTTTCATGGCTGTGTGTGTACGTGCACTTTTCTGCTTAATGGGCTGTTAGATGTGGGTCTGACTGCTGTGAATCAAAGTTGCATGTGTGACAGAGAGCATAATCATCGTAACGCACGCACGCACACACACTCCATATGAGGACTCTCCATAGACATAATGATTTTTATACTGTCTGAACTATACATTCTATCCCTTAACCCTAACTCTACCCCTAAACCTAACCCTAACAAAAAACATTCTGCATTTTTACATAAAAAAAACAAAACATAGGCTAGTATGTTTTTAAGCGATTTTAATTATGGGGGCACTAGAAATGTCCTCATACACCACATTTATAGCATAAAGCCCTTGTAATTACCAGTTTGTCACCTAAAAAAATGTCCTCGTAAACAACCTGCCCACGCCCACACACACCCATAAACAGTATTATTTCCATCACAAATAAACCTATGAGCTCATTACCTGTACACTGACATGCACAAACATTTCTGTTTAGATGCTTTATCTCTCATTCTGCCCAAAGAAGCAGTAACCTATGTTAATGTGTTTGGGACTTTCTGTGTGTAAAGCTACAAAAGAAAAACCGAAGACAATGATGTACGAGCCGATGGTTAAGTTGGGCCATCCACCTTATGTACTGTAGGAAACTGCACAATTGTGTGACCATACATTCCATGTGCTCATCTTTTCTACTTGGTCGGTACAATAGGTTTTATGTAAAAGCTAATTTATACAGATTTTTTTTTTAATAAATTAAACATTGATGGCTCGCCAACATATAGTATGATATCACGTAGGTAATTTAGCTAAAGATTATTCCTGTTTTACTTAAAGAGGCATGTAATTGGTGGCTGTGGTGGAATTAAGCCGGATGCATTGGATCAAGTTAACCCTTGTGTTTCGTTTTGCGCTTACACATTTTGTGTTCCCAGTCAAAAATTACCGGCCCATTAAGATTATAAATCTCTCATATTGCATATATTATCACAAGATTGCATTAGAACTTTATCAACTTCTTTTTAGTAATAGCAGATTTTGTACTGTTTAGGCCCGCCTTCCTCCTCGTCACACTCCTCACTCCTTTGCCTCAGGCTGGGGAAGCCCCAGCATGATGTACACCCCCCCCTCCGAGGAGGAGGGGGGTGGTGTGTTGCCCTTCTGGCCATGGCTGCCGGCAGGCTTTCCCCACCTTTCGAGACCTGGGAGGGAGACAAGAGGAGGGAAAAGAGAGAGAATGAGCAAGGTGGAGCAGCAGTGTGTGTGTGTGAGAGAGAGAGAGAGAGAGAGAGAGAGAGAGAGAGAGAGAGAGAGAGAGAGAGAGAAAAAAGTCAGCTTGTCAGTTCCAAGACACACCGTCGCCTGGTCCTCGACCACTCCTCCACCCTCTGGTGGACAACAGCCACTCCTCCCAAGGCAGACCGGAGCGAGCCCCTCTACAGCTCCAGGTGGCCGGCAGCAAGCCCCTCCTCCCCTCGCGGATGGTGGTCGCAGCTGCTCCAGGTGGCAGGAAAAGGCTGGACAGTTAAAATAATGTTTAATGAAAACTTAAAAAGACATAAATACACATGGCAGCTGCGTGTGGCTCTCTCTCTCGAACTGCCGCATCCCGCTTGGCTTTATTCTTCTCCTCAGTTGATAAGCCTGATTGGGGGCCGGCCGTGCGCACTCACAGCCTGGCACTCCTCCTCATCATCAAAAATGTGTTAAGTGAACTTTTCTCAATTTTGCATCAAATGTTCAATGAACCATACAGTAAAATAAGAAAGTGATTGATGTTTTAAGATGTGTTTTCAAAACTGGTGTGACACGTACGATCACCATTTTAAAATTTCTGTTTTGCGGTTAAGCTAATACACAACACTAGCCCAATTGAGCTGTACTGGTTCCCTGTCACAGATGTCCAGATGTTCGTACAGAAAAAATACCAATCCGCCACCGTGAGGAATAAGGGTGCATCGTTGGATGATACTCCAATCATCAACTTCTCTAATGTAGATCTTGACGGTACGTGTTGTTGTTTTTTTTAACAGAATTCCAACAATGCTCTCATGGGATGTGGGGAGCTCACACTTCATGATATCTGACATTAAATCTGTCACACTCCATCCATTCTTGTGGTTTGGGGCTAAAGTCAACCTTTCAGGTAATTCAATTGGTATGCTCACTGGAGAAACAGTAATTTCAGTGGTCAATGTTACCAGACTTCAGAATATTTTCTGAATGTGGCAACTTACCCACACTCAAGAAAACACACACCTTTTAAACCACTCACTTGACAAAAATGGTCAAAACTTATAAGACAAACACACATTGGTAACTGTCAAACTTTATCTATTAAAAACATCCGCTAAACACAAACTGTCAAAACGTATTAGTCAAACACATTTCCTAACGGTCATTCCTTATCAGCACAATCACACATCCGGACGTGTTAACTGACATTCTTTATCATCACAAACACACATCCGGTCACCAACGGTCACTCCTTATCTAACACAGCTGGTCAACCATACCCCTTATTCCCGCCCCCTCCCTTATCTTATCTTATCTTATCAATCAATCAATTTCTAATCTCATCCATCAATACAATTTTTACATATGGTGAATTATATAGACAACTGACAAACCTTTGCACAGATATTAGTAAAAATATAGTATATTAGTGCACCAATAGGGGTCCGATGGGGGTATGTGCATGCACCTGAGGGTAAAATTAACCATGGTTTTACTGTAGCAATATTGTAGTAACCATGTTTAATTTTGTTGCTAATATGATATGGTGAAACACCATGGTGCAATTATTGTTACTGTAGTAAAAGTGTTTAGTGAGAGATAGGTTTAAGGGTAGGGGTCGGTGTAGGCTGTCAGTGTGACTCTAAATAAACACACTGCAGTGATGTCCTATATTGTACGTTAGTATTTAATTAGGAGTAAAAATAGTATCTGCCACTATTAAAGAAGATGCATTTTGTTGCCATTTACGCTTATTAACTTTATACACTTTATAAACAAACGTTTGACCGCACATATTAAATATGGTATGCTATTTAAAATTAGGCCCTGATTTACTAAAAGTTTGCATGTATTAAAACAACTTAAAACTTGATAGCATTCAGAAAAAAAATGTCCGAGCTGATCTACTAATGTAATCTTTTAAAGATTGTGTCTTTCTGATGCACAAAATAGCAAGGTTTTGGCAATTTTTGCACGTTGCCTCTAAATGTGCAAAATAAATGGCGGTCTAGATACAAATGAATCAAATTGCATCATTTAAATTATTTAT
This sequence comes from Xyrauchen texanus, assembly GCF_025860055.1. Taxonomy (NCBI): domain Eukaryota; kingdom Metazoa; phylum Chordata; class Actinopteri; order Cypriniformes; family Catostomidae; genus Xyrauchen; species Xyrauchen texanus. The sequence goes on along the minus strand of NC_068293.1, from coordinate 7,739,725 downwards.
CAAGCCTGAAAGTAATTTCAGAATTGGAAACTATGAGAGTACGAATGAAAGGCAGGTATTAACCCAATTTGCACTGTGCATTATGCTGTAATTGTGACAAAAAGGAGACTTTGAGAACAGATAATACGTAGAACATCATTTGTTGACACACATTAATGTGAAATTAAATTAATACTTGTGAAAAAATATCACGGTTACTGTTGTAACCTCCATTCCCTGAGGGAGTTAACCAGACATTGTGTCGAATGAAGTGACACAACGGGTCTTCCTTGGGAGCCTTGTGAACCTCTGAACTTGAGAAAAGGCCAATGAGAAATTGGCAGACAGAATTTGCATGTTCCGCCCCCGGACATATGGGTATAAGGGAAGTGGGCATGTGTCTGTCAGTCAGGTTTTTGCACTGAAGAGCCGAGAATAAGGTACGGCCGTTTACAGTGGTAGGTCTAGTGCCGTAGCAGAAGGGACACAACGTCTTGTTTCCTCCCTCAGGGAACGGAGGTTACAATAGTAACCGTGACGTTCCCCTTCTGTCACTCACTCGACATTGTGTCGAATGAAGTGACACAAGGGGTCCCATTCAAAAGCGCCATACACTAACCAGTGTTACGTGAACTGCTGACACAGGTGCAAGCAGGCTGCTGCTTGCTAGAAGCAACTGTATCTGCCGCACGCAAAGGTATTGGGTGTTGCCCAGCCCGCTGCTCTGCAGATGTCTGCTAGGGAGGTGCTGTTGGCCAGTGCCCACGAGGATGCCACACTTCTCGTTGAGTGTGCTCGAACCCGCAAGGGGGTGGGCACGGCCTGGGTCTGGTAAGCCAGAGAGATGGCGTCAACTACCCAGTGAGCTAACCTCTGTTTGGAGACGGCGTTCCCTTTCCGCTGTCTGCCAAAGCAGACAAAGAGCTGGTCAGAACATCTAGAGCTCTGTGTGCAAATAAATAACAAAGCACGTATTGGACACAGCAACAAAAGTGCTGGGTCTGCCTCCTCTCGGGGCAGCGCTTGCAGGTTCACGACCTGATCCCTGAAGGGGGTTGTAGGAACCTTGGGCACGTAGCCCGGTCGCGGTCTCAGGATAAAGCGAGTATGTGCCGGACCGAACTCCAGGCAGGTGTCGCTGACAGAGAACGCTTGCAGGTCCCCAACCCTCTTGATGGAAGCTAGCACTATCAGGCTTGGCCGGGGAGGATTCAGTCTCCAGGCGCCTCTAAGGGACCTGATAATCAAGTCATGCTTACCAAGAGACTTGCCGTACACTGTGTTGTGGTGGGCTGCAAAGGTGGCTACATACACCTTCAAGGTGGAGGGGGACAGCCTCCCCTCCAGCCTCTCTTGCAGGAATGAGAGCACTGACTGAACTGCGCATCTCTGTGGGTCTTTGGCTTGGGAAGAACACCAATTCGTGAACAAGCGCCTCTTCAGGGCATAAAATTGCTTGGTGGAGGGAGCTCAGGCTTGGTTGATCATGTCTATGACTGCAAGTGGTAGGTCACTCAGATCTCCCACGTCCCATCCAGGGGCCAGACGTGGAGGTTCCAGAGGTCTGGACAGGGATGCCAGAGGGTTCCCCGTCCCTGAGAAAGAAGGTCCTTCCTTCCTTAGTTTGTGAATTTGCCAGGGAGGTGCAGTCGCGAGGAGCACGAGATCTGTGAACCAAGTCCGGGTGGGCCAATAAGGAGCCACCAAGGTGACTTGTTTCTCGTCCTCCCTGATCTTGCACAGCACCAGTGCAAGAAGGCTCACTGGGGGAAATGCGTACTTGTGCAGCCCCCGGGGCCAGCTGTGTGCCAATGTGTCTGTCTCAAGAGGGTATTCTGTCAGGGAGTACCAGAGCAGGCAGTGAGTATTGTTCTGGGAGGCAGAGATCTACCTGTACCATGCCGAATCAGCCCCAAATCAGCTGGGTGGAGGTGGAGCCTCCACTCTCCGCTGGGCGAAACCTGTCGCAACAGTGCATCCGCTGTCATGTTGCGGTTGCCAGGGATATGAGGGATATGACTTGAGTCGCTGTTGACTCCAAATGAGGAGATGGCGGGTGAGTTGTGACATATGACGAGAGCGCACACCGACATGGCGATTTAAGTATGCTACCATTGTGGTGCTGTCTGAATGAATCAAGACATGTTTTCCCCAGATCAGTGGAAGAAACCTCCACAGGGCAAGGAATACAGCCAGCAACTCTAAACAGTTGATGTGCCAACGCAGCTGGGGCTCTGTCCAGGATCCAGTAGCAGTGTGCCTGTTGCACACGGCACCCCAACCCCGTTGGGCATCTGTAGTGACCATGACACATCTGGACACCTGCTGTAGGGGGACTCTGGTCCACAGAAAATAGAGGACTGTCCAAGGGTTTAAAGTCTGACGGCAGGAGGGGGAGATTACCACACGGTATGTGCCGTGGTGCAATGCTCATCTCTTGACTCGAGTCTGAAGCCAGTGCTAAAGCGGTCTCATATGCATCAACCTGAATGCCGCGACCGCGGCTGAGGATGCCACGGGAGTTTGAACAAAGATTGGTCGCAACCCACCGCCTTTCTTGGGTATGATGAAGGGCTGTAGAAACCATTCTTCATCTCAGCTGGAGGGACGGGCTCTATTGCATCCTTGAGAAGCAGAGTTGTGATCTCTGCCCGTAAAGCACTGGCTTTTTCGCCGCATACGGAAGTGAAGTGAATACCGCCTGGCGAATTGAATCGGGTGGTTCATGGGGATTTACACGGGGAAACAAAGCCCATCATCATCCCCAAGTCACCTTCATTGCCAGCTGGGTCGTCCTCAATCTCGTGGGAAGAAGGAGCGACGTGAGGGGTGGCTGAATTGGTGTTTACCTTAAGGAGAGCCGCAACGCTGCCATGGTCATGTTCTCGCAGTGAGTACATGAGCAATCCACAAATGCCGCCTCAGTGGGATTGCTGCCCAGGCACAAGAGGCAGCGTCTGTGGCCGTTGGTCTTGGAGAGATATCGACCGCATCCAGAAACTACACAGAGGCAGAAGGGCATCTTTAAAAAAGATGCTGCCTGAAAAGGATGTTCAACGCCTGCTTGTAAGAATGTGGTTGGAAAGAGCTTAATTCTTCGAGCAATTATAGATGCAGCTTCCCTCATTACTCACAATTTCTTGCCACAAGGCACTATTCCCACTTGTTCCAGTTCCACGGCCTGCAAATATGAATCTCCATGAGCTTAGAGCCATTTGGGATTTTGGCTCTGTGCTTGAGATGAAATGCGGACAGACACCGGAATATTCTTCACATTGTCGCACTTCGCCTGAGCTAAAGCGTCAGTCTTGACTGTCGGACATGCTTGTGAGGGCTGGTATCCATTTTCATAAACAACACACACTGTACCAAATAATAAATGCTTGGGCCATTGTGGTGAACCAGCTTGCTTACAATTATCCCAATGTTCACACATTCTTCCCCGTTTAAAATGCCAGGGAAGACATTTTATCAATGAGCATCCTTTATGTAAATACACTTCAGGCTTTCATAAATGTCTGGGTATAATAAAAGGCAAAAACATTATTAACTCCCATTTAATCAGCAGCAGTGGCACAGAGTTATTATGTTGAGCGAATGGCAGCCGCAAAAATAACATTAAGAGCGTCATCTAGTGGTTACACGTTGCGCCACCAACATACATGGATTACTTTCACTGTCTGACCATATATCAGCTTGGAAGTAGTTACAGACAGTATTGAATTGGGTAATTTGAATGATAAAGCATGGTTTTGCTATTCAGTTCAGGGGGGCTCCACCGATGTTTAGCATGGTAAGTCCTACAGTGATTTCTGTTCAGGAAGCCCTGTTCTTGATTCAGGAAATTCACTCTCTCTTGCAGAAAAGGGCAATAGAAGAGATTCCCCCTTCTCAGAGAGAATGCAGTTTTTACAACTGTTATTTCCAAGTCCCAAAGAAGGATGGTGGCTTACGTCCAATTCTGGTGTTGAGGCGTTTAAATTTCACAGTAATGAAATGTCAATTCAGAATGCTGACGCAAAAACAAATGTCACAAGTGCAGCTGGGGGACTGGTTTGTGACGAGAGATTTAAAGGATGCTTATTTTCACATTCTGATTGTATTAGAGCACAAGAGCTTTCTCATATTAAATTTTGGGAGAAAAGGAGTTTCACGTCCTTCTGTTCGGGCTTGCTTTGGCACCATGCACGTTCACAAAATGCATAGATGCAGATTTGACGCCTTTGAGGCTTCAAGGCATCTTCATTTTGAATTATCTTGATGACTGGTTGGCGTTATATCACTCAGTATTGAAATGTAATTCTCAGCCATTTAAAAAATATAGGGCTGGGAATCAACCAAGTCAAGGGAATCCTGTTGCCAAGGCCTCTAGGTGTGGAGCTGGACTTGCTGGCAATGCGGGCATGGCTGTCTCATCTAGTGTACAGTCATTGTACCAGTGTCTAGCAATGTTCAGTGTGGGACATGTTCTCCCTGTGAGAACATTTCACAGGCTATTGGGGCTTATTTCACAGGCTGTTGCGTCAACGTCTGCTGTCGTTCCCCTGGGCATGTTGCATGCAAGAACTTTTCAGTGCTGGATGAAATCTATGAAGGGACTTCATCCACTGTGGAATCCTCTTCGTTCCTTCAAAGTGACGTGTGGATGTTGTCAACCTCTCTTATCATGGAAACTGACCTGCTTTCTGATGTCAGGCATTCCATTAGGACAGGTGTGTTAAAGTGATAATGAAAGATGCCTCATCAGTGGGTTTGGGGTGTACGAAGGTCATCCAGCCTATGGAAAATGAACAGACCAGCATCTAGATTGCTACATAAATTGCCTATTGATGTTGGTGGTGATGAGATTGAGATTTTTCTTTCTGGACATTCAGGACAATTATGACCTCATCCGGTCAAACAACAGGACAGTGTTGTCTTATATAAACTGTCAGGGAGGGGTGTGCTTTCAAGCCATGCGGAGTACATGTTTGAATTTGGGGGTCGGATCTCCTGTCCAGACAGGGTTTGATATCTGGAAAATATAGATTACATCCTCAGACCTGGAGGAGGTTTGGCAGAGTGGATGTGGACTTGTTCACCTCGAGCAAGATATCACACTGTCCCCTGTGGTTCTCACTCTCATCACCAGCATTGCTGGGCATTGATGCACTAGTGCATCAAATGCTCTATGCATTTTCACCGATCAGTCTGCTGCACGCAGTTCTGCAGAGGGTTCACATGGATTGAGTACAGATCCTATTAGTGGCCATTTAACATCTTTCCAAGAAGGGATCCCTTGGGAAATCCCAGTCAGAATGCACATCCTGTTTCAGGCACTCCCAGCCAGACTTATGGATGTTATGGGTTTGGTCCCTCAAAGAGGGCACTCTGATGAATGACGGTTTATCCCCTGCAGTGGTTGATTGTATTCTGAATGCTACAGCCCCATCAATGAGAAGGCTATACACATTTAAGTGGTATATTTATGCCCCCTGGTAGTCAGCGCAAAATGAAGATCCAGTTCACCTGGCCTATTGGTTCAGTGCTATAATTTTTACTAGTGTTTTGGAATCAGTGTTGCCCTGGCAATGCTTAAAGTCTATGTTGTCACAATAATGGCTGAACACGTGCTCTTGTCTCTCGTTTTATGCATGGTCTGTCCGTGTCCTTTTATGGGATTTATCTGTGATGTTAGAGGTGCTCTGGTGTGCTCCGTTTGAGCATCAGTTTCTTATAAGTTTTTGACTCTTAAGGGTGGTTTCACATATAGTCAATTTTAACTGAACCAACCCCAGTTCAGTTAAAGTGAACCAAAAAGTGAACCAGCTGCAAATGTCCTCAGTGCTTTGGTGTTCACAATGCAAGTGGACTTAAGAGGACCCAGGTTCTTTTTTTGGTCTATTTAGCATTGATGTGGTCTCAGACCCTTTGTTGTTCACGCCACACCTCTGACCCCATGCCAGTCATGATAATGTAATTTGGCTAAAAATAAACTGTTATACATATAATTGTGATTATGATGATACATTGTCATACTTCTTATGGTGTATGTGTAGTTAAAACACACTAACTTTTAGTAGTTATGCATTCATATTTAACTTGGAATCATATAATATGGCTGTATGATTTCCTTCAAGGCTTTAAAAACTTAAAATATTGCACAGGGACAGAATTACATGAAAAATAATTTCCAAATACTTAAAATATGTCCCTCTTTTTGGTAAACATTACATTTGCACAGTTTTTAATATTTAACCTAGACAACCCAGCCAAGTATATTCTAATGTATTCTATTTATACAGTATTATGCAATAGTAATATACTGTATTTCTTTCATAAATTCTTCCCTTTCACATTATGATAAGGGTCTCTGATTAAACCCAAAAACCCTTATTTCGCATGAAGGAAAACAAAATGAGGTTCTATTACTATTTGAAAATATGTCAAATAAAGTGGGCGTCACCTTCAATGTGTCATTAACACGGTGTGTATTAATGAACCTAAATCATTTGCCATTATATGAACATTAAGCATTGAGTGAAATGGAGCACTTTGCGTTTAATATCAAAATCCTTGCTTGTATTTTTGCGGAGTTGGGTGTGAACCTCGGCAAACAGAGTGTGCATTGCAGCACTTAAAAATGGTTCATCTTAACCGATCTCAAGAGGCCATCAGAAGCATAAAGCATGATAACAAGAAGATTAAAAATTGAGGCATGACGCTGTCATGGTAATCATGGAATTTAAGTGGAATTTAAAGTTCGCAATAATCACGGTTAGATAAATAATCTCGATCAAGCGATTATGTAATACAGCTATGTATAGCAAGCCTCTAGGTACTTCTGTCATAATGAAATGCAAAACGGACTGGTACTTTTTCAACTTCACATAGCACGACTCAATCAAACCACAAAAGGACCCACAAATGAACCACACTCTGACCAACTCCTGAGTTTTCTTTCCTGCAGCCATGTTTCTGTCTCTACCTGAGGCTACGATGAACAGTGGGACGTGTCCAGCCACAGGCAGAGCAAGCAGTCTTAATTTTGTGGATGATTTACAGGGAAGAATACGAATGACATACATTTCTTTAAATGAACAAACTAGTTGATAAAGGTCCTGCGCTGTGCGCAATTTAAATTTATTCCCACGTTAAAGAAACTTCATGTTCTCACAATCTCAAATTTTTTTTTGTCAATGGCCACCGTTGAGTGCAGCTTCCGAAATAAAAAGGTATGTTAGAAACACAACAGAAAAAGTGTGACTGCAAATAGGCCTATGTTGACTAACACACTGTCTACAATGTATGTGAACGGTGCATCCTGTCAGAAGCAAATACATCCTATTATAATAAACAAAGCGATCAACACTGGATCTGCGACATCATGCCAACTGCAAACAGATGCCCCTTCCATTTTGAGCTGTGCGCTTTGGCACTTCTCCTGCACACCACACAAATTAACGGCTTACAAAGTTCACTTTGACAGGTCCATTGTAGACAGCCTTAAGCTGTTGAGATGTGGAGGTGACTTTGGGGTAATATTAGGTGTATTTGTTTGTGCGCAGTGGGAGTGGTGGTGGGTATGTTAAGATATGAAGGGGTATCTGGTTTTTGCACTGAACGCCACTGAAATATTGTGCATACTTATCTTTCATAAAGCCTACACATAGAATTGTCAGTTACAACTATGTATTTGTGGTTTGTCAGCTTGAATGAAACATATTACAGGCTACATATAGAGAAATTACATAATAAACCTCGCCATTTCTAATCGTTCAGTTTCCACGGTTACACCAGTTTCATACTCTAACCTGCAAACTCATCACCATCACTTTGTTCATTCTTGAAGTAGTACAAACAATTTCAAAATGTTTGTGTGTATGTTGGCTAGATTCACAACTTTGAACTGCCACCTGCACCACATTAACATATCCTTCAAGATTAAGTACAGTGAATGTTATATCACCACCTTGTGGTCTCCCAAAGCTATTATGCAAGACTGCATTAAACCATAGGTCATCTGACAGTGAATTGGAAAGCACACAAATGAAGCTCCTAATTTAAATGTTGGCTAATGTTAATATCAATGCCTCAAAAACGTATCGAGAAAATAACGTGCAAATCAGTATTTTCAGATCAACTTTATGACATTCCTACTGCTTTAAAATGAGTTCATACCCACAGCTGATCTTGTTCTCTTGTTTAAAAGAATAACAATAAAATCTGCAAGACCATAATACACTTCTACATGCTCTCCCGAACTCTCACACACAGACAACAATGTGCATGTGTGTTCAAACGTCAGCGTACTATTAGCAGTACATATCTCTTCTCTTGACTATTGTGCTAGAGCAGTGTCCCTTCATACATTACCACAACTTGCGGTCATTCATTCTCAAAATGCTAGCTTTGCTCTTTATTCACATACACACACTTGCTTTAGTAAGAATACAATCACATACATAAATACACAAATGTGCAGTCATGACCATCTAGTTTGTGTCTGGCCTAAGAACATTGGGATAAGACTAAGACCTGTAGTGTGTGTCTAACTCAGTTCACAGCCATGTATTGAATGTTATTATGGGTGTGTTCATGCATAAATGGAAGTAAACTTATGGAGCTTCTTGTTGGTTTTATTAAGGTAGATTGTACATTTTTCAAATATTATAATATAGGGTGGAGATGGGTAAAGTGGAACAGTTAAGCTTAACCCTTAATGTATCAATTTATTTGTCCTTAAATGGTTAAAAATAATTACTGAACTAATCTTTGAGAACCATAAATTTCTGAGGCTTTAAATTGATGCTTTTACAACAAGATGTGTGACAGAGCTGATTTCATGACCACTGGTGGGAAAAGCAATGGTAATAGAAAATTACATTTTAAGACAATCTTTTTATGGTGATAAAAATTAAAAGTTGACTTAATGTTTTTAAATGTTACATATGATGATTTATTATGTGAATTTTGTGAAAGTGTGTAAGAAAATATTAATGTTAATTTCTAATATTTGTAGATATTTTCAGAATAATAATTTTTCCACTGTCCCACTTTGACCAAATCTCAGATTTTTCAGACAAAAGATGGTCTCCAAAGATTCTTCTTCCCATTAATACCATTATAAAGGTTTAATGTCAGGTTTTGTGGCATTCGGATCACAATCAACAGTGACAAAAAAAGTGTCCCACTTTCACCTAATTGGGTGAAAGTGAGCCTCCCCCTAGAGAACTTGAAAACAGCCATGTGTCTTTCTTTTTAAAACATATAGTGAACACACACTTTGCAACACATTTTTACCACATTAAAGCAATTGGGAAACTTTCTGAATAGAATCCTCCAGTCAAAAAACTAAACAAAGTCTTCTCAACAGCCCTATAACTTAAGAGCCAACAAAATCAGATATAGAAGCAAATCAGCACCATGGACAGCTCTATTTTCTGATCACTGATCTCTGATAACCCTCGACGGTCAAATAACTAAACTGGAAACATGTTCATTAACAGTCACAGGCTACTAATGTTATATCAATTGAACAAGAGCTATTTAGGAGATTTTATGCTACTTAAGAAAATATCAACATCAGACATCAAACAACATCAGCAAGATGGACAGCGCTGTTTTGTCACAGTATCAAATGCGTAAAAATCACTTCCATATAGGCCTACGTAAAAAAAAAAAAAAAAGGAAAAAATCTGATTTCCGATTTTTGCCCCTACATCAGGGATTTTGATGCACACAGGTGATTGATGCGGGGCTGCAAGGTAGAAAGGAATACATGTAAATCGTTCTCCACCTGCAGTCTTGATCGGTATTTGCTTTTAAGCAGGGTCAAAGTGGAAAACCCGCTCTCACTAAGTAAGTGGAGGTGAAGGTGATGAGGACTTTCATAGCCTTTTGAGAGATTTGGGGAAACTCTCCTATACATAAAGCAACGCGATATGATGCTTCAGTCGCCTTTATATTAACAGAGATACAAGTCTGGATTATTCTCTTTTGTGTTTAAAATTCTTTCAGCTTTCGGTCAAAACATTTCAGTGGCTTAGCCACCAGACTAGAGTACTTGGCATCAATGTGATGCTGGAGCTTACAGGGTCTCATACTATCATCTGCTAGCACCTTTTTGCAAATAACACACTGTGGCAGCGGAGCAACATCGGGACTGCTCCACGAAAATCTCAACTTTAAATATTCGTGATCAACAGAGGACGTATACTTCCTCTGTTTTGCTTGGCCCAAAATCTGCCTCCTCTCCTGTAGACCTTTGTCACTACAAAGCGATACATTTTGCAACATGCATATGCAAAACACAGACTTTAACACGCAAGCTAGCAGGACAGATGTGTACAGACGTGAACCATTATTTTTTTTTCCCAACGCTGCGTCTCCCCTGGGGCTCTCTGGCACCCCCCAGGGAATTTATTTTATTTTTTTTTTTCACGTTTTTTTTTTTTCGTTAATGATAATAACATTGGCGCAGCGGTCAACTAGCATGTTACGACAGTAAATCACCATTTGCAAATATCAAACAAATGAATGGTGAGAGCTGTATACTGACACCTATCCATCACAAATATATCCATGACTTCTCTTATAAAACAACAATTTTATCAAAGTAATCTTCAATAGTAATACCTGTTGAAGATTAGTGGACTGGCAGTCAATAATTTAGTGATGAGCGGTTTCCTCACAAAAGCAGTTTTTTTTTTCACCATACTGATGCTGCATCTCCATTAATATCCATTCAATAAGAACTGTCTCTGGTCTCGTCGCATTACCATGTACTGCAGCTGTATGCATTTTTTTGCTAACCTTGAAGGCTCCCCTTTGGTAGAGGGGTTTCTGGTGCTGGTCACTGCCAGGGGTCATAGGCCAGGTTAAAAAAGGAAAGAAATGGCTTTGAATCTGTCAAATTGACCAAAACTCCCATTAGCATTTCTGCTGTGTGTGTGTTGATGCTGGTCTTAACCCGGAGACTGTTATGTTGGCAGATAGATGCAGGCCCCTGGCAGGGCCCTTGAATTTTTCCTCTTACACATAGTTTTTCTATGATGGTGGGGGCTTATTTATTTATTTATTTAGTAGTAAGTAAGCATTGTTTAGTATACTTTAATTACAATCTAGTAATTCTCCTTGTGTAGTCCCCACAACACAGGTGAATTCAGGATTTACTATCTTTATGAGGACACACGCACTGACCAGGCTTGTAAGTGCAGTTCAGAGTCCAGTGATATCAATAAGATTAACTGGAGAGACTTTATCTTAAAGTTTCCATGTTGTCAGAATTTTCTCCATCATAAGACCCTAGTAATTTCACAGGCATTTCCTATAGTATCAGAAGATCACGACAATACCTCATATGGCACTCAGATTTGCCAAGTTACCAAAATCTGATTTCAGTATAAACTCACTTCTAAACAAATTCTCACAAGACTAAATTATTTGGACTATGCTATATACCTTATAGCTTTATACTTATACCATATGTAAACAATTGTATCATTTGTATTTTTCCTAAGGTATTTTAGGAGAAACGTACAGTATGCAAAACTTGGATTGGGTTTCCCGATAACGTTGCAACCTAAGCTTTTAGGATAATCTTAACGGATGTCTCTCATTATTTTATGATGGAATAATGCTTGTTTCCCAAACCAGCACGTAGATTGCTCGTTATAAAGTTGAACTTAAGTGCATCGTTATGGGAGCTGTCCGCTCAAAATTGGCTAATCACTTTGGCAAATATATCCAGAGTTTTTCTCCTCAACATGAAAATAATGTGGAAATACTAACAAACATGGAAGTTGTTTGTAACCTTATCGAGGCACCAAAATGTATCAACCATTACGTAATTTAATTAAAGAAATAATTGTGGCTTTAGTAAGGCAGAGTTTCAGATGTATTGATGCTTAATCATAGAAATTAATAAAAGTGATGCAATAAATGCATGTAACATGAATGTACGCGATGTATTATAAGTGACTCTCACCTAACCTAAGGTGTTTTGGTTGCACTGGTCAAATGCACTGTTTAATAAGAACATATTGTCTTTCTATTGCATTATAACTATGCTTATCAAATAAGGCAAATATAACATTATACTGCATTATGTGTCTTGTATTTTAGGCATATAACGTCGCATGTATAGACTGCCTATTGATTTCATAGTGATTTTTCAACACTTTTTTTATCCTCTGAAATAGATTACAATGGCTCTCCAATTATCAAAATATATTAATACAATTTATTGACAATATATTTACTGTGAAAGATGGCAGAAACATGTTTAAATTGTTAATGGATTTTAAGAGTGGTTCAAAGCTACCGTTAATTTATGAACTACTTGGATAACGCTGCTTTTGGGAAAGATTAAGTACCACTTAAGTGCTACTAATGTTCTACTTAGTGCTTGGGGAAACCCAGCCTTGGTCTGCGTTCACCGAAATTCAAAACACTTCCCACACTAATTGAAGCAGGAACTGTTTTTGAGCTCCATTTTCTAAGCGAAAAGTCCACAGAGGGGCGCCTAAAGCAAGTTGTAAAGTTGGTTGTTTTCAGCTGTCAAGGATGCTATACAATGAAGAGGAATGCTTATTTTATTAACTCTTCCCCCAAAACCCACACCTAAACCTTACCGTCAGTGGATTGAAACTTTATTTTTAGAGGGACAATATAACCTCACAATCACATTCGTCCCTCATTATGTAAATGCAATTACATGGTTTCAGTGGGACATAAACCGGGTTTCCCATGCTGCAGGTTGCACCACAGGAGAACGTAAACATATTTGATGCAAAAATGTCTAATAGGAGATGGAGTTTGTCAGTAACCCTAGCATTAGGAACATTCGGAAGCAACATGGTGACTTACTGTGTGATCATGTTGCTTCAGAGAAAATATTCTCTGTATATAAAATATATATATATTTTTTTATGCTATCACACTGAATAGTCACAAACATAGGCAAGGGCACATGTAGGTCAGAAGGGGAGGACTCATGCTTCCTGCTCTGGTTTGTCGAGTTCCCTTCAGTTCTGAGTAACATCTCGTCTGCACTGTGAATGAAGCGTGAAAGGCACATGTCCATGCAAGTTATGTCATCATTCTATAAGCATGCTTAAAGTTTCATAATTGGCACAACAACTCCCTGAGTGCACTGCTGTGCATCTAAACAACTCGCCATTTCTATTTCTTTATTGGGTCATTCCTACAATTTGGTGACTTTTAAGTAACTAGTACATGTTTCAAAATGTTTTATATATGAACCAACAACAACTTTAATGGACTTTTTAAAAAGAATAAAGACTATTTGTAATGGTACACTCGACTGTAGGTGTCACGATCCCCTGTTGTCTGCCCCGTGTTTCACTTGTCAATTGTCATGCACTACAATTCCCATGATTCCCAGCCCTCATCACTCTCTCATTGTTTTCACCTGTTTGTCATTTAGTCTAATTACCTTGTGTATTTAAACCCTGTTTGTTTTACATTCCCTTGTCGATCATTGCTTGTTTGTAGATGTCTGGATGCTGTTGTTTTTGCCCATGTTAGAAGTTGTTGTTTTGCCTTGTTTACTCAGTTCGTGTACCCTTGATGTTTTCGGGTTTTTGGTTTCTGTTTTCCCATCGTGGATATTTCCTTTGTTCCTGTTTTGTCTGTTTTCACTTTGTTTAATAAAAACCCGCGTGTAGATCCTCACTCCTCGTCTGCCTCCTCCTACAATCGTAACAGTAGGACTAAAAAAATGTTTTTAGGGAAAATTAAAGTAAATTAAAATCATGTTAAGTTATTGCACTAGTGTCCTTTCCTCGTGTCTCTGGAGCTGCATTTAAACTCAAACTTTGACAAAAACAAGTTCAATGTGTAATTGTAAAACTGATAGAGGAGGTGTTTTTGTATGTCCCTTGATTTGATTATCCACCCCATAATGCCATGATATTGTGAATTTTATTTGAAGATCGATTGAAGATTTTATGAAATTATGTCACACTTTGGTGGTGGTGGACATCAGCCATGCTGCAAAATAATGTCAGTGTTATTTGAAGGGATCCTGTAAATTCTGTTTTATTTACGTATGTTTTCCTTTATTTTGTCACGCATAACATGTCCACCCTGTTATGGACAGATATAGGAAAAATATATTGTTTTGAAATTTCTATATATTTATGTTAACAGAAATATAATCATGAGTTTATAAATATGTTAGCTGAATATATTTCACAGACCATGTAGTGGCAAATTTTACCCACATTGTTTTATAACAATAATTTTACAACCAGTTATTTTCAACCCTTATGCAGCCCACTTAACCCACCTAAAATTGTTAAAACATTTAGCTTAATTTATAAAATCTTTAACATGTCCCTTTAATGATAAAACATAAAGACACAGAAGTACAGAGGTTTGTAGAATAGCCAACATTTTTACTCAAGTAAAAGTACAATTAAGAAACTAATTACTCAAGTAATAAAAGTAAATACTTGTGTAAATAAAAGTAATAAAAATAATACTCAAGTAGTGAGTAACTAGTGTTTTTCACAAATAACGTAATGTTTGCTCTCCTATATTCCAGTACATGATACACATTTAACATGCATTACAGAATGATAATGATTATTATTAATAATAATGAAACTATTAAATATTATTGTTAATAATGTAAATTGTCAATATTCACCACCATGTTGTTCCAAACCCATATGACCATATGACATCCCAGATGTGTATGACCTTCTTTCTTCTGCACAACACAGAGTTTTAGAAGAATATCTCAGCTTTGTTGGTCCATACAATGTAAGTGAATGGTAACTTTGAAGCTCCAAAAAGGATATAGAGGCAGAATAATAGTAATTCATAAGACTCAATATAACATTTTTACGATGCAATATGATGGGTGTGGGTGAGAAACAGATAAATATCTATAACTTTATTATATGTAAAGTCCTCTTGTGTTTTTATTACAAATTCTCCTCCCTGCCCAGTAGGTGGTAAAATGCACAAATAATGTAATCACCAGAAACACAAGAAGAATGTGTAAGTGGAGATTTATTAGTAAAAAAGGATTTAAATATTGATCTGTTTCTCACACACACTTATATCCCTTCTGAAGACAAAGATTGAACCAGTGTCATTTGAATTCCTTTGAATGGCAGAAAGCACATAAAGGCAGCATTAAAGTTTTGTTCACCATTCACTTGCATTCTATGAACCAACAGAGCTGAGATATTCTTATAAAAAGTTTTGTGTTCAGCAGAAGAAAAAACATATCTGGGATGGCATGGGGTGAGTAAACGATGCAAGAATTTTAAATTTTGGGACAATATTCCTTTGAGATTTTAGACAAAACGCTAAACTTCTTTTCAATTCATCATTTACCTTTCACCGCATGTTTTTCACCCTCCATATTTTGAAAGGGAATGGTGACAGATGTTGTCAGTCTCTAACATTCTGTCTAACATCTTTTGGGTTCCACAGAATACAGAAAGTTTCACAGAGTTTGAAAAATATGAGGGCAGGCAAATGATGATATAACATTAATTGTATCATTTTAAGAATGCTTCTCAGATTTGGACAAATCAATTAGAAGAGAAGTTTGGATACCTTTTACTAGTAATTATTACAGTGAACAATTTTAACAATGTCACACAGTTCCAAATGATATATAATGTTTAATTATACACTGAAGCAAAATCATGCTTTATTCATTCCTTCTGTCGTTATTTCACAGCTTTATACATCCTGCGTGAATTTCGTTCAGTGACGGATTGTCAGAGTCGAAAGAATTGAGATAATTAATCTAGTGCACCTTATCTCTGTGTTTGGAAGCATGTTGTCCATAAGACAAAGGCAGGGCAAAACATTTGCACTTAATGTTAATGTTTACAAGGATTTTTACAATAGGCACTGATATGTTGCAACGCTGATATAAAAATTTAAACTTTGAAACTGGAGGTCAGAAGAGCCCATAGTTACAGATTCATGCTGAAAATGAATGAGTATCACATGACACAGACAAGCCCACATTATCAAAGTCTCTAAAACTTACCTCACTGTATTTTCTTAAATTGGATGTTGAAATATATCCTTGTCTTGGTGTAAAATGAAGGTACTGTGTGGAGTGAAGAAATGTTTGTTTTGCACGCTTGTCGCTGTAGTGTTGAACATGACTCGAGTGCAGCTGTGAAGTTCCGCTGTCATAAGAATCCCATAAAAAAAAAATCTCAATAAATTATGCATTTATTAACACTAATTAAATATAAACCAGTAATGTAACGACAGGAACGCAACCCATTGTAACAAATTAAAGTAAAAAATAATAATCAGAAATGTACTTGAGTAAGAGTGAAAAGTACCCACCATAAAACATACTCATAAAAGCAATTTTTCCATAAAGTTACTCAAGCAAATATAAGGGAGCAAATGTAGCACATTAATATCCACCTCTGCCTAAGTATGTAAAAAAAAAAAAAAAAGTTTAAAAGTAATAAAGTCACAATTTTATGAATGACATTTTTGGCATTTATAAGAATTATGACAGACATATGCAGCTAACGGTGTCATATAAATGTTCAAATATTTAAATTCACATCGGTAACGTAGACATAAAAAGAATAATTAATGAGACACATCTTTGCCACACAAACAACAGGTAGAACACTTTCGGCTTTTTTGGGGGGGGCAAAAATTCTAAAATGAGGCAAATGCTAATTTAATTTCTGCATTGTCATTTTCTTAAACAGCAAAAGAAAAAACGATTATGTTTCCATAACATTCTAGAATAAGAAATAGAGAGAGATGGATTATGACTGTCAAAAGAGAGAAAGGTGCTAAATTTAAACTTCAAATTCAAGTATGTACCGCCATTGATGAAGAACTTTTCTGCCATTAATAAAGTACCTTCTTCAGGTATGCAGGTGAGCAGCATGGATACTGTATATTCCCTGATAAACGTCATACAGGCACATGGTCATTGTCCCGTGACCAAAATGTATAATGTAGTCATAACAACTGTGAAAATAATGTAATAAATAATGTTAAACAAGACAAGAAACAACTTTCTGTGCATACATAACACTTACATTTGAAAAGAGCTGCATGACTAGCTGTTCTCAGATGTTTCATTGTTATTCAGGATTTTGTTCTTATAGTGGGCCTATAATAAAGTGCTCAGTAGAAGCACACTTCAGAATCTCTGTGGATACAGTAGATCATTCTGGATATTTTTTGCCAACTGTTTTGTGTATACTGCGGATTATGATTTACTATGCATTTGACATTCTGCTCTTGGCATACTAAATAGTAGAAAAAATTTTATATTCAGACTTGGGGTTACTGTCACTCCCTCAGCAGCTGTATTAAAAACCTCATTGCAACGGTGTAGTTTGCAGTGTTTTTATTTTTATTTTATTTGATTAATTTCAGGGTGTTATAACATGAAGTATTGTGATATAAATGTTCATGAACTAATATAAATATTTACTCAAGAGTAAAGAGTGCCATCAATGTCTAAGCAAAGTGTCCAATCTCGATGGATAAAAGCAAGTCGTTATCCATTATCCAGTTTCATTTGGAAATACACCACATTTTGGAATTAAAATTCTTTGTGAATACCATTTTATTTTGACATTAGACTCTATTCAATTTAGTTTCAGTTAAGATCTCTGAAGATAAAGCTTATAATAATGTGAATAGCTGGACTGAACATATCCAAGAGAAATTTGTTCTCATTTTCATTTGGTGGCTTTGGTCACACAGAAAACATCCCCTGGCCTCCACTGACATGTTATGCGGGGGTTTCTTTCTTTTTATTTATTTATTTACCTTTTTCTGTCAGTCTGAATTTAAGTCCTGAGGCAAGGTGGAGCTTGTCTCCACACAGAAACGCATGAGCTGACTTTGCCTTTAGAGATTTCTGCAGAGAGAGAGAGAGAGACCAGTCAGATAGAAAGGCTAGTAAAAGAGATGGAGACCTAAAGGAAGGTCATCTGTGGGGATGTAAATAATGCTAAAGATGCCCTTCAAACATAGTGTTTGTTTGTGACAGTGCGAGAGAGAGAGATTTTGTTTTTTCATTTCAATATCTCTTTTAATTACAAAAAAAACAAAGAGATCAAATAAATATAACATTTACAAAGAGCAAAATATAAGCATTAAAAACTCTTTGAAAAAGGGGGAAAAACTTTTAAAAATGCACACACAAAAGTACACCAATACAATTTCCAGCATTACACCTTTTCATAGCATTATTTCAAAACCTCCCCCTTCAATGGGCCTTCTGTACCCCACAAGAAAAGAGTCAGTATCATTTACCAAACTATAGCTTTTACAAGCCCCTGTAAAATATGTAATGGGTGTAACTGTCACGAATGTAGGTGAAGGCAGACAAGGAGCGAGGATCTAGATGCAGCGGTTCTTTATTTGAAACCAAACAAAAGGAAACAAACACTACAAGAACCAAGGAAATACCCGCGATGGGGAAAAATAAAGCAAAACTACAAAAACAACACGGAAGACATTAGAAGGGTTTAATGGGTAGGAGAAACAATGACGGAGAGCACGGAAACAAGCATCCACAAACATTAAAGACCGGCAGGGGAATGGAGAAATAAACAGGGTTATATACACAGAGGTGATGGAACTAAATGATACGCAGGTGAAAACAATGAGTGAGTGCTGGCAGGCGGTGAGGGCAAGGAGAGATGGGAAGTGTAGTTTTCTAGACAAGGACTGGTGAAAACACGGACCGGGACCACAAGGAACGTGACATGGAGTGTGACGTGCTGAGTGAAACAGAAAACACGGGGCAGACAACACAGGAACGTGACAGTAACCCTCCACTAAAAATATTCTTGTTCTTTCTTGTCAGCCAAATTGGCATTTTTGCCTTACCAAAGATCAAATTCAATAAAACTACTTTTTGCTTATTTCAGACACTATATTTCAGACCAAAAGCAACACACACACACACACAATTTGTAAACAGAAAATCTAGTTCATGGCTAAATTCTCCCAACAAACTACAAATTTAATTGAACCATAAACAACCAATAAATAAATGATGAACTGTGTCTGGGGTCCCACAAAATGGAAATTCTTCCCCTTGTATAAGGATTTAAATGTGCCTCGTGTCTGTTTGTAGCTATAATCCAATGTACAATCCACCATTAAAGATCCCCTGTCTTTATTTTTTTATTGTTTCTTGTACAAAGACCTCCAACTGCCAAATGAGTGGTGGTGGTGTAGTGGACTAAAGCACATAACTGTTAATCAGATGGTCGCTGGTTCGATCACCACAGCCACCAGCATTGTGTCCTTGAGCAAGGCACTTAACTCCAGGTTGCTCCGGGGGGATTGTCCCCGTAATAATTGCACTGTAAGTCGCTTTGGATAAAAGTGTCTGCCAAATGCGTAAATGTAAATGTAACTGCCAATTTGAGAAGAGCCTGGCTCAACAAAACTTGTCCATTTAGTCTGAGGAAGATCCTGTAATGCTCTTAGGTTGTTTCACACAGACACAAAACAGAGCTTTTTTAGAAGTAGTCTTAAAAAACCAAGCTCTGGTATTGTTAAAGAGAGCAGCCCCCCTTCAGTCTCAGGCCAATATCCCACATCCACAGCCACACTGATTTCAGGGAACGCAATCTCTGTTGTCTCAGCTTGCAAAGGCAAAACTGGACAGGACTCTTGAACGTCATCCAATCATTTCTGAAGAGTACAAACAGACCGAATGGCAGTTTTTTCAGCCACCTGTTCTGCAGTAATCCACTGTTCATTGAGCCTGAGTTTACGAATCTTATACAGTCGTGCACTGACCAGGCTTGCACGGACACTCTGCGATTTCAATAACACACTAGACAAATGAGGGTTAAAAAAATATATCCCTGATGCTGATTCGCTAAGATTCGGAGTGGAAAACTGTGGACTGTGTTTGTGTAGGTTTTGCACTTTTACGCACAGTGTGCAGTTATGTGCGTTACTGCCATATTGTCGACAAAGAACTCAGCTTTTGGACCCACGATCTGATCCACCCTCTTTGGCTTCAGTTACCATCACTGAGGGTTTGGAGAACACATGCTTCTGACTGCATTATTTTCATCAAACCCCCTGTTCAACTGCACATCCAGGGGGCTCTTGCATGTCATTCAAGCCGAGATGAGCCACCCTCCTCGGCTTCAGTCACCATCACAGTGGGCCTGGAGGAACCTCTCCTCCAACTTCATTTTTTTCATCAAAAACTCTGTTCAACTGCACATCCAGGGGGTCTTCCATGTCATTCAAGCCGAGATGAACCACCCTCCCTCGCTTCGCTCACCGTGAGTTAGACCACAGAGCACACGCGCTCCCAGTGCATTGACTTCCATTCCTTTTCATTCAGTTTGCATTGGGACCGGGTGTGCTCCAGGCTTCACTGACGGTGATCAATGCCGGGGGAAAGCGAGGGTCCCCGGATTGAGGCAGTGGCTAAAGACCCTGGGTGAACGGCAGAGCAAAAGCTCTGAAAATGTAAATTTAAGTTTTCTGAATAAAACTGTCTTCATAGTTTTTGAAAATAGCGCATGAGAACAGCCGTTTCTGATGACGTCTTCTCATTGGAAGATTCAAACGTGCGCACTCGCTGCTGACACCTGTAGTCTCCTTGACAATGCTGTGACGTCATGCATCCATGCAGAAAACAGAGATTGTTTACTCCAGCTGCTGAAGAATTTACAGACATTTCAGACGATGATATCACTAGAAGTTGTTTTTGGAAGGTCTCGACCATGATTTAGATCAGTAAGTTTCTAAAAATTGCAGCGATTGTTGCATTTTGTTTTTACATATTTGTTAGTCAGTTTTTATGCATCTGGTTTTACAAAGTTATTGAGGAACTTACTAAAACATTCCACAAAAAGATTTTAATAAGATATATCATTAGTGTTGTGAAGAGTGGAATATACAATTCTAAATGTGTGCAGAGAGATGTTCTAGAATGAGTACAGAGAGGACATTTTTTTCTTCCAACACAACATTTTATTATGACAGTTTGAATGTCATTTTTTAATGTCAACATTTTTAATGTCAGTTTGCTGTGATTAGAAGAATCCTAATTCGTTTTGTGGTATTCAACATTTATGATTCATCAGATGAGGAATGGGTTCCAAAGCCACCAGCAAAACGTCCCACTCAGCCTGCAACACCTGTACCTGCTTCCAGCGGTGCTAGGGCGAGAGGGAGACAGAGACAAAACACTCATGCCAATTGGTAAGTAAAGTGTGTTCATTTGAACTAAGATGTGCATTTGTGCCAAAAGGAATAGATAAAATAGTTTATTTGACACATTTCTATTTGAGTCATAAACCAACTGTGTGTATATACAGCTCCAATACCTGTTCTTTTGATTCTCTTAGCACACGTTCACACCACTAGCTTATGTTTCACACAGCAATCAGCCCCAATACCTATTATTTTGTTTTCTCATAGTGACATAGTGTGTGAGTTTGGAAGTACATGGCTAATCCTGTTTTTGTTATTCAATAGTGATGACACTGGATGGTTGTATGAAAAGCAAGATGTGGACTAAAACAATTTATGAAAAATAAACCCACAAACTGTTTGAATAGGCAAACTGTTTGAATAGGCAGATTCCCTTTGTGGTTATACCTGGGACTTCTTTGTTTATGAGGGCAAGTCTACAGCAGCAGAAAAAGGTAATGGACTGAGCTATGATGCAGTCATGACCCTTTTAAATGAGGTGTTGGGAACTGGTTACAGGCTATTTGTGGATAACTTCTACTCCAGTTTAAACTCTCCAGAGACCTTCTTTGGAAAAAAGATTTACACTTGTGGCACCATCAGACCAAACCGAAAAGTCTTTCCCAATACAACAGTGAACAAGATGCCCAAGAACGCAACACTCGGCACTATTCACTGGATAAGGTACAACAATCTGTTGTTTGTGGAGTTAGGTTTCTAAAGATACCTTGATTATATGTGTAGACAGAGGGACTCATGAGCAGTAAACCTTTTAATTTGGGTATGTCATTTACCCCGTTCCTCACTAAAGTGGGGGTGCAAGGAAATATACAACCCTCATGTCGTTGTTTTCATCTTTTCACTGTCTACATGACCCATCAGTCAAAAATGTTCTAGCTTTTCATTGGCTGGCTTTATCCAGAGACAAACATGGATGACACAAATCTTTACGTCACTCATGTCGACTGTCCCGTTTGGCTATTTTGAATTACTACCCAATCACAACCGCACAGAAAATTTTTAAGGATGGATAATTTTGTTTGCAAGACCCTCCCAAATAACATGTTTGTGTCCAGTTTGCCAGTGCCCTTCGTAAATGTTTGCTCCTGTTTATGTCTGTAACGCTGGGAAGAAGTCAAGAGAGCCGGATCTAGGTGCACCTAAGGATTTTTTAATGACAATAAACAAACACAAATAACTGGTAGACACAGGAACAAATAAAACGATAGGAAACAAGAACAAAAACAGGCGCAAACATCTATGAAGGGCACTGGTCAAACACATACAACAACTGACCAAGACTGAACAGAAATCAGGGCATTATATACACAAAGACTAATGAGAAAATTAAACACAGGTGAGGACAATGAAGGACAGCTGGAAGAGATGAGAGCAGGGAATTATGGGAAGTGTAGTCCGGGAACAGATGACAAGGGAGAAACACAAGCCAGACAACAGTGAATCTTAAAGTTAGCAATAGAATTTCAAGGCTGGAGTCTAACAAAAGGGACATAATACTGTATAACCCCATTTAAAGGAATAATTCATCCAAAAATGAAAATTCTCTCATCATTTACTCATCCTCATGCCATCCCAAATGTGAAAGATTTTTTTCTTCTTCTGCTGAACACAAATTAACATTTTTGAGAAAATCTCAGCTCTGTTGGTCCACACAATGCGGTCCACACAATGCAAAGTGAATGATGGCCAGAACTTTGAAGCTCCAAAATGCACATAAAGGCAGTATCAAAGTAATCCATAAGAATCCAGTGGTTAAATCCATAACCACTTCTGAAGCGATATGATAGGTGTGGGTGAGAAACAGTTCAATATTTAAGTAATTTTTTTACTATAAATTATAAATATAATAATATAAATCCTCCCTGCACAGTAGCGATATGCATGAAGAATGTGGAAGTGAAAGTGGAGAACTATAGTGAAAAAGGTATTTTTCATACGCTCTTGCGGTACTTTGATATGCATATGTTACAGTGATGGACAAAATTTCTAACCAACATGCAAAATGCAGCTGCACAAGCTCTGATGAAAACAAAACTTATTTGAGATTGGCCAGAATTACAACGTGACAATGCCATATTTCACATAATACTCTTACTACTTCTGCTATATGTCAGTCTATCGCACTGAATTAACACATTAATCGACAGTCCTAATTATAAACACACATTATGTAATCAGATTACTTTTTTGAGGAACGAGTAAAGTAATGTGATATTTTTATATTTTAGAGTATAATATCTGAGTTACCTTTTAAATAATTAACGCATTGCTTTTGAACACCTCTCCCCATATTGCGAGAAATCAGGATTCAAATTGTGTAAACTTTAGGGAGGAGATGTAGTGCATGATGGCCATTTTAGTGTGCGCATGATGGGTATTGTAGTTCTAGAGAGTATGAGCCATGCTTATCAGCGATGTGCAGAGCAAGTCTTCTTTTAGCCCACCCTGAGATTTATAAGTATGAACATTTCAGTGGAATCCAGTTGTACTCATCATTTGAGCGGTTGATTTTTTTTTTGTGCACTGGAGCTTACATGAGCAGCTGTCATAATCTTTGACGTTGTCATGACAATCACAGCAAGAGTTAAGAAATGTGTCCTCATAAGGCAACATTTTGTCAAAAATTTTACATTTGGGTAAGTGAAACTTTGATTCTCCCAATTGATTCATGCAGGCTGCTGGTAAAAGTGTGTATATACAAAAACGTCTAGGTTACTATTGTAACCACCATTCCCTGATGGAGGGAACGAAAAATTGTGTCGATGAAGCGACACTAGGGGCCATTCTTGTAGGCCTCGGTTACCTCTGAACTTGAGAAAAGGCCAATGAGAAATTGGCAGTCAACTCTTGTCCCTCCCCCAGACATATGGGTATAAAAGGAGGGAATCATGTGTCTGAGTGACTTGTTCCTCGCCCTCCCTGGCCTTGAACAGCACCTGTGCAAGTAGGCTCACTGGGAGAAATGCGCATTTGCGCAGCCCCTGGGGCAAGCTGTGTGAAGCCTCCGTTATGGAGTACCTGTGGGAGGTCTCTTGGGAAGCAAACAGGTCCATCTGTGCTTTGCCAAAACGCTCCCAAATCAGCTGGACCACCTTGCGGTGGAGCCTCCACTCTCTGCTGAGCATGCCATGTCGTGACAGCGCGTCCGCTGCCATGTTGAGGCTGCCTGGGATATGAGTGAGATGCTACTGAGTCGCTTCTGACTCCAAAGGAGGAGATGGCAGGCGAGTTGTGACATGTGACGAGTGCGTACGCCACCTTGGCAATTTATGTACGTCACCGTCATGGTGCTGTCTAAATGGATCAAGACGTGCTTGCCCTGGATCAGCAGGAGAAACCTCTGCAGGGCAAGAAGTATAGCCAACAACTCTAGGCAGTTGACGTGCCAACGTAGGCATGGCCCTGTCCAGGAACCAGTGGCAGCGTGCCCGTTGCACATGGTGCCCCATCCCAGTTTAGAGTGGTGACCACAACGCATCTGGACACCTGCTGTAGGGGAACTCTTGTCTGTAGGAAACAGAGGTCTGTCTAAGGGTTGAATGGAGGGGCTGCCTCTATGACCTTCGTGAAGACGTGAGGGGACAGGGACGAGCCGAAGGGGAGGACCTGGTACTAGTAGGTTGGGCCGTTGAACGCGAGCCATAGGAAGGGTCTGTGCCGAGGCAAAATTGAGATGTGAAAGTTTGCTTCCTTCAGGTCTACTGCTGTGAACCAATTTAGATGGTAGACACATGTTAGAATAAGTTTATGCATGAGCACCTTTGAACGGGAGTCTGTGTGAGGCTTGGTTCAGAACTCACAGGTCCAAGATTGGCCGCAATGCACAGCCTGACTTGGGTACGATGAAGTGAGGGCGGTAGAACCCTGGCTTCATTTCGGCTAGATGGACGGCTTTATCGCAACCCTGTGGGTAGTGCCTGGCAAACTAAATCGCGTAGCTGTGTCTGATGGTCCTGGCCAGCCAGTGCAATGGGTTGGAAGCGTAAGCATCCAAGCACCGAGCGGGCTCCTGCTGGAACGGCGGTGGGAGATGGCCTCTGTCTGCTTCCTCACTGCCGAAGACTGCTGGGAAAAGTCTTCAATGGTGTTGAAGAATAAGCCGAACTGAGAGATGGGGGCGTTGAGAAAGTGGGCTTTGTCAGGGTCCCACATCTTGACCAGGTTCAACCACAGATGTCGTTCCTGGGCATCAGCTGTCTGAGTGTCGGTGCTGTGACCATTCATAAAACACTGCCTGCATGTGATCGCAGCCCAGACACGCGAGGCAGGTCTTATTACCACCAGAAATGGAGAGATATCTACACACTACACAACGGAACTACACAAAGGTGGAAAGACATCTTTAACCCTCAGAGCCCGACGGCATCGTCCACGACATCACACGGCACCTCCGATAAATATTTATATAATTTGATGAAAGTTTTATCGATTTTCTTACCGTTTTTTCCAGCAGAAAGCTAACGAGCTAGCCATCACGGGGGTGTCTTTGGTGTCTTTGTAGCCTTTACAGAAGGTTTTCTATCCAGCCCGGAACTTGTGCCTCTTTTCGGAGTTTTTCAGCAATAAATCCAAACACTTACATCCAAGATTTATCCACTTGATGTCCATAATTTATCAATTCTCCATCATTTTTGCCGCTAGCTCGATGATAGCTGCCATTTTGGATATCACATGATGCTTTGCGTGAGGTTGTTGACCAATGACAGGCTGATCCGTCTTCCACGTTGGTGTGCGTCATTACGCATGAACCAAGCTCTGATATTGTGGAGAGAGAAACGCACGGCAAAGTAGTTTTGAGGAGAGAGAGAGCGCACGGCAAAGTAGTTTTGAGGAGAGAGAGAGAGAGAGAGCGCGTCTCTCTCTCTCTCCTCAAAGTAGTTTTGAGGAGAGAGAGAGAGAGATGCGCGGCATAATAGTTTTGAGGAGAGAGAGAGAGAGAGAGAGACGGTCCTCTCTCTCTCTCTCTCTCCTCAAAGTAGTTTTGAGGAGAGAGAGAGAGATGCGCGGCAAAATAGTTTTGAGGAGAGGTAATAGTTTTGAGGTAATAGTTTTGAGGAGAGGTAATAGTTTTGAGGTAATAGTTTTGAGGTAATAATTTTGAGGTAATAGTTTTGAGGTAATAGTTTTGAGGTAATAGTTTTGAGGTAATAGTTTTGAGGAGAGTGGGCGAAGTAGTTTTGAGGAGAGAGAGAGACGCACGGCAAAGTTGTTTTGAAGGATACACAGAGAAACACGGAGAAAAATGGATCGTCAGAGAAACATGGATGTAAATCAAGCGCTGGCCTTTTTTGATGCCATGCAGGATGATGGATATTCAGGAGAAGAGAGCTTTTTGACAGATGAGGAACTAGATTACCAGGATGGTCTAGACCCCGCTGAAGAGTAAGTGCCATTTATTTATTTACAGTAAAAGTTTAAAAATAAAAAAAAGTAATACGATAAAATAGAAATGCGCACAGTAGCGTTTTCTAAATATGTAAAAATAAGTTCTGTAAAAGTAGTATTTTGTTTTTCTATGTTTGTTACAGAGTAGTAAGAGTTGTGGATTACACTTTGTCTCTCAGCCATTTTTTGTCTGAGGTTTAGTGAGTTTACCTAGAGATACACACAAAGGATGTTGTAGTGGGGGAAGTTTTTTCCAACACTGCTCACCTTATAGCTGTGGTGGGTTGGGGGTACAGTAGCAATCTCAGCCATTGTTATCTTACGTGAGAAATAAAATACAAAAACACTCATTGATCTGATATGTATGATCTAATATTTTGCTTTATTTATTTGTTTTACAGTCGTGATAATGAAGAAGACACCAGCCCACCCACCCAAGCCAGACATGAAAGTTCCCATTCTTCCGCTGAGGAGGGCCCTTCCACTTCTGCTGCAGCATCCCAGCCTTCCACTTCTGCTGCAGCATCCCAGCCTTCCACTTCTGCTGCAGCATCCCAGCCTTCCACTTCTGCTGCAGCATCCCAGCCTTCCACTTCTGCTGCAGCATCCCAGCAGCTGCCAGGAAGTCATGGACGACTGCAGTCACGAGGGAGAGCATCCAGATCCGGCAGCTTGAGGGGTCGACAGAGTCTTGAATCCACTAGGTCGAGATCTAGATCACCACAGCCAGCAGCTCCAACTCCATCATGGAACAGTGAGAGTCAGCCAGACATCCCTCCAGTGCCCAAAAGGTTTGTCCCAACAAGAAAGCCAGGACATCAGCTTAGCCCCACATCCATATACACACCATTGGACCTTTTCAAACTTTTTGTCAGTGACAGTGCGGCAACCACTTTGTGTAATAACACAAACACAAACGCTGCAAAAAACATTGCCAGTGGCAAAAAGTATTCCTGGAAAAACTTCACTGTTGAAGAATTTTTCAAATATTTAGGACTGACTTTCTTTTTTGCACTGGTGAGACTGACAAATATCCGGGACTACTGGAGGACAAATACCATTTTCAGCCAACAGTTTCCCCACTCAGTGATGGCACGTGACAGGTATCAGGTCATTTCCTGGAACATCCACATGAGCGACCCTGATGAAGATGTCCACAACGACCGGAAGAGAGGGACACCAGCTTATGACCGGCTGTTTCGTCTGAAGCCCCTTTTAGATGACATCAAACATACATGCAGAGCATTTTATCACCCACGGCAGAACCTTTCAGTGGACGAGAGGATGGTGGCAACAAAGGCTCACACTGGCATGACCCAGTATATGAAGGCGAAGCCAACAAAGTGGGGCTTCAAACTTTTTGTGCTGGCAGACAGCAGCATTGGGTACACTTTAGACTTTGCTGTATACACGGGGAAGTCTGTGTTTGCTTCTGGTGTAGGACTGGCATACGACTCGGTTATGTCCCTCATGAACAAATCATCCCTAGGGAGTGGCTACAATGTGTATGTAGACAACTTCTACACAAGTCCAAAGCTATTCATGGATCTCTACAGCATGAACTTTGGAGCATGTGGCACCTACAGGGACAACAGACGAGGATGCCCACGCACAACCACAAATGCCATGACCAAAAAGGATCCTAGGGGCACCATCAGGTGGATCCGTGACGGCCCTCTGGTTTTTGTAAAGTGGATGGACACTCGGGAAGTCTCTGTCTGCTCCACAATTCACCCGGCCTTCTCTGGCAACACAGTTCAGAGAAGGGTAAGAACTCAGGATGGAGGCTGGTACACCAAATCCATTCCATGCCCAACCCCTGTCACTGAATACAACAAGAATATGGGAGGTGTTGATCTTTCTGATCAACTCATCCAATACTACTCAGTTCACCATAAAACTATGAGATGGTACAGGACATTGTTTTTCCATTTTTTGGACATTGCTGTGACCAACAGTTACTTACTTCACAAGGAAGTTTGTGCAGAGAAGCAGCAACAGCCCATGACCCACAAGGCTTTTCTGGAGGAGCTGACAGCCCAACTCTGTGGTGTTACAGTTGCTGTTCCCCCCACCCAGCAACAAAGTGACCATGTACCTGTGCCAACATCAGACCAAACTGAAACCAGCAAGAAGGCCTCCTATGGTAGAAGGCAATGTGTGAACTGCAAGCAGACAAGGCAGGTCAAACAGGCCACCCCCTGGAAATGCAAAGCCTGTGATGTGGCCCTCTGTGTGATTGCTGATAGGAACTGTTTTGAGGCTTGGCACCAGTGAATGAGGCAAAAAACGCCTGGACTTTTTTTGGAAAAATGTAAATAGTTTTGGTTCTGTAGAAGTTACAATGTTTATTCCTGTGCTCCAGGACTCCAATTTGCTTAGCTTTTATTTATTTGTGTGTGATTTCAATAAATATTTGAGTGATTCAATTTCCGTTTTATTTTTTCATTTGTCTTTATGGTCCCATAACTTATTTTACATTCAGGTGACATCAATGCAACACAAATATGCTGAAAGTCCAATTTGTCTTGAAAAAAAAGAGGTGTGTCAATTGTCTGTGCACAACAGGGTTGATGTTTTACAAGCTTTTTTAGTAAATAAAACCAGACGGAAAATGAATTGTAAAAATGCCCTTAGGTCTTAAAGGGTTAAAAAGACTTGTCTTTAAAAAGATGTTCAACGCCAATGTGTATACTCTTTTTGAGGAAATATACTCTTTTACATGTCCATTTGCTCTTTAAAGAAACGCTGTCAAAGCGCTTAGGGGCGTGGACTGCACTGGCGTGCAGAGAAGGGAGAAAGCCACTGGTAATGCACCGTAGGATCCAACAGCAATGCTCTTAGAGGCAAGTGGAACAGTAGTGGAACACCAGCTTGCTGAACACACAACCGCTCGGCTCTGAAGAAAAAATCTGAATGGACAGACGCACGATTACCTCCTTTTATACCCGTATGTCCGGGGGAGGGACATGCAAATTCTGTCTGCCAATTTCTCATTGGCCTTTTCTCAAGTTCAGAGGTAACCAAGGCCTTCAAGAAAGACCCTTAGTGTTGCTTCATTCAACACAACGTGAAGTGAGCGACAGACGGAGAACTCACGTTAGTGTAATTAACTACTTTTTCCCACGAATTGTACTTTTTAAAGTAATACATTTTTTTATACTTTTACTTTTACTTGAGTACATTTAAGTGCTATAACAGTACTTTTAATGCACTATATTCCCACCATCTGTGTTCGCTACTTCCCTAACCTTAATTTATTTTTATCTATCAACATGATTGGCTAGGGAGAGTCTTGTGACTCTTGTCAAATCAAATCACATGTAAAAAGAACTTGAAAGGCAGCTGCAGATCTGGCACTATTTGCTATGGATGTGGATGATGCTTCAAGGACAGTTCAACACCTGCACTTCTCGGCTGCACCTGGAAAAGATTTTGCAGTGAAAAAGGCCAATTGTTTGATTGTGTCATGTGAGTTTAACTTGCTCAAGCCAGATACCAGCATTAATCCTGCCTCAATTTTAAGAAACATATCGAGGTAAATTTCATATTTCTGCTTACTAGATTCTGTGTGTCTATAACGTAGCCTGTAAATTAACTATCACTGAGATTATTGGGTTGATGTGACAGATTAATGCAATGTTATCAATAGGGGCGATAAAACAATATTGATTTTTATCTGAAAGAGAGAGAGAGAGAGAGAGAGAGAGAGAGAGAGAGAGAGAGAGAGAATGTCCTCGATATCGATGATAAACTTTTAAAAGTAATTTTCTACACTTAGCCTATGTTCTACATCTAGACCAGGGGTGTTCATTACATCGATCATGATAACAAGAGCACCACTGGTTGGTTGATCTAGAAAAAAAATATAAAAGATTGACTTTTTATTTCTTGACATCTGTCGCTGCATGTTATTTGATTGACAGGCGCTAATGTTTGGGTGCTAATGCGTGTTCGCACCTATCGAGTATACTGTATAATTCCGGCAATGCCCGTCTTGATGAGGCATTAATGTAAATGCAGTCGGTTTGGTCTAAAGTGAAGCTATATTGTTGGACATATCAAATTTTGGACTTGAAGTGTAACCGAATTGAGCACTGTTTAGTATACACTGTCTTTATATGTCATATAAAGACTATTAATCAAACAACAATAACATGGAAACGAAAAAAAAACACCCACAACTTTTGGCTGAATAGCTTTAAAAGTATTATGTAGGCCTAATATAATAAATGTAATAATACATATTTTTTTTTTTTATAATATTGTTAGTTTATATTTTATATTACCGACCCCTGATGTAGCAGGGTATCTGTGGGTCCTTAAAAAGTCTTAAATTTACTTGCATCCGTCATTTAGCAGCTGACGCTTGAGTTTAGTGTGAGCGCGTGCAGGGAAGTGCATTTTTACTGAACTTACAATGTTACACGTATAAACCTTCATAAACCCATTAATCTAAAATTCAGATGGTGTTATTTTGCATCTCTAACACTAACTATGTTTCCATCCAATGATTTTTTTATAAAAATTTTAGCGCATCAAAATAAAGCTGATGGAAATGCAAATTATTGCTAAAATGTCGATACTTCAAATGTTGTGAAAAACTGGTTTGGATACACTTTTTGTCAGGAACATTGGCATTAACTTAATAGTGTCACATGAATTTGCCCCAATCGTTAGCCTGTGTTGATCATGACGACGGTATACATCCTTTAAAGCCAATTTATGTACATGATTATGGATTGATCTTAACGGCATACCTGCAAACATGACACTACAGGAGTGCCAACACAAATATCTTGTATCATGCACATCAACAAGTGCACAGAGAACAAATGAATAGCCACTGTTTGTGATTAATTTAATCGTGGTAGACATCCGTTTATTTATTAAAGTTGCTTTTCCACTCCATTCAAAATAATAGACGGCAGTCATGGAATTAGCCCACAAAACAAAACAAAAAAAATTATTTCTATGCACAAAGATGTTTTAAATTAAAAATAAATACACAATACTAGGAGAAAAGCATCAGTGTGCTTTTTGGAACACTATTTAGCCCAAGTCTATAAAAAATATTGTTTATCTTTTGAAAAAATGCCTGCAAAATTCCCTGTAATAAATTAAACAAATTACCAAATGAAAAAATTAATTAAAAAAAACAAACAATATTGTTAGTCCTAAATAATTGCCTTTTCTTTACACAAACTTAAATTATCCTTACCCTGTTATGTAGATATGTATGCCAATGCTGAGTTCGCTTTCAGAAAATGAGCTTTTGAACATTTTAAAATGTTTAAATCTATCCCTCTTTACCTTGGATCTCATTTGCTGAGCTTCTCCAGAAAATGTAAATTGCATTATGACACTAAAATTAATTTTAGATGACAATCAAGTTCAGTTGGTCATTAAACGTTGCTGCACAAATATGCGGGACATAATGCAGTTGTGATGGCAATGCTTTAGATTAGATGACTGTTCAAAATAGCCTATTGAATATCAGGAATGTATCATATGTAAACCCTGATATTACACCGCATCAGTTTGTCTTTAATAGCTGTGCACACATCATATACACATCGATGGATGGTCTTTACGCTAAGACCGAAAGTTTCCCCCACTACTTGGTGCAGGTTGGCAGCTTGAATAGGGCCATGACGATTCACTTTCGGGTCGGAACCGATTTGTGTCAATCTGCGATAGGCGCAATATCAGGACCAATATTACAGTCCTATCAGAAGGGCAACTGCTCCCTTTTGATTGTAATTCCTCATCTTCTGATTGCATTTATTTGTGAAATTAAAATGACAGTAAGCTGGCTAATTTAAATTAATGGTTTCAATTCTCTCCCCATTTCACCAAAAATTAAGGACATCTGGGAGGTGAATTAGCAGTAAACACACATTCCTGAATGGAAATGGCTTCAGGGCAGATTTCTTTTGCAATAAACCAAAATGTATGTGTCAAGAGTTTTTTTTAGGCATGACGTCATCACGCACACCATTTTTTGTGATAAAAGTCCATTTGAATGGAAACAGGCAGAAGAAACCACATTTTGCAAACTTTTTTTTTTTAAGTATTTTTACTTAAAAAACAAATGACAAAATAGTGCAAAAAGTGGTTGGAAACTAGGCTACTGTCGCTCCTGCTTATTATCAACAAAGTGGTCAACATAACAATTTGCAAGCGTGCAAGGTTGGAGTGGTCTTTGATGCCTTACAAATCGTTGCCCTTCCTTATTTTACATTAACATTGACAATAATTGTAAAGCTAACAGAACTCGGCTGCAGAGTTACACCTGTTATATCTCTTATCTCCATCTCTCTAGAGAGCTGCCAACGCATTTGACACTATTCTCACGCTCTCACGCCACACGTCCCTTTTCTCACGCAGTGATAACGTAGCGGAGCAAAGAGGACACTGACAGCGCACGGACAGACAAGACAGAGCAGCCTGCATGATGCTGCGAGTTATTCAGACCAATCAGGAGGAAAGCAGCAGCACAGCGTCTCTCCTTCTCCTTCTCTTTCATAATTTAATTTATTAACATTTTCAAAACATCTTGTCAGCTTTAAACGGCAATTTTTAAAGTAACTAATGAGATTTTATTTGAGATATTTCACTCAAAAAATAAAATTGTCATCACTTACCTTTATGTTGTTGCAAACCTGTATGACTTTCTTATTTCAGTGGATGTCAAAAGGAGATTTAAGGGAGTTTCAGTCATCATTCACTTACACTGAATGAAAAACAAGGTGCAGTGACAGTGAATTGAGACTGAGACTAAACGTTTTGCTTAACATATTTTTTTTTTGTTCCATGGCAGAGAAAAACTAATTCAGACTTAAGCTTCATTCACACTGCCAGCGACATGCAGCGGCAAAATGACCTCATCTCGTTCATTTTCAATGAGAGCTGGTGACTTCCTGTAACACGAGCGATGGTGACCCTTGATGACTGGATGTGGGCGTGTCCAGAGATGCGACAAAGTTGAGAAATGTTTAACTTTATGCAAATGAAGAGCGAGTTTCTGCAGTGACAGCCAATATGAGAGAAGATGGTAGAGCTCACGTGATTCTAATATTTTAATAATAATATTTATTGTAAAGACACAGTGCTGTTTAGACTCTCCATACACACCACTAGCGACCTACCGCCAGCCACTGGCAACATGCAGCGACAAAGTAGCTGGCAGTGTGAACGCAGCTTTAAGGGTGAGCAGTGATGACAGAAATTTTATTTTTAAATGAACTGCCCTTTAACTACCTGTTAAAGTTGTCTGCCAAGAAAACAAATATAAATGTTATTCAGCACATGCTAGACCTTAATCCTAGCAGCACTATCTTTGATTTTTAATAACAATGACAACACGGCTGTGCGGGATACACGTACAATCTCTTCGGTGAGATGTACTGCAGTTTCAAGTGTTTTTGGATCGTTCTGTGTACAAAACATTGAAAGAACATCTTTTCAAGGACACTCAGTAGACAAAAAACTCAAGACAACATATGTTGTGGAAAATCAGATGGGATATTGGAGCTTTTTATAGATTTACACCATGCATGCCATAGAAGAAATGGTACGTCTATCCCTCAAAACCTCATTTCCTTTCACATTTAAAATCAAACATGGCGCTACTGTGAATAAGGTCTATAGACCAATCCTCTTATTTACAAAAATGTCAGCACATGTGCAGTGTGTTGACAGAAAGCCCACTGACTGTTGTGTTAGATTAGACAGATTAGAGGATTAAATGAAAGTATGACATAAAAACCATCATGAATACAATCATATTCTTAGTGATACAATTACTATAATGATATGAGTTAATAACAAACATGTAATCATGTTCGCTATAAATTTATGCTGCAAAGATGTGAGTTGAAATGATCTCCTCAGTATTTCCAGTATATGGATTTAACCACTGGAGGCACATGGATTAGGCTACTTTTTTGCTGACTCATGTGATTTTTGGAGCATCAAAAGGTTGGCACCCATTTACTTTGTATGGACCAAAAGAGTTGAAATATTGTTCTAAAAATTTTCATTTATGTTCTGCTGATGAAGAAAGTCATTTCTTTCTTTTGTACTCTTTGCATTTGAACATGTTTTATGCGCAACAATACTGTAACTGTCTCAGTTGGCATTAAGGGGAATTTAGACCCTGCATGTAAACTGATTTTATTGTAATTTTTTCATTCATTTTGATATTGAAAATAACTTTTTATCTTTTCATTTCTGTAATCATGTCGCCCTTTTATTTATTTTTTAATCAGATTCATGTAGTGTTTACAGTATCATAGATAAGTGATGTATTTTAAAAGTTGGCAAACACCTATAAAATACTTATATTTTTTATTCTTTCTGGCAAACAGCCATAAAAGGGAATGTAAATTAGGGTATGACCCTTTGAGGTCACACGAAGAGTCAGAGATCTCGATTATGAGGTTAAGCGAACGGATAGGAGAGGGGCACGTCAAACCTACCACCTCAACCTCCTCAAACCATGAAGGGAAGCAGTTCCTGTAGCCTTGGCGACGGCTGTTCTGGAGAGGGTGGAGCTCGGGCTGGAGGTATCTCCCAAATCAAGTTCATTCACCCTGGTCCCTTGCGGAGACCACCTCTCACTGTCGCAGCTGACAGATGTTGCCAGGTTGTAAGCGGAATTTGCAGACGTGTTTTGTCCCCTGCCCAGTCGCACTAACCTCATAGATCACCATATCGAGACCACACCGGGTGTGGTAATTCGTAGCCGCCCCTATCGTCTTCCTGAACACAAGAAAAAGATTGTTAAGGAAGAATTAGAGGCAATGCTCGAATACAAGAGTCGCACAGTGATTGGGCTAGCCCGGTAGTTCTGGTACCGAAGAGTGATTGCTCGGTCTGTTTCTGCGTTGACTACCGGAAAGGGAACGCAGTGTCCAAATTTGACACTTATCCAATGCCGCAAATTTATGAGTTAC
This sequence comes from Xyrauchen texanus, assembly GCF_025860055.1. Lineage (NCBI taxonomy): Eukaryota > Metazoa > Chordata > Actinopteri > Cypriniformes > Catostomidae > Xyrauchen > Xyrauchen texanus. Next base: position 7,704,170 of record NC_068293.1, on the reverse strand, counting down.
TCGATCGGTTGGGCACGGCTCAATTTTACTTGACGCTAGACTTAACAAAGGGTTATTGGCAGATCCCTTTAACTCCAATGTCCCGAGAAAAAACAGCTTTTTCCACACTGTTTCCTACACCAATTCGTGACACTTCCGTTCGGTTTGTTTGGAGCCCCGGCCACGTTTCAGAGCCTTATGGACAAGATCCTCAGATCGCACATGGCATATGCCGCCGCATACCTAGATGACATCATAATTTACAGTAATGACTGGTGGAGGTATATGCAACATCTGAGGGCTGTCCTGAGAGCGCTGAGACAGGCGGGACTCACGGCCAACCCGAAGAAATGTTGCCCAGACCTGAATCAGTGGTTGGTGTGTGTGTGTGTGTGTGTGTGTGTGTGTGTGTGTAACAAATCATTCAAATTAAATAACTGACCTTGACCCTGCTTTGCTGTCTGCTGACTCTTCCATTGCCCCGAACAAAGAGATTTCTACATTTTCTAAGCAATCAGTTCCATGTTTTAAACGACATGCAAAATATCATAATCCATAATTGCCCAATTTCTCTTTTAAATGTTGATGTAAACATTTTAGCCAAAATTCATGCTTCACGATTAGAAACAGTTCTCCCTATTATAATTTCCACTGACCAAACTGGCTTTATTAAAAACAGATTCTCATTCTTTAATGTCAGACGTTTATATAACATCCTTTCCCATCCCATGTCTTCATCGGTGCCTGATGTTCTGATCTTGCTCGATGCAGAAAATGCTTTTGACAGGGTGGAGTGGGATTACTTATATCACTCTCTTCAGATGTTTGGTTTTGGAGTGAGTTTTATATCTTGGGTCAAGCTACTATACAAAGCCCCACTTGCCTCTGTTTGTACCAACAATATTTATTCTGCATATTTCCAGCCTTTGGCCATTGCCTTGTGCCAAAATAATAGCTGGTATAATCAGAGGAGGAAACATAAAATTTGCCCCATGTCCTCAGAATTCTTGATATGTTCGGAAGGCTCTCCGGCTATAAATTGAATTTACAGAAAAGTGAAATGCTTCCGATCAACAATGCTGCCCGGGAGTTCTCTTTCTCTTCTCTCCATTTAAGGTTTCCCACTCATTTACATACCTTGGTATATGAGTGACTAATACTTTTCCTAAAATTTTTACTAAAAACTTCCTCCATTTATTGGAGCGAGTTGAACAGGATTTAAAGTGTTGGACCTCACTCCCATTATCAGTTGGAGGTCGAATAAATTCTATCAAAATGTATGTGCTGCCTAAGTTTACCTATCTGTTTCAGTGCATCCCAGTGTTTATTCCCAGCTCATTTTTTCATAGGCTGGATAGTGCTCTCACCTCATTTAATGATATGAAATGATAAACCTGCTAGAATGAGTAAAAGTCTTCTACAACGTTCTAAGCCACTGGACGGAATGTCTTTGCCCAATTTTCAATGTTATTACTGGGCTTCAAATATTCGTCCTATAATGCACTGGCTCTACAATGATCCCGGGGCTGATGCCCTGTCATGTGTAACCATGGAGTCTGCCTCATGCTTGCCTTCCTCCCTAGCAGCTTTAGTTTACACTCCTCTTTTGACTGTGGGGCGGCTGTGGCTCAGGTGGTAGAGCGGGTCGGCCGACAATCGCAGAGTTGGCGGTTTGATTCCCGGCCCACGTGACTCCACATGCCGAAGTGTCCTTGGGCAAGACACTGAACCCCAAGTTGCTCCCAATGGCATATAGCTCTGCCGCCATTGGTGTATGAGTGTGAGTGTAAATGTGTGTGTGAATGGGTGAATGCGACACAGTGTAAAGCGCTTTGGTAACCTCCAAGGTTAATAAAAAGGTGCTATATAAGTGCAGACCATTTACCATTTTCCTTTCCCTGTGACAAATTTACCAAAAACCTACTTGTAAGATCTACACTTAAAATCTGGAAACGGGTGAGACGTCATTTTTGCAAACTATGTCCCCTAAATCCCCTATTCATTCTAATCATGTTTTTATTCCCTCAATAATTGATAAGTCTTTTACATATTGGCATGCTAATGGCATTAGGGAAATTAATTACTATAAGGGGGCTTTCTGTTCATTTCAGCAGGTGGGTGAGCAGTTTAATATCCCTAAAAATAATTTGTTTTGTTACCTCCAAATTCATGATTTTGTACATAAAATGTTTCCTGCTCCACCTCCCTGCTCTCCATTTGATCATTTATTGGAAACCCTTCAAGATGGAAAGGCATTATATCAACACTCTACTGTACAATTTTGGCCCAACACTATATATATATCCCTTTCTCATATAAAAGTTTTGTGGGAAGATGACTTAGATATGTTTATTTCAGATGAGGACTAGGAATCAGTCTTATATAGAATACACAAATCCTCAGTCTGTACAAGACATGGGCTTCTGCAGTGCAAAATTGTGCACTGTGTACACTGGACAAAATTGAAACTATCCAAGCACTTTCAGCATATAGATCCTGCTTGTGATTGCTTTAGCTTTAACCTAGCCTCTCATGCACATATGTTTTGGTCCTGTATAAAGCTTAGGAGCTTCTGGGACACCATCTTGGGTAGATTGATCCCCCCCTTGCCCGCTTATAGCTATTTTTGGAATCACTTCTGAATCATATAATTTTACAAAGATACAATCTGATTGTACAGCTTTTATCATGCTCTTAGCCAAACGATTAATATTGCTACGGTGGAAGTATCAGAGGCCTCCAACTCCAACACTATGTATTCGAGATGTCCTCTTTTTCTTAAAGTTAGAAAAAATTAAACACTCTATAAGAGGCTCATCTAACAAGTTTAATAAAGCTTGGGACCCTTTTAAGCAATATGTCATGGAACATGTTTTATTGTCTGACCTAGACTGAATCACATTTCCAACATTCATTTTCAGTTAATATTTCTTTTATCATGCAGACTGTGCACTTCCATTGTTTTGTTCAGCCACACTTTTATTAATTTATAGACTTATTATTATTATCTATTTATTATTATTATCTATATATTTGTTTGCATATATTACTTTACTATTTATAGTAAATATATGCTTAGCTAATTTAACAATAAAGCCTTATATATATATATATATATATATATATATATATATATATATATATATATATATATATATATATATATGTTTTTTTTTTTTTATAATGATAGTGTATGTCTATTTTTCTATGTTGAGTGTTAATATTAATGACTGTCAGTTACACTGTTTATTTGCTTTTTGTAAAGTTCAGAATGGTTTAATGTTCATCAGACTATATTAAATTATATATGTTAATATATTAATTGAACAATAAGTAAATTATGTAATCTTGAAGCATTAAAAGTCACTCATTAACAAATGCAGTGCAGGAGTTGGAAACTCTTTTGATAAATGTTTCTTAACTGTCCAATTTACATTAAGGTTCTCTTTAGGTTACTAATGTTGGAAAAAGTCATTAATAAATGGCTAATAAGGTACACTTTCATACCTTACTAATACTCACTACTTATAAACAAACAGTTCACATGTGTTTACTTTACATTAAGGTACACATATATTGCTTACTAACATTCACTACTCATTAATAAATGGTTCACATGTGTTTACATTACATTAAGGTACACATATATTGCTTACTAACATTCACTACTCATTAATAAATGGTTCACATGTGTTTACTTTACATTTAGGTACACATATATTGCTTACTAAAATTCACTACTCATTAATAAATGGTTCACATGTGTTCACTTTACATTAAGGTACACATATATTGCTTACTAACATTCACTACTCATTAATAAATGGTTCACATGTGTTCACTTTACATTAAGGTACACATATATAGCTTACTAACATTCACTACTCATTAATAAATGGTTCACATGTGTTCACTTTACATTAAGGTACACATATATAGCTTACTAACATTCACTACTCATTAATAAATGGTTCACATGTGTTTACTTTGCATTAAGGAACAGTTTTCAAGCTTACTAACATTCATAATTCATTAATAAATGGTCACAGTTGTTTACATTAAGGTATACTTTCATAGATTTTTAATGTTGTTAACTCAATAATTGGTTCACAGGGGTTCACTTAAAGGTACATTTTCATAAGTTGATAATGTGGTTAATAAATGGTTCATGGTTAACTCATGAATACATGTCCATTTTGCATTAAGGTACCCATTTTTAGGTTACAAAGATGAATAAATTAATCTTAAAGCTTCATAATGTACGATATCAGGTGAAAAATCTTTTGATATACAATAGAGAAATAAGAATGGTCAAAGAATGCACTGGATGAGCATGAAGACCCGCAGAGGACTAGGTAAGACATCACTCGTAGCATTCTTTTTACATTAAAATTACTAGGAAAGTGACATAAATCAAGGCATTGCATTAATTAATATAGACACAATACCTTTTAATCTCTATACTAGTAAATTTATGCTGGATCATGACATAAATCATGAATTTTGACATTTCATGATTTTGATTCAAACATGTATGAATAAGTACATTTATTAAGCATTTATATTAAGAGTTCAAATTTGGCTCACTATTTGGCAGCTGTTGCATTTTATTTATGTTGTTACAACTACAAAAAAATTATTAATAATACATTTGTTGATTAGTTATTGGTCATTTATAAATGCCTTTAGTAATCCTTTACAAAGGGAACCTCAATGTAAAGTGATACCCATTTTGGAAAGGAATATGACAAAATGTGATGTTATAACATAATGTGTTGCTACAAACCCAACAATGTCAAAAGTAAAGAATGGTATGAACATCTGGAATAAATCACAAATATGTCATGATGCACTAAATCCTAATACCCAATTGATATAATATTTAGTGATATCATGCAGGTGACATTCATTCCACTGATGACTAAGAACAAATGAATTTGAGCTTCTCCTCACAGCCTCTATAGCTCCAGGTGCTATTAATCTTGTCCAGTGCTCCACAACGGGAGTTACTGGCAGGACATTTGGGGTGTCCAGCTTGAGGCCAGACGGTGTAGTCAAGATAATCTCCACTAACCCAGAACCACTCTCCTGCTAGAAAGCGTAGACCAGTCCAGACGTAATTTGTTTGAGCTGCTGTGATTTTCTTTAGAGCATAAACAAATCTTTTCCCTGAGTTCAGACTTGCCAGATCAGTATAATGATATCTGCAGTATTCCAGAGCTTCCTCCCAGGTCTTATTTTGTGGCAGCAGAATAATCTCTGTATTCATACAGAAGAAGGGTAATTGACCAGTGCATTCTTCATCATGCAGTTTCTTATTGTCTTTGTGTAGAAAGGCACAGTCATTGTTATCTGGTTGTGCAGTATCCCAGATAATTTGTGTTGCAGTTTTACCTCCTGACCACTTCCAGATTCCTGATTCTTTGTAGAGTCCAACCCAGCTGTGAATAGTTAGATTACCTGCATTTTTTAAAAATTGTTGCACCTCATTCTCATCAGTGAAGGTGGACATGTCATTAAAGAAAGATTTGCAGAACGTTTGTGCATCATACCATGTCTTCATCTTATTTATAAAGAAATGTGTCTTGACACAGGAGGTGAGTCCATAGAGCTCCATGATGAGGAGGATAGTGATTGTAGCCTTCATCTTTACCAAGTCAAGAGGGTTTGTGAGTTCCTGTGATGTTGCTGACTCTCTCTTAAACTTAAAAAGTGATGGTTTGACCAACAGTTCGTTCAAAACACACCTTTACAGGCAGGACAAACACTGAACCAATCAAAAAAATCAAATAATATTTCTTAGAGAGACAAAGTGGCAAGTTTTTGCATGCATTCCCTAATTTGTTTAGACCAATAGACCTAGATTTTACCTTCAACTCATACAACCCCCCACATCCATATTGTCTGCTTTAACCCTTTAACAAACACAAAGACCAGTTTCCAGCTGTAAACCCATCAAAACATATTTTGCTAAGTATTCTGATTTAACTTAAAATTATTTAAAAGGATTTATCCTACTCTTTTACTGTGGAAATATACATACCCAATTGGAATTAATTTCTAACTAAATAAATTCAATAAATAAATAAAACATCCTAACCCAAAAAATGCAGTACATCTAATTTTGAATAGAAACAAACAAACACATTTGCATGAGCCTTTTGGTGTTCAAACATTTACTGTACATGTTTGTAAGAGACACTGTCCTGTAGAGTCATACAATTAACAGATAAACCATGTGCATAGATAGCCCTGGGCTTTCGGAGCTATAGCCCCAAATAATTTTTCTCTACCCCCTTTGCTTACTTTAATATGAGAAGAAATTTGCCTGTGCGCAGACTCAGTGTTTGCAATAGTACACAACCACACAACCAGTGGTGGAAAGTAACAAAGTAATATATCAAAGAGTAAATTTCACAATTCAAATTAAAAAATTTCAAATTATTTAAGTATAAATAAATAATTTTACTTTTACATTTACTTGAGTTGATTCAAACAAAATCAAGTATTCAACTTTGCTACACGTTTTTCGCCACAGAGTAAAAAAACTAACATAATATTTCAGTATTTTTGGGAAGAAAGTTATAAGCACTAAATCTGTTTATAAACATATATGCGCAGTGCGCAGCACGACAGAAACATGTAGGGTACAGCATCATGAGCTCAGCAGCTTGTATAAAATGGTATCCTCTCTTCTCTATCTTCTCCAAGACTTTCTTTCCTGTCACAACACAAGAACTGTAATACTGTGATTTTGTGCATTTTTAATTTTATTCTGAAAAGGAGGCATTCATTCAGGTACAAGGGAACCATCTGAATATGTTGAAATACTGATCAAACTTCACTTGTTTATAAAGTAGGCAAAGTTTTAACTGTGTCAAACATGTCAAGATGGTGCCGAAGATGGCTACCTCTGTGTGGAACTCTCCAATTCTTTTGTTGTTTTTGTTTGTTTGTCCTGTGTTTAGTAATTTTATTCCGATCAGTTTTACCAGAGACAAACTGCTGAACATTTGGCAGCACATACCATTCAATCTTTTCTCGGTTTTTGACTATTCTGACATTTTGCTGGACATTTTAGTCAGAGGCGCTACTGTGTTGTTTAAACGCATTATGAGATGGAAGCGAGCCAGAATGCTGGTCAAGCTCCGTCAGCATGGCTTTCGAACAGCGCTGCCAAGTATTCATCTAGAAAATCTCAGCTTTCTTCCTAACAAACTACATCTCCTCACCCATACAAACAAGGACTTTTCAAACTCTACTGCCTTGTGCTTCACAGAAACCTGGCTGAGTGAAGCCAATCAGGACAGCACGTTACATCTGCCTGCATTGCTGAGTTAATGTGGAAAACGATAGGTGGTGGAACATGCTTTTACATCAATGAAAGTTGGTGTACAGATGCTACATGTTAAAAAAGATGTGCTGTCTTAATTTAGAGGTGCTCAAGCACTCAGCTTACAGTTGATGAAGATCTTCATCAACTGTAAGCCTTTCTACTCACTGCTGGAGTTTTCCTTGTTTATTCTGGTGAGTGTTTATATTCCTCCACACACGTGCATGAACTGCAACAACTGGACCGGACTCCATTATTATTATTCTGGGAGATTTTAATAAAGCTAACCTCTCCAGTGAACTGCTAAAATACCGACACCATGTTACATACCCCACCAGAGACAGAAATATACTGGATCATTGCTACACAACAATAAAGGATGCATATCACTCTGTCCCTAGAGCAGATTTGGGACTCTCTGATCACAGTCTGGTTCATCTTCTTCCAACTTACAGACAGAAACTAAAATCAGCTAAACCTGTATTAAAGACTGTAAAGAACTGGACTAATGAAGCACATGTGGAACTTCAAGCCTGTTTTGACTGCACTGATTGGAGTGTATTTGAGTCTGCAGACACCAATCTGGACGAGCTCACAGATACTGTGACATCATATATCCATTTCAGTGAGGATATGTGCATTCCTACTAGGACTTATTTAACATACAGCAATGACAAACCATGGTTTACAACTAAAATCAGGCAGATTCATCAGGCCAAAGAGGATACTTACAAAAGTGGGCATAAAATCTTGTACAATCAGGCCTGGAACACACGGAATAAGGAAATTATAGTGGCTAAAAGAAGCTATTCTGATGAGCTGAAGACAAGCTTTTAGCTAATAACCCTACATCAGTGTGGAGTAGCCTGAAAGACATTACTAACTTCAAGAGACCATCCCCCAACAATGTAGGGAACCAACAAATGGCTGATTAATTTTGTGTTCTACTGTAGGTTTTAAAGGCCCAATCGCACACCCAACACACACTCTGACCTTCACTTCACACAAAAATCAACACCTCCTGCAACCCCCCTCCTCCCCCCTCCTGCTACTTAACCAACACTTAAGATCTTTGTAGAGGAGGTGTGCCGTGTCTTCCGGAAAAAAAGACAAGAAAAGCACAGGGCTCAGATGGTGTTTCACCCACTTGTCTAAACTCTTGTACTGACCAGCTGGCCCCCATCTTCACAGAGATCTTCAATAGATCACTGGAGCAGTGTGAAGTTCTCTGCTGTTACAAACGCTCCACCATAATTTCTGTCCCAAGGAAACTCAAAATCACAGGACTCAATGACTATAGACCCATCGCTCTGATGTCTGTGGTCATGAAGTCATTTGAGAGACTGGTGTTGGACCACCTGAAGGACATCCCTGGATGTCCCTTTAAATTTTCCTATCGAGCAAACAAGTCTGTGGATTATTGTAACAGTTTAAGGAAGGACAAGGAGGTGGTGGAAACCAGCTGAACAGTCAACATAAATGTTTATTGATATAAATAAATGTAAAACAACATGAAATATAAACTAGCACATGCTGTGTCGTGGCCATGTGCATCTCTCTCTCAAACTGGCACCTCCGGCTCCCCTTTATCTCACTCTCCTACTGATCAGCTGATTCATTGCCATCAGCACCATCATGGCCCAGCCATGCCCTCCTCCTTCTCACACTCCTCCCCCGCCCGATTCAGGCTGGGGTGCCACTGGTCTGAATAAACCAGTCATTTAAAATTTTAATAATCTTCAACCGCTTATCCGAAGTAGGGTCGCGGGGGCAGCTGCTCCAGCAGGGGGCCCCAAACTTCCCTATCCCGAGCCACATTAACCAGCTCTGACTGGGGGACCCCGAGGCGTTCCCAGGCTAGTGTGGAGATGTAATCTCTCCACCTAATCCTGGGTAATTAACATTGACTATGACTAGTTACTGTGCAGGCAAGATCAAGCACTGCATTTCACATGCTTTGCAGTTATGTAAGCTTACCTGTCCAATAAGAAGATTGCCAATTCAGGGTCAGTTTTGATTGCCAAAATCGGTTTTGATCCCCAAAACCGAACGAAAGTCCCTCCAGGAATCAAATGCCCTGCCGATGTTCACTATAGTTTTTGCTAGTTTTTTTTTTTTTGGCTTACTTGGAGTTTTTGAAGGAGTCGGTGTTGTGCTGGGAGCCAGACGTTTGCTGGATTCCATCTCTAAGATAATGTTACCTAGTGTTGCAGTTTGTTGTCGCTGTTGAATAGCGGAAGAGGCAAGGCTCTCGGGAGCACGTATAAACATCACATCCTTTGGATTTTCGACCCGCTCCCTTTGTGTTTTAAGCCATTCACACATTGGCAAAAAAAGGCAAATTTTACTTGAAAACTGTTACATATTGCACCTTTAAGATAAGATATAAAATACTAATGACCCTAAAAACACCCCTGCGATAAACCAACTGAATAAAATGAGTAACCCAATCTGTCCATTCACACCTGCGGCAGCAACAGATGAATTTATACTCTACTCTTTATGTTAGTGTGGCAACAGTAAAGTTCAGACGCTTCACCTAAAACTAGAATGAGTTAGATAGACACCTCAGTTAGATATTGGTCCTGAAAACACGTGCACTAAGCAAAAAGGCAAAAGTGTGAGTCAGAAAAATGTGACCAAATCAAAATTGGTAATCAGACAGAATTTTTACGCCAAGGCAAATGTAAAAGTTCTACTATGTGGAACGGGAGCCAGCTGGTATGTGATAGCTGTGCGGTTTGTGTATAATCTCACTCCCCTGGCCTTAAGAGTTGTACTAGTGATTGATGCTTGAGGCTGTAGCCTTTAGCCACCTTTTTAGTGCACCCGCCTCCCATTCTGACTGACGCCGGTTCAAATCACACTCGGAGCGTTACCGTTACAGTTGTGACGTGACCCGGATGGGAGTGAGGTTAGAGGGGAGAGCCAGCTGGTATGTGATAGCTGTGCGGTTTGTGTAAAACATCACTCCCCTTAATTCAAGAGGTGCACTAGCAACTGATACTAGAGTGTGTAGCCTTTAGCCTCCTCGTTAGTGCGCCCAGAGAAGGTCGAGCAGGACCGGTTATATATGCATAAAACTTGTAACAAAACTTAATGCGTTACTAAAAGAAAAGAAAAAAAAACAATTTCCTGTTGCTTATTTTATGTGATTCTCCAGACTATTGAAAATAGCTAGCATAGTGTGGTAATTTAAACTAAAAATGCTGATGAGGATTTCTGAATTTACTATATGTATTAAAGTATAGGCTTTTTTTTTTTTAATAGTTTTATTAGTTAGTTTGTCACAAATTAGCTCCTAAAGCTGTTTTGAAAAGCAAATAGTAACACAAATATGTTTATAGCAGAGAGAAGACTTTGATGAAAAATCACTGACAAAAGGGTGTTAAATAAATGTGATTTTTGAGACTGATTAGTGGATTGTACATACTCAGGTGCAATTATAGTTTAGTTATTTATATTTTATTTAGGTGAAAACGTCCTGATTACTTTCGTAACCTCCGTTCACTGATGGAGGGAATGAGATGTTGTTTCGATGTAGTGACACTAGGGGTCACTGTTGAGAGCCTCTGATCTTTGATAAAAGGCCAATGGGAATTGGCGAGTGGTATTTGCATGCCCCTCCCCTGGATATATGGGTATAAAAGGATGGGCCATGCATACCGCTCATTATGTTTTGTGCTGAGGAGCTGAGAATAAGGTCCCGGCCATTTCAGCATTGTGGCAGGAGGGACACAACTTCTTGTTTCCTCCATCAGGGAACAGAGGTTATGAAAGTAACCAGGATATTCCCTATCTGTCACTCACTCGACGTTGTGTCGATGCAGTGACACTAGTGGTCCCCTACAAAAATGCCACAACTACTTGAACTGGGTTATGTGGATCAGTGGTGTGAGACGGGCAGACTGCTGTGTGCCGCATAGCCAGCACACTGGGCCGGCCCCTAACCTCCCCTGAAAAAAAGAGAGAATTCGCTAACCGACTGGGATACCAGTGTTGGGAGAGTGTCACTCCCAAGGGTCCTGCCCAAGGAAGACGTAGTTTGTCAACAGGGAAATGTTTTTCAGTGGAATATACATCGCAAGGGGTTTCCTATGGGGAACCAGAGCATGCAGAGCACCTGTCCCTTGTGCTACCTACGGGGCGTAGTTATCACAAGTACTGGGCTGGCAGTGAGTTTCTCCGCAAACTCATCTGCCGCAGGGCTATGAGGAAATCAACCAGGGAACACATCTGTGAACACTGCTGGGAATCAACAATGCACATCTTCAGCACAAGGGAGGTGAAAGGTGCTAGGTGCAAGCAGTTACCCGGCCGGTCAACCTGGACTTACCCGTTCGTTCCTGCTAAGACACGGGACGAGACCGGCTCAACCCGGAGATTGTAGAATCTCACAAAGGTGTTGGATGTAGCCCAGCCCGCTGCTCTGCAAATGTCAGCTAGAGAGGTGCCACTGTTCAGAGCCCAGGAGGCCGCCACATTCCTGGTGGAGTGGGCTTTTAGCCCTGCAGGGGGCGGCACATGCTGAGCCTGGTAGGCAACAGCTATGGCATTGATGATCCAGTGGGCGATCCTCTGTTTGGAGACAGCGCTTCCTTTCCGCTGTCCACCAAAGCAGACAAAGAGCTGCTCAGAGATCCTAAAGCTCTGCATGTGATCCAAATAGATGCATAAAGCATGCACCGGATACAGCGACGCTAAGGCTGGGTCTGCCTCCTCCTGGGGCAGCGCTTGCAGGTTCACCACTTGGTCCCTGAAAGGGGTCATGGGAACCTTGGTCAATGCTTGCAGGTCCCCTACCCTCTTGATGGAGGTTAGTCTTCAAGGAGAGTGCCTTAAGCTCTACTGTCTCTAAGGGCTTGAAGGGAGCCCCACGGAGGCCTTGCTGGACTACAGAGAGGTCCCATGAGGGAACGAGGTGGGGTCTAGAGGGATTCAACCTCCTAGCGCCTCTCAGGAACCTGATGTGAGGCTCGCAGCGATTTGAGGTGTCGCTGACTCCAGATGAGAAGACGGTGAGCGAGTTGTGACCTGCAAGTGGAGCGTAACCCGCCTTGGAGGTTGATGTATGCCACTGCCGCCGTGTTGTGTGTTCGAACTAACACGTGTTTGCCCTGGAACAACGGCCTGAACTTCTGCAGGGCAAGAAGTATTGCCAACTACTCGAGGCAGTTGATGTGCCAACGTAGCCACAAGCCCGTCCAGGGGCCGGTGGCCATGTGCCCGTTGCATGTACCCCAGCCTGTCTTGGAGGTGTCGGTTGTGACCACAACATGCCTGGAGACCTGTTCTATGCGAACCCCTGCCCGTATAAATGCAAGGTTGTTCCAAGGGCTGGAGAGGTGGCAACAGATCGGTGTGATTGCCATGTGATGTGTGCTGTGGTGCCATGCCCATCTCGGGACTCGAGTCTGGAGCCAGTGCTGAAGGTATCTCATATGCATCGACCCGAGGAGCCTCTGAAATAGTTTTAATAGTTAGAACGCCTTCAGACAGGTCAGCACCAACTGGGTATGCTCGTTCGTGATGCGTGCCGTCATCGAGACTGAGTCCAACTCCAGACCGAGAAAAGAGATGCTCTGAACTGGGAGGAGCTTGCTCTTTTCCCAGTTGACCCAAAGCCCTAGCCGGATGAGGTGCGCGAGCACCAGGTCCCTGTGCGCACACAACACATCCCGAGAGTGAGCTAGGATTAACCAGTCGTCGAGGTAGTTGAGTATGCACGCCCCCTCCTTTTAAACCCGTATGTCCGGGGGAGGGGCATGCAGATACCACTCGCCAATTCCCATTGGCCTTTCATCAAAGATCAGAGATGTCTCGGGCTCTCAAGGGTGACCCCTAGTGTCACTACATTGACACAACTTCAAGTGAGTGACAGATAGGGAACTGAAATGCTGTAGCATTTACCATATATTTCCATTTATATACTTAACAGATACTTAATTACCAAGTTGGTAGATCAGATAACCTTCAAAGAGTATGAGTGAAGAGTGGTGTCCTCTGATATGGATGCCAGGTATAGTTAGAAAGTGTTTGTTAGAACTTTAGTGTTGGTAAGTTTATCTCCCTATATCTGGGAAAAGAACACGATTTTTGTCATGTGACCATCACTTAATGAAGTGCTTTATTTTGTGAAAGCAAATGTACCCAGATATATCAAATCATGTTTGTGACTTTCCAACATATACAATCATTTATATAATTTAGCTAAAGATTTCTTTACTCACTGACATAATTTTTTATTTTACTATTGGTGGCAATGGGGTAACTTGAGCCAGATGCTCTGAGGCAAGTTGAGCCAATGTAATCTTTATCTACTGTCATATAAAGTATTAGTTTTCATGAGGAGCAAAACAGATGCCAGAGTGTGAAAGCCCTGAGGAAAAGTGTTGTGATCCAGACAATTCAAACCTTATAGTTGGTGACACACATTAGGACACATTAGGAAAATACATCGCTCCTTGTCAGCTACGCTAGATAAAAAATCAAATAATTACTATGCAAAATGTTTTGCATGTTTTCCTCACTTAGATTTACAGTAGATGAATACTGTAGGTCTGAATTTGGTTTTCATGACAATTGTGCGTGAATGTAAATGTTTGGACCACACCCATATACTGTATGCTTGTCCACCATCTTATTTTAAAAACATACATTGCCATTAAATGGACAGTTCACCTAAAAAATTTAAATCCTCTCATAATTTACTCACCCCCATGCCATCCCAGATGTGTAGTACTTTCTTTCTTCAGCAGAACACAAAAGAAGATTTTTAGAAGAATCTTTTAGCTCTGTAGGTCCATAAAATGCAAGTGAATGGTGATCAGACCTTTGTAGCTCCAAAAATCATATAATGGAAACATACAGTAGAAGTAATTCATATGACTCTAGTGGTTAAATCCAGTTCTTCAGAATTGATATAATATGTGTGGGTGAGAAACAGATCAAAATATAAGTACCTTTTTACTCTACATCTCCAATTTCTCTGTTACATCTGAAAGTTACATGTGGTGCCTGTTTAGTTTCACTTTCAAATCTGAAAGCAAATCTGAATATAAGCAGTAGCCTGGGAGCAATCCCCCCTTTTCTGAATGAAGATCTGTTTGGCTCTGACAGTCAACAATTTTATAAATGTATTGTCAAGACTTTATTTACAAGTCTCCCTACCTTTCTCTGGTAATGAACCTGTGTGCCCTTCTTGGGTTATTATTTCCCTGGGGAATTCCTCAGGGTGGCGTAGTTGATTTCTCTTATTTGGAAGTAAACTAAAACAAGGTCTGTGTCCTCTTCTCCACTCGCTTCACCACAATCATGGTGACATGGGTATTTTTGCTCTATTTGTTATTTTCTGTTTCTTGTTTCTTTGATATGTCTGTGTGATTTCTATACAGACTAAACATTGTGTTGGGTGTTTTTTTCCTGTTATTAATTTAACAGGAGGAAAGCAGCAGCTTACATCCTAGGCAGAGCAATTCTGGTTTCCGTTACGTATCTACCTCATATAGTCGGTGAGTGCTATTTTGTTCTAGTCATGGAAGAAGAGATGTGAGAATCGGGAGAATTGGTAGCTCAATTACAAACAGATAATGAAAGTCAATAGCGTGTGCTGGTTGCGATTCTCTGCAACATTGCATTCCTCTCCTTGACCAATCAATACTGTACCCGAGAGGTTTGTTTTTGTGACAAGGGATATATGATGTCCAGAATTTTATCTGGCAAATCTGGCATTGGCATTGATGAGTGAGTTGAGGAGGCCCAAGCTTGTATGTGGGCCCATTATCTGTCAACCTCTGACCAAGCCTTCTTCCTTTTTGATCACCAAGAGGGTGAGGCACAGGAGGAGATTTGGAGATTCTGATGTGAAACAGGGGGATCCGGACAGAATTCTTTCCATGTTATGTGAATTATACGGTCATATAATCAGTCTGTTGTAGCCCTGCAGAAGTCCCTTTTCCCCACGAGGCAGCAAGATGGGGAGACTTTGTTAAGTCTAAGTCATAAGGGGTTCGGAGTCAGTCTGATCCGTCGGCATTCAGTATTCAGTAAGGAGTGCAGGGATATTATCTGTCAGGGCTGTGTGAACTGTGAGAGATGTTAAGTTTGCAACAACAGCAGCTAAACCAGCTAACTCAAAGTATTCCTTGTCATCAGGTCTCAAAGCGTACAGTCAGTTGCCTAATTGTCAGTTAATATGCAGACATTGTTACATTTACATTTATGCATGCTTTTATCCAAAGCGACTTACAGTGCATTTATTACAGGGACAATCCCCCCGGAGCAACCTGAAGTTAAGTGCCTTGCTCAAAGACACATTGGTGGTGGCTGTGGGGATCGAACCACCAACCATCTAGGTTACGTATGTAACCTCCGTTCCCCGATGGAGGGAACGAGACGTTGTGTCAGAGAAGCGACACTAGGGGTCCACTTAAAAAGTGCCATGCGCTGAGCCGTGTACGTGAACTGCTGATACAGGAGCGAGCAGGTATTCCTACGTGCAGAACGACCAACTGTATCAGGCTGCATGTACCCTTCCCCAATGCCCCATTTAAGCCATCAGACTCCTTATCGTTACCCTGGAGGGGGGAACAAGGTGATGGCCGCCAACATGGGAACGGGCCAGCCTGGCTGGGCCTCTTTTCTCTCTATGTTTCTCGCATAGAGCAACTACGGCCGGGGCCCTTACACGCATTGATGGAAGGGGGTCTTAGCCCTTATTCAGGGCGAAGACCCTGCGGAGGCCACACCTACCCGGGAGGGGAGTCAAATTTTGAGTGTCAAATACATCACATGGCCTATACTTAGGTCTTATGTGGGAAAGTGGTGTGGTGGTAGATCCAGCCTCGCAGAGGGGGGAAGCATACAGCACGGCGACGAGGCAGCTGTAACTGCCTAAGGGAAACATGGAGTCAACTCGTGAGGGGACAGTACCGTGGTTTTAAACACAGGGGGAGTCCGAACAGGAGGCCTTACCTGTGGAGCACCTATACCAGTACAGGGTAGCTTGCGGTACCCGCAGTGGTTTGGGTCGGCGAGTTCCTCCGCAGAACTGCGACCCACGAGGGCTAGGGAGGAGTCAACCAGTGTCCCAGACCTGGGATCTCCTGGGAATGAAGGCGCACTGTTTCCCCTGGTTAGGGGGAAGGGCGCTGGGTGCAAGCGATTCACCCAGTCAGATCGTGGACGTGCTACCGAGTTCTACGGGCTCGGTACCTGAGAAAACACGGGACGATGCTGACTCAACTCGGAGATTGTACAATCTCGCAAAAGTGTTAGGTGTTGCCCAGCCCGCTGCTCTACAAATGTCTGCTAGGGCAGTGCCCCTAGCCAGTGCCCATGAGGACGCAACACTCCTGGTAGAATGGGCTCGGACCCGCAAAGGGGGGGCATGGCCTGGGTGTGATAAGCCAGGGAAATGGCGTCGACAACCCAGTGGGCGAGTCTCTGCTTGGAGACAGCATTCCCTTTCTGCTGTCCCCCAAAGCAGACGAAGAGCTGCTCAGAGCGTCTGGTGCTCTGTGTGCGGTCCAGGTAAATACGTAAGGCACGTACTGGACACAGCAGTGAAAGGGCTGGGTCTGCCTCCTCCCGGGCAGCGCTTGCAGGTTCACCACCTGATCCCTGAAGGGTGTGGTAGGAACCTTGGGCACATAGCCCGGTCGCGGTCTTAGGATCACGAAAGTGTCTGCCGGACCGAACTCCAGGCAAGCGTCGCTAACAGAGAACGCATGCAGGTCCCCGACCCTCTTGATGGAAGCGAGCGCGATCAGCAGGGCAGTCTTGAGAGAGAGGGCCCTGAGTCCAACTGAGTCAAGCGGCTCGAAGGGGGGTCTCTGGAGTCCCGTAAGGACGACCGAGAGATCCCAGGAGGGGAACAGTTTAGGCCGGGAGGGAGTTATCCTCCGGGCACCTTTTAGGAACCTGACGATTAAGTCGTGCTTACCAAGAGACTTGCCGTCTACCGTGTCGTGGTGGGCCGCGATAGCGGCGACATACACCTTGAGGGTGGAGGGGGACAGCCTCCTCTCCAGCCTCTCCTGAAGAAACACGAGCACTGACCTAACTGCGCACTTCTGCGGGTCTTCAGCTCGGGAAGAACACCAGTCCGCGAACAGATGCCACTTCAGGGCGTAAAGATGCCTGGTCGAAGGGGCTCTGGCTTGGCTAATAGTGTCTATGATGGGCGAAGGTAGGCCGGCCAGATCTTCCACGTCCCGTCCAGGGGCCAGACGTGGAGGTTCCAGAGGTTGTACATACTCAATCCACCGTGGTGCTGTCTGTCCTGACTAGGACATGCTTGCCACGAATGAACGGAAGAAACTTCTTCAGGGCAAGAGAAACAGCCAGCAGCTCTAGGCAGTTGATGTGCTAGCGCAGCGGGCCTCGGTTCCACTGGCCTGCGGCTGCGCGCCCATTGCACACGGCGCCCCAACCCAATTTGGAGGCGTCGGTTGTAACCAGAACGCGTCGGGACACCTGCTGCAAGGGTACTCCTGCCCGTAGAAAGCAGAGGTCTGTCCAGGGTTTGATGGTTTGGCGGCAGGCAGAGGTAACTTTCACGCTGTGCGTGCCGCAGCGCCATGCTCGTCTCGGGACTCGAGTCTGGAGCCAATGAAGTGGTCTCATATGCATCAACCCCAGCAGCGCGGCCGCCGCGGAGGATGCCATATGCCCCAGGAGCCGTTGGAAACGTTTTAAAGGGACCACGGTGCCTGGCTTGAAGAAAGCGAGGCATTTCAGCACTGACTGAGCACGCTTGTTGGAGAGACATGCTGTCATTGAGACTGAGTCTAACTCCAAACCGAGAAAAGAGATGCTCTGGACTGGCGTGAGCTTGCTCTTCTCCCAGTTGACCTGAAACCCTAAACGGCCGAGGTGCTCGAGCATAGTGATTCCTGCGAGGAGGCCAGAATGAGCCAATCATCGAGGTAATTGAGTATGCGTATGCCAGCTCCTCGTAGCGGGGCAAGAGCCGCCTCTGCGACCTTTGTGAAGACGCGAGGGGACAGAGACAGGCCGAAGGGGAGGACTTTGTACTGATACGCCTGTCCGTCGAACGCGAACCGCAGAAAGGGTCGATGTCGAGGGCGAATCGAGACGTGGAAGTACGCGTCCTTCAGGTCCATCGCTGCGAACCAATCTAGATGCCAGACGCCAGATAGAATTTGTTTCTGGGTGAGCATTTTGAACGGGAGTTTGGACAAGGTCCGATTGAAAACTCGCAGGTCCAAGATCGGTCGTACGCCGCCGCCTTTCTTGGGTACAACGAAGTTAGGGCTGTAGAAATCCTTCTTCGTTTCGGTTGGAGGGACAGGCTCTATCGCGTCCTTGATTAAAAGGGAGGCGATTTCTTCGCGCAGGGACTGAGCGTGTCTGTCGTGCACTGCGGAGAAATGAACGCCCACGAAGGGGGCGGAGACCTGGCAAACTGAATTGCGTAACCGAGTCGAATGGTCCGGTGCAGCCAGCGTGACGGGCTGGGCAGTGAAAGCCACGCCTCTAAGCTCCGTGCTAGGGGCACCAAGGAAACGAGTATTTTGTACATACCCGGCGGGGCTTCGCAGCGGTGCGGAACAGGTAACGCGGCGTCGGGAGGCACTGTAGCGTCCCGAGGCTCTGGTGCTGAGAATAACTCAAAGCACTTACCTTGTTCCGCACACCCGGCGGGGGGCGGGTTCATGACTGAGGAGGAGGTCTGATGCTGGCGTCCTCTGGACTCGTCTGAACCGGCCGGCCGGGGAACAGTCGTGGGGCTGAGGGTGGGGACACCGCGTCCAGGAAGCCGGGACTGTTGAGGCCTGAAAGCAGAGTGCCGTGAGAACGGCATTTGCGGGCCAGGTGACCCCGAGACAACAAGGAAATAGCTCTATAGTGTGTAAAGAATTTAACAAGAAATTCTCCTTCCGGCCCTCCACCGGGGAACGGAGTGGTCTTACCAGCTTTCGGAGCTACTATCTTGGTCTCTGGGTCGGTCATCTCAGGGGCGCCTGGGAGCCTTCTGGGTCCTCAAGGGGGCCCGTGAGACGATGGGCGTCCAACTTCTGCGGGGAGCTCGACGCTGGGGCTGAGAGCTGGGCCCACTCACTTCTTAGTTGAGGCGGAGCACCACTTTCTTTCTTCCTTGAAAGCCGCAGGAGGGCGACCCTCGGCGAGCAGACAGGGCATGGCCCCTGGCAGCAGGTTTGCGTCAGGGCAGGATGTGTGAAAATAGCCTTCGTCTGTTTCTTCACCACTGAGGACTGCTGGGCGAAGTCGTCAAGTGGCGTCGCCGAATGGACGGAACTGGGAGACGGGGGCGTTTGAGAAAACGTGCTTTGTCTGCCTCCTGTACTGCCTGTCCATCGTTGCGTTTCTGGACCATGGAGTGGCCATTGCCTGTTTGAGTGCAGTTCCTGCAGCACGTCAAAAACAGGACTACCTAAGTGCAGATTTTGGAGTGCCCTGGCCCGGTGGACTTGCAGGAGGGGGCCATGGCGTGCAGGGGGGAGCGGTCTGGGACCGTTCTACCACAGAGGGTAGCGAGAGCAGAGGAGCGAGGAAGCTGGGCTTGCTCAGCTCGTCATGCACATCCAGGAAGGGACCCGGGGGGGCACGGCTGTGAGCAGCGCACATGCCCGCGGAACCAATTAAGCCCAGGGAAGCATAGCGGACCTTCGTGCGTCAGGCTCAGACTGGGCGGGGACCCAAAGGTGGCGGCCCAGGCGAGTAATCCGCATCCGGCGCCACTGTTACGCTCTCCGATGCAGTGGTGATGTCATCATCCAATGCCGGGGAGCTCGAGGGACCAGACGGCAGGCCGTTAAGCGGGCCGCACTAATCCAGAGCTCACGGGAAGCAGGCAAGCGTGCCGGGGAGGCGGGAGGTTTCGAGGGGAATTACCCGGCGAAACATCCCGTTATTCTCCCCAGATCGTTCTTCATCGCACGCGGCGCCTGCCTCAATCCCGTAGGAAGGAGGCGAGGCGCGGGGGTGGCTGAAATGGCTCTCTCTCACTACAAGAGAAAGCAGAGATCGCAACGCTGCCGCGGTTATGTTCTCACACTGAAAACATAACCCAATGGAGAGAATGCTCATCCCGAACTCGGACGGAAACAAGCAAGCGTGCCGGGGAGGCGGGAGGTTTCGAGGGGGTTCACCCGGCGAAACGGAGCCCGTCACTGTCCCCAGATCGTTTTCATCGCCCGCGGCGCCTGCCTCAATCCCGTAGGAAGGAGGCGAGGCGTGGGGGGGGGGGGCGGCTGAAGCGGCTTTTTCCCACTACAGGAAAAAGCCTACGACCGCAATGCTGTCATGGCTATGTTCTCGTACTGAAAACATAGACCATTCATAAAAACGCTGCCTGCGTGTGATCGCAACCCAGGAATGCAAGGCAGTTTTTATGGCCGTCAGAGGTGGGGAGAATCAACGCATCCAGAAACTACACAGAGGCGGAAAGGCATCTTGAAAAAGACGCGTCCTTAAAAGGACGTTCAACGCCGCTGTGTTTTGCTCTTTTAGAGGAAATTACTCTTTTAAATAAAATCACTCTTTTATGAAAAAAAGAACTCGTGAGAGATCTTTATTATCTGCGCTGTCGAAGCGCTCAGGGGCAGGAAGTGCACAGCCGTGCAACCAGGAGAAAGCCGCTGTTGTGCGCCGTAGAATCCAACAGCATGCAGCAGAGGATAGCAGGAACACGCAGCAGTTTGCAAACACGACCATCGGCTCCGAAGACATTTTCTGAATGAACTCCCGTATTTGCGCCGCTTAAATACCCGTATGTCCGGGGGCGGGACATGCAAATACTGGTTGCCAACTCTCATTGGCATTTTTTCATAGTTCAGAGGTGAATATCGGCGCTCAAGAGAGACCCCTAGTGTGGCTTCTTTGACACAACGTGGAGAGAGCGACAGAAGGGGAACTTCTGATTACCAGTTTACCAGTTATGTGCATTAGACCACTACACCACCACCATAGACACTGATAGACACTGTCTGCGATTACTGAGAGTTGTTTTCTGAAACCATGGGTCCGGGACCATCTAAGATCTTGTCAATGTTTGCAACTCTGTGCCACTAATGGTCTTTCAATCCCCTACATTGGCTGCATGGAGTTGGATATTGGGCTTTCTGGCCACTTGGTTCCAAATTGTGGGGTGCTGGTTGTCAAAGACCCTCCTTGTGGTTTGTTTACTCAAGTCCCTGGTGTCTTAGGGATGAATGCTCTTAGTCGATGCTACCAGGAGCTCTTTGGACGGCATGGCCCTGCTCTCTTTGATTTATCTTTATATTATTATAATTTTGTTTTTCATTCATTGCAATACTTTCGCCAGGTTAATGCCCAGCCCCTTTCTAATCATCTAGGTAGTGTTTGGGTACGTGGTCGTAGGGTGTGTCACATCCCAGGTGGCAACATGTAATTTATTGTGGCAACCTGTTTGGAGCAGTGTGCAAATGAGACGATGTGCTGGCTGATCTGCTAGCTTCTCCTGTGTTGGTATGAGTCATGCAGGGTACAGCCATTTTCGATTTGGAGGTGAAGTATTGTCTGGGAGGAGCAATAAAAATGCAGATGCTCTCTTGAGGCATGACCCATCTGGACATGGGTTGGTGGAGAGCCTGCTGTCATTTACAGAGATTCCTACATTTGTAAAGCAAGCCGAAAGGGTAGACCCAGTCACTCTGACCCAAGCTGTCATTTCTGCTCAGCTTTCTTCCTGACATGAGGTCTTTGCAGGAGGTGGATCCAGTTATCAGTGAGATTTTGTAGTTTTGGAAGTGGGGGAAACCTCCAAGATCCAAGGAGTGTTATCAGCTGTCAAAGGCTGCACTGGTTTCGCTCCGCCAGTGTGACCATTTGGTTGAAAGGGAGAGGGTGCTCTATCGTTGTGTTTTCCATCCTGACAAGGGTGAAAAGGTAATCCAGTTGATCCTTCCTTCGGTCTTACATTGTGAGGTCTTGACACAGATACATCAATAGCATGGGCACCAGGGAATAGAGCTTACCACAGAGTAGGTGAGGCAGTGGTGTTACTGGCTGGGCCTGATATCTGATGTGGCACAATGGTGTCGGGAGTGTGAGAGGTACCAGGGCGCTAAGGACACAGCCAATTTCTTTATGGGCCACTTTCTAGCCTTGAGGCCAAATGAGATCTTGGCCATAGACTTCACCATGCTTGAGCCATCCTGGTCAGAGTTCGAAAATGTTCTGGTAATGACAGATGTCTTTACCAAGTACAACGTTGCTGTCTCTACACAAGACCAATGAGCTGAAACTGTGGCCAAGACACTGGTGGTGGAATGGTTTTATAAGTTTAGGGTTCCTGGTTGTCTTCATTCTGACCAGGGCCGCAACATTGAGTCCTCTCATTCAGCAGCTCTATAGTTTCTATAAAGTTGAAAAGTCTCGCACTACAGTTTTAAAGTCTATTCATCTCTCTGGCCACGTTCACGCTGCAGCAGATTACATTGTCAGTCCTGAATTTGAGAGCTTAATATGGTTACATTCAAACACAGGTTTTTTATTTACAGGAGTAGCAACCACATTCTATAACCGAACTGGCACCCAGAAATTTTCAGGACTCACAACCGCATTCTTGGCAAAGCCGTGCTGTGTACGGAACTATACTGGACAACAAGTTGTCTGTCAAGTAATTTAATGTGAGAGAGCCACGCTGCTCTGCACACACATCATGTAAGTTTTCGTCAACTCATGGCTGCTTTTCATCCGAAGATTCCAAGGTATCGCAGCAGGCTGGAGACCTTCAAATGGGGCGGAATCTAAAAAATAAGGTGGGGTTACGCCAAAAGGGGGTGTAAATTCCACTCACGGTTAAGGTAAGGGAGGGGCCGGGAACCTTTTTCACTAAAGAGACTATTTTTTTCATTTTTGATTAATGCATTTTTTTCGAAAGAGCCATAGCACAAACAAATAATTGACTATTTTCAAAAACAACGTTTTTCAATAAAATAAAATGTTTATATTGCCCATAAACTACTCAAAAACACAACAACAAACAAAAATGAAAAAATTAATAGGTAACGTTGCAATTTGGATTTGAGTACACGTGTTTATGCAGGTCTCCATAAAATGACTTATTTTTACAATTGTTTGTGAAAAATGTAACTTCCCTTATGGGCTGGTTAATCACCTTAAAAATATATTGATATCTGATTATATGGTCACCCACCCTGCGAAGGGTCGGTAAATATTTTTGCTTTATTGATTTTGCTTTAAAAATTAAATGTAATTTATTAAAACACAAAAAACGTAAACAAAAGACATTTCTAAATTGAAACTGCACTTAAACTAAACGAAAAAAGCAATTAAAATATGAAGTGATTAAAATGTTTTATGTATAACCACCACACCAAATCCAAACATTTACTGTCTCCATGTTTACTGATGTAAATTTGCCATCACGCAAGCATCTGTCAATGACAACAGCTGAAAAATCTTACTAATAGCCTACAAATTAAGAACTAAAGACAATTATAAATCATGCCTCTGAACAAACATCAAATCAGACACGAGCACTCAAATCAAAACAGTGTCTTTGACTTCAAGCTTTGCAATCGCACCCATGCTTTCTATAGGAAAATTATCTCTAGAAAGTTTTAAAAGATCATGTGTTGGTGAATGGTGAGACACCCGGCGAGCCACTTGATTTTTTAACAAAGAGCCACTTGTGGTTCTCGACCCCTGAGGTAAGGGAAAGGGTTAGGTAAGGGGCCCCCTATACCACAAAGCCGCTGTCAAATAATTATGATATGTTTGATGAACTCATGCCTCGATTGTACTTATTTAATTAATATCATGGCATCAATTATGATAAGAAATGCCTGTGTTATGGATGCCGCCATCTTCAATATTTACTTTAGTCACTGTCACTATGGTTACAGCTGTTAGAATATGGGCTTGACTTCGGTTGTTCTTTAATACAGACAGTATTCGTAACTGCTAATGTAAACTGCTGCATGAACAGGACATTTCAAGACTCACATCTGTATGTAAATACGGTTGTCAATCCCAAAATGAGTCATGCGCGAGTGGCACTCAAAATGAACAGACACTTTACTAAGGTTAACATTTCAAAAATATGTATATGGTTATGGTGAAGTTGATAGTTATGAAGTGGCTATTTAAAAAAAAAAAAGTGAACTATAGAAATTTACCTCAGATTGTACCTCAGGTCGCCTCATGGAAAACTGCCAGTTAAAAAAATTAACCAACAGAATTTTGATTTTGTTTTTAAAACTCTACAAGGGACATTTACGAAGTAATACAATTTTTAAAAAAATAATAATATTTCCTAGCTTTCTCTTCAGCGCACATCAAGTCGAAGACAGGTCGACCGTTAAAGATTCTAATTCAAACCGCAGTTCTCCAGAGATGGAAACTCGAGTCTGTGAGTCATGACTCGGACTTAACAATTGACTTGAGACATGACTTGGACTCGAGATCAGAGACAAGTCATTAGCATGTTGTGACGAGGAGGAGGGGCAGGCATCAGACATCTCGCTGCGCTTATCCCTCTACTCGGCTGATTAGCCTGATTGGGGGCTAGACGTGCATAGTCAGGTATGCCATTCAACTCCCCCTTAGAAAAACCCCTCCTCCCTCATCACACAGATTTCTTTACTGGTAGCAGCTGGCTATCAAACACTGTCAGAGTTAGTTAGCTGTGACCGAATAGATTTGCCTAACTCAGTGACAAAAAACAAACAAATACGAAATTATACAACAAAATCGGCACAGCAAAGTGCAAAAAACTCAGCGAATTCTCCTAGAAAACAACAGTTCTTCCAAAATGTTATTTTTAATTTTTTTTATTTTTATTGACTATAAAGAGCACATCACTCTCTCATGGGGTCCGTTTGCATCAGCTGATATTTCAGCATTGAATAAATCAAAGCATGAATATTCACAGAAGCCTTGTTCCAACCAGGATTAGTGAGTATGGTAGGAATAAAAAAGCAGAAGATTAAATGACATCAGTGTTTGTGTGACAGACTTCAATCCTTGAGATATTCAGATTTTGACAATTACAAGAGAAAATATTGTTTAAAAAGACATCTAGTGATTCTTCAGCAGGAAACCCATCTAAATGATAGGCTTTCCTTTTGTGCATCGTTGGGTGTTACTGGCTTGCCAAGTTTCAACACAAAATATATCTGATATGAAAATGAATAAATGCCAGTCTGTTGTATTTTTTTATATTCATGTATACTCTTCCTGAATATTAGCCAATTATATACATATTTAAATATACTATGTATTATATTTACAGATGTTTTTATGTACCATTGTGGCAGGGCGGAGGGCAGGGCTGGGTCATGATCCTACACACCCGGTCCCGTATTAGGCTAATCATTTATCATTTATGTTGAAAAGCCGGTTCTCGCCTCCTCCTTTCCATTGATTCCTTTACACTGGTGCCGAAACCTGGGAAGGAGGAGTGATACGCCGTAGTAGAGTTCTCGCCATTACCATCCACCCCAACGGAGCAGCTGCGGCCATCTGCCGGGGGACGAGGAGCCCGGCCGCCTGAAAGAGGACGATGGCCGCTGACCGCGAGGGGAGAAGGAGCTCCTAACCGACCGCCTGGAGCGGTCAGGGCCGCTGCCAGGAGCGGAGGAGTCCCCTACCAGCCGCTGAAACGCATGTGTGTGTTTGTCCTTTGTTTCAGTTTATTATTAAAATATTATTTATGTTGAAAAGCCGGTTCTCGCCTCCTCCTTTCCATTGATCCCTTTACAACCATATTTTATAAAAAATTGTATACCACTGACAGTTACGAAAGACAAAAAGTTCCAAACTTTGTAAGGGGTGCCACAAAATTTAGCAACTTTTCTAAGGGTGCCATGACTAAAAAAAAGGTTGAGAAACACTGGTTTAGGTGATAGAGTTCTCATATTGATTTTCTCTAAGTGCCTTACTCAAGGACACAATGGTGGTGGCTGTGGGGATCAAACCAGTGACCTTCTGATTACCAGCTCAGCACTTTAGCCACTACGCCACCACCTCTCCATTTAAATGCTACATAGAGTTTTCATCTCTAAGAAATATCTCTGCTTATGTAAAACGAAGAAACGTGCTCCGTCTTTTTTTCTTCTTCTTCTTTAAACTGTGCTACCTCTGGTAAGGTGATATATGAATTTATCATTATTATTATTTAACTAAATAATGGTGTCTTATCTTAAAAAATTCTGAAAAATTTGTGAGACTTTCACCTTTTTGTTGGCTATATTGATTTCATTTTATTTCATTTCTTTTATGGAGTATAACTGGAGTCAGAGCTAGTCTAAATTACCCAATTATTTTAAGACGTTGAAACTAAATGTGTGCCAGAAAAGATGAACACACCCAAACCGATTCCCCGATGGCCCAGTGGCGTGGCCCTCTGTATTCATCACTTTGTTTGAGAGGAATAGGTCAACTCTGAGTGAATGCAAATGTGGTCTATTTGATTACATGGTTCTAACTATACATCACAGCTGACACAACAAAACAAATAAGTTGTCAATGACATATGAACTAAAACACCAGCAACATGTCTGAGAGAATTGGGCACTTTGTATTGAGAGTTACAGAGTGTGTGTTTAAGAAGCAAGGGACACATTTGAAATATCAAAAAGGCATCATAAAATGAAACTAACTGATCATTGTCCAGCATAAATAGAATTGGAAATGTAAGTTGTGCTTGTGGATAAAATATTACCAGTAGTTTAAAGTTTTCGAATCTTCATCAAACTGATCTACACTCTGAAATGTATCTACTGTAGGACTTTACACAAAAACAAAGGTAACATACTCTCATAAGGAATATTCCACCGTACAAATTCTGCCCATGAATTTAATTCTGTTAAAAGTTTTGTCAGGAATTCATTTATAAATGATTGTTTTGTTTAGAAATTATTATGTTACAAGATTAAAATGACCAGGTGTACAAACAACACTACAAATGGACAGACTTACATTGCAATGTGCTACTCAATGCTTCTCATCATTTTCCACAGCCAAGGGTGGACTGGCCATTGGGAGAACCGGGACTTTTCCCGGTGGGTTGGCCGCAAAACGGTGACGAGTGGGCTGCGATAAGCTGAAACGGGTTACCGTGTTATGCTGAACAGGAGACGACAGGCTGAAGGCAGATTTTTGACCGGTGATGGTCATTAAGCTCAGACTCTGTTTTATGTCTTTGTTATATTTAGTTCCTCTGTTCTGTATTTGTTCTGTGTATCTGTGTAATACACCGACCAGCAGAACTGAAAACATGGCACTTACATACAAAACAGGATAACATGCGAACGAGAAACACCTGGAACAGATACTCAAACAGATCAATGACAAAACAGAATCTTAATTACAGTGAGTTTTCTTCCAGGTTAATAAAGGTCAAATGAAATAAAATAGTGACTTTCTGCCTACACCGCCAAAATGTCACTCTGGTGCCGATATTCAACTTGCTTCAGAAGATTCAATTACTTTATCACATGCTACATTTTTAAATAAATCTAATTGAAAGTTGAATCATCACTTTTTAATTTAATTTGGTTGAGTAAGTGGGACACTGAATTTTTGAGAGCTGGGGTTAAAACAAAAAAATCGCAGTATGATTAAAGGTTACTTTTTACATGAATGAGGTGCGACCCATTACAGATCCACTTGTGCAAGTGATCCACTCTGCTCTATCCTGCTGTATCTCTGGAGCGTGTGCAAAACTTATGTGAACTTTTTTTACTCTTCTGAGATTTAGTACAAAGCTCTAAAGAGGAAGTCAAGCCTCTTAAACAGCCCAACATTATAAACAGCACTGAAACGGAAAGAGACAATAAAGTTTTTCAAACTACACATCGCTGAAATGTATCACGACTTTACTGTAGTAACAGTGTGATATTTTGACTAAAATGTCATGGTTTCATATTAAATAATAATCTAAAGGTAGAATCTATTTGACCGATTTTTTTAACTGTGGCAGTTGTAGTTATACTGTATTTTCTAAATGTTTTAGGCTACTTTGTTTTAAAAACAAATGCTGTAATTTTTTGAAAAACTAGCTAAATTGACCTAACCATAATAAGAAGAATCCATCCATGGTCTTACCAATGCTTTGGCATTGTGTAAGGGGAAGTACATCAAGGGGTTTTAAGTCTGGACCTTCATTGGAGTAAAATTATGGACAAAGTCGTCCTCCTGTAGAAGATATGTTCTGTTCAACTGATTATTTGCATGTATTTCTCACTTTGTTTTAGATGAATAGGTCTGGATTTGTTTTTCAACTGTGAGTAAATGTTTTCTATTTTGGCGGATATGCCTTTATGTCTTTTCTTTAAAGCATATGCAATATTTCTCATAGTTTTGACAGGTTCCATCAGGCTATTGGCATGCATATAACTGGTCTGGGTGACCAGTGATATTTTCCCTAATTGCAAATAATTATATGGCTATACTAAGCTAGTGGTAGTGGGGCTCCTGGTGGCAGTGGGGGCCCTTGTGACGCTCATTAGGCATGGCCAGCTCTGGTGATGATACGTACAGTATGGCCACCAGAACAATAAGTAGGCTTTTGACCTGTAACTTTTCAATCTATAGACGCAAAGCTGCAGCAATTAAGTGAATTGTGAAAAGTGTTCAGAGATTCTGTCAAAAAGAGCACAGAGCAGCGAGAGGCAAGACCGCTGAACAGAAGGCATGGGCAAGATAGACAGTCCGTGCTGAGCACTCTATCAGGGGCGCATTTCCCAAAACCATTGTTAGACAACTATGGTCGCAAGTTCCATTGCTAGCAACATAGTTCAATGATTTGGTGTTTCCCGAAACCATAGTTCCAATGAACATTTGCAAACAGCAATGCAAAGTTGTGTGGTTGGAGCATAGTTTCTTATTAGTTTGCTGTGTGGACATCATTTAACACCGCTGAGGATTCTATATCTTTTCATATATTTCTTTAATTCTGTCAGGACTTTGACCTTGTTAACATGCATTTAATAAAATGGCTTATTCCAGAGTTTTGCAAAAAGTGGTGTACTGAAACATCATGCAATATAAAGGAATTTGTCTTACCCCAATTCACTATGGTAAGCCAATAATAATTATTCACATTTTAGAGCTGTCAGGATGGATTCGGTGGGAAATTGCATTCTTACGTCAGTCATCTATGCGTATTTACATCATGACCATAAATAAAGAAATTATGGTCCCAGAGCCCGAGTGGTGATAGGTATGGCAGTTGTAGCCACAACAAATGAGCGACATTGACCATGAATCATTCAAAAAGGCAACCCTCTAGGAAATTACCCATTTTCAAATTAAAGAAACCAAGAACCGAGTAGAGTCTGCAAGCAAAAAGGTAAAGCAACATAGCCTGCAATAAAACACGAAAGGGCATCAGACTGGCTTTTTCAGAGGTGGTGACAATTCTGAGATCTGAAAGGATTAAAACTGACCAAGAGATGGCTATTTCTTGCTCGACAGGTAAGATATTTTATTGGACTGATAGTTTGCAAGGTAGCTCTCTTAGTGCAGTAGCTCTAATGGGCCATTTTATTAAGGACAATGGAAAATAATTAAAATTTATGCTGGTAAAACTGTTTCTACACTGGTCTATTTGCCTGCTAGCTATGTGATTGGCCTAATAGTTTCCATCATTTGACTTGATCTGATTTGACTAGTTTTTGTTTCTGTTTAGTGTTTTGGGAAATAAAATCAAAAGTGCCTTTTACTCCAGGGGGCCTTTAGCTCTGCTGTACCCTATATAAGAAAACATAACTACACTCATATTAGCTACAATGTTTAACCGTTTAGTATGCATTTGTATAGTCATTTGAATTGTAATTTGAATTACTAATACAACGTGTTGGCCAATTTACTTGTAATAAAAATGACATTTAATCAAAACTTATGAATTAAATAGATATACAGTATATGGAGCTTATCATGTGGTTTTTAGTTGTCTACTGTACACCATGCAAGCAAGAAACCTTATTACCTTCACACGCATTTGTATGCTCATAAAGCACTATGATTACATAAACCATAGTTGTATTTTATTTGTTCACATTTTTTTAAGGAAAAAAAATCAATATTTCTTATACATACATATGTAAAATGTATATGTGTAGCCATTGGTTTGTAAATAATCACACAGGATACAAAATTATTTTTGAGGGGTTTATCTAATGGCTGTTTTAGAAAAAGAAGAAGAAAAAAAACAGTGGTCGATGTGACCCTATATACAGTATATAAAAAAGGAATACTAATACATTTCAGCTCAATGAAACAGTAGAATAAAAAAACTGTAAAATGAAAGGGAGGTAGTCTCAGTCTCAGTCTTAGTCCCAGCCACAGTCCATGCTTTAACCATCTGGGTTGCACCAGCTGTGTGTAAGGTCGGACGTAAAGTTAAACAAACTAGTTATTTTGTAACTAAGTCCACTTGTTCTTAGGCAAGACTTTACTAGTAGGTCATAAGCTCTCCATAAAGTCATAATCGCATAATATGACGTTTACCTTTATTGATCCAATAACCAGCCTTTAAATTTGTACACAAAAGTGTTAGAAAACCATGAATTTTATTCTGAATATGTTACAGTTGATGTTCAAACCTTGTTTGCTCATATAACTGTCAACTGAAAGAAATTATATCCTCACTGAAACACAATATAAAAGGGCAAGCCCTCACTGACTGGTCTTTTGATTCCCTTCACCCTCAGAACAGCCTGTCCTTCTCCTGCTTTCAACCCAGTGTGATGGACTTTAACCCTCTGGGTTCTGAGGGTGTTTTGGGGCCCTGGAGGAGTTTTGACATGCCTTGAAATTTGTAATTTTTCCAGTTGCTTAAAAACATATTAATGGCTAAAGTCTGATAACACTGTATTCAACACAGACTGGGCTAAAATAATATGTGAGGAACATGCATGTACATGTTTGTATTTTTGAGAAAATAATGTTTATACATGGTTTTTGAAAAAACATAAGTCACTGAAATAAGGCCATATAACACATACTAAACATTTGTCCACAAGACTTTTGAGAACTGGATCTTGTAGCCTAGAGATTTTGCTACAAAATGATGTGGAAATCATCCTGATCACTCATTCATAGAACACAATATAGTAATTGAACTTTTGTAAGACAATTTTAGTGTTGAAAGGTAATATGCGAGGAGGCATGAACTATCACAAATATTTATGTAATTCACACCTGAGGAGACAAAGACCCCTTCCCTGGGCCTATCAATGAGGAATGTGACAGAAAGAGAATGAATGTGAGGAGACTTAATGATCAAAATCAAGTTTTAAGTTAAAAGAAGTAATCTGACTATATATTTTCTTTACATAAAGACTTTACTTAATTTTAGACCTACACTACCGTTAAAAGAAGTCTCTTCTGCTCACGAAGACTGCATTTATTTGATCCAAAATACAGAAAAAACATTAATATTCTGAACTCTTTTTACAATTTAAAAGAACAGTTTTCTATTTAAATATATTGTAAAATGTAATTTGTGATCAAAGCTGAATTTTCAGCATCATTACTGTAGTCTTCAGTGTCACATGATCCTTCAGAAATCATTATAAGATACTGATTTTCTAATATGGGCATATTTAAAGTGCATTTTACTCATTTAACCTGAACACACATTTGCAAGCACAAGCTTTGTTGATGATAATGAGGCAGCATAAACGCTATTTAAAATATAATCAAAACATTCATATAATTTTTATATCATATTACATATCATATTTATATCTTACGGCATACAATTTAAATGCCTGATTTGGCCGAAACAGCATTTAAATGTAACTAAAAATTGCTTATTAGGACATATTTCAAATGTCAATACAGTCCCACTAGTAAAATATGTACATGTTTATATAAAATAGCATGTCAGCTAATTCAAACTAAACTTACTCGTCTGAAATTGTATCCTCGGCTGGATCAAATCTCTCTTCAAAATACAAAAGTTCATCGGAGTCCCGCTCTTCTTCTGAGGAAAATGTTAACTCTTCCATACTATCCTGGAGCTTTCTCGCCTGTGTATCGTTGCAAATGCGCAGAAAATGAATGAAATGTGTTTGTTTACATTATACCTCACAGTTTGCGTTGTTCGTCTCAGCACATTAGCGTATGAATGGCGCGCTCTGCTGGTGGGTGGGATCACATTATAATAATGAGATAGACCAGTAAAAACTGTACATCGCTTTGTTTCAAACAGATTGCATTGCAGGAGAATATTTGTTTTAAATTTCAATTGTTATATTTAAAAGTAGACATTTTAAGCTTTCTTTAGACATATGTTTCATGTTTGTAAGATAAATATTCACGGAGTTTCAGTTCATATTTGCGACGTGTTTCTGAAATATGCTCGTTAACACAGAGACTGCTTACAGCTCACCCATTTTATTTTCTTTATTTTACAAAAGCACAAGATTTTGTTGTTATTGTGAGTGTACACAAATAAAAGTAGACCCTTTATAGTCTCTAATGATGTCTTACACTTATCTGTATACCCAAAAATGAGTTGTTTCTGCTGTAATGACAAAAATATCCAGCAGGACGCGCCGCCGCGTCCGTCGACCCCAGAGGGTTAATGGCCGTTATAAGGCATTGCTTCCAAACAATGCTATGTCTGAAACACAACGCGGCAAGCCCACCCACTTCCCGATGAAACTGTTGGCCTACTGCTGCCGCAGTAGTGATATTACACATCTGAAACAAAGTCATTAGTTCTGGCATTGGAGGAGTCAGGAGAAAACAAAGCAAGTTCAAGGTCAGTTCTTTATTTTCCACTTCCTTTCTATTGAAACAATGGTCGTTATAAATAACCGTAAACACATATAACGTAGCACACTCTGGCTGCTGTACTCTCCAGTCTCTCTCTCACTCTGATGCTGTGGCGTGGCTCTTAAGCCTCCATCCGCCATCACTCAGCGCTCTCAGGACAGCCCTCAGATGTTGCATATACTGCTGCTAATCATTGCTGTAAATTATGATATCATCTAGATATGCAGCGGCATATGCTGTTTGTGGTCTGAGGACCTTGTCCATAAGGCACTGAAACGTGGTCAGGGCTCCGAACAAACCGAATTGGTGTAATCCGATCGGTGTGGAAAAAGCCGTCTTTTCTCGGGATATTGGAGTTAAAGAGATCTGCCAATAACCCATTTTTAAGTCCAGTGTCGAGTAAAATTGAGCCGCACCCAACCGATCGAGTAACTCATCAATTCTCGGCATTGGATACGCGTACAATTTTAATACCGTGTTCATTTTCTGGTAGTCAACACAGAACCTGACCGAGCCGTCGCTCTTTGGCACCAGAACTACCGGGCTGGCCCAATCACTGTGCAACTCTTGTATTACGCCCATTTCCAGCATTGCCTCTAATTCTTCCTGAACAATCTTTTTCTTGTCTTCAGGAAGACGATAGGGGCAACTACGAACCACCAAGGTGGTCTCGATATGGTGCTCTATGAAGTTCATGCGACCGAGTAGAGTGAAAACACGTCTGCAAATTCCTCTTGCAGCCTGGCAATATCTGTGAGCTGCGACAGTGGGTGGTGGTTTCTGCAAGGGACCGGAGTGAAGGAACTTGATTTGGGAAATACCTCCGGCCCGAGCTCCGCCCTCTCCAGAACTATCGTCGCCAAGGCTACAGGTACCGCCTCCCTACATGGTTTGAGGAGATTGAGGTGGTAGATTTGACGTGCCCCTCTCCTATCCGTTCACCTAACCTTATAATCGAGATCTCCGACTCGTCGTGT
Source organism: Xyrauchen texanus (assembly GCF_025860055.1). NCBI lineage: Eukaryota > Metazoa > Chordata > Actinopteri > Cypriniformes > Catostomidae > Xyrauchen > Xyrauchen texanus. The sequence goes on along the minus strand of NC_068293.1, from coordinate 7,670,114 downwards.
GACCTCGAAGAGTCCTTGCCACTTGGCGAGGAATTTGGAGCTCGAATTGGGCAGTACCACAAGCACTTTATCTCCCTGTGCGAACTCCCATAGTCGAGAGACGCTCCTGAGCTTGGAGCAAATTCTCCTGTGTTACCTGTCCCAAAGTGTGGAGTTTTGCTCGAAGGTCAAGAACGTATTGAATTAGATTTGTACTATTCGAAGGTCCTTCCTCCCAGGCTTCCGTATAACGTTGAGCACCCATACAGTAGCTTAAACGCCAAAAATCCGGTGGAGGCTTGCAGGACCTCTCATACTGCAAACAGCAGGGGTTCGAGCCACTTATCCCAGTTTTTAGCATCTTCATGTACGAACATACGAATTATGTTTTTTAAGGTCTTATTAAATCGTTTGACCAACCCGTCGGTTTGTGGGTGGTAAACACTGGTGCGACTCTACTTAATGCATAATAATTCATATAGTTCACATAGTGTACGTGACCTGAAATTTGTGCCTTGATAAGTGAGGAATTCCTTTGGAATCCCCACCTGGGAGATAATTCTATCATTGCATGCTGAGATGTTGCGCAGGGGCACTGCTTTTGGATTTTGTGTTGCATAGTCCACCAGAACCAATACAAAGTGATGGCCGTGTACATTCCACTCTAATGGCCCGACAAGATCCATGCCAATAGTGTCGAAGTGGATCTCGATCAACAGCAGCGGGAGCAATGGTGCTTTTGAGGTGGCCGGTGGATTCACCAACTGACATTCACGGCACGCTGAACACCACTTGAGAAAGTCCCTGTGAATGCCCCTCTAAAAGAAACGGGCCATTATATGGTTCAAATTTTCTGACCTAAGTGGCCAGCCATTGGATTATAATGAGCCATCTGGAAGAGTGTTTCCAGACGGCTCTTTGGTACTAACAGCTGAGTTGTATTCTCTTTGGTTTGAGCGTCACTCAATACAACCACTCTTTAATAATAGAAAAGTACGGATATGTGAGCACAAGACTGGGGTGGAGCTGTTGACTATCTATTACTTTCACTTGGTCAAAGGCATGCTTGAGGGACTCGTCAAGCGACTGCTCCAGAGGGAAGCTCCTGAGAATGGGAACTCCCCCATCTGCATCTTCCTGATGCCCCTGCCCGATTGGGGGCAGCCTGTGAGCGTCGGGGATCCGGACCAGTGTCCCCACCTCCATAACTGGACACCGATCCTGGGTGTGTCTGGCTTCCCAGCAGCTCCAGCTGACTGGCCCAGGTCTTCCTTCTGCACTCGTGGGGGTGGTCTCGCCAACCTGGAGGGGATAGTGGAGAGAGACGGGGGGGGGTTGGAGAGACAAACAAGAGGAAGGGTCCTCTGGAACGAGGGCGGGGTTTGGGTGCTAGAACTGGACTGGAGTGAGGGGAACAGGGGGAGGGGAAGGCACATGAGGCACAGGGGATGGAGAGAGAGAGAAGAAAGAGAGGGAACTGCTTCACCGTCTCCTGGGAACGCTGCCATGTAGTCCTCTGCCAGCTGGACGGCTTCCTCCAATGACGCCGGGCGGTGGCATTGGACCCACTCAGACATGCCTCGGGGATGTTGGGAGACGAACTGCTCCAGCACCACCAGATCAACGACTTCCATGGTGCTGCTGGGTTCCACCCGCCAGCTGTTGTATCTGTTGGAGACCACATCTGCTGGGAGGCCATGGACGCAAAAGATGTGGTTGACAACAGTGGTCAACATCTTCTGAGCAGAAGGAAGCTTGGGGAGAGGGATTAAATGGGCAGCCTTGGAGAAACTGTCCACCACCGTTAACACCACAGGGTTTCCCAGGGAAGGAGGATGGCCCGCAACAAATTTGAAGATGGTGTGGGAACAGGGGCAGGAGGGAATGCCCTCCTGGGCTGGTGGAGGCCAGCAGGGGGATGATTGTAGTTTTTATTTTGTTCTTACTGTAGGTCTTAACCCCCGATTTCAACTGGAAGTAACCACCAGTGAAAGACACCATGCCTTCAGTTAAATGGTCAAAATATGGGAAAAAATACAGCAAAGAGTGGGAACCCAAAAATGCTAATTCTCAAATAATTTACTCACCCTCATGCCATCCTAGGTGTGTATGACTTTCTTTCCTCCGCAGAACACAAAGATTTTTAATATAATATTTCACCTCTGTTGGTCCTTAAATTGTGAGTGAATGGTGAATTGCAAATGAATGGTGAATGAATGAGCATTACATTTATATAGCGCTTTTCTGACACTACACTCAAAGCACTGTACACAGTGAACAGGGGACTCTCCTCAACCACCACCAGTGTGCAGCATCCACCTGGTAGTGTTCCTGCGGCCCATCATTCATGACGTGAACACAGTGAACAAAATGTTTCACATGGAAAATGCAAACCCATGCAAGCTCTTTTATGAATTGATCACCTTCTATCTGAGCTTACTAAGAAGAGTCTCAAAAATAAACATGGCAGGCACGACTCAGTTGTTCGAGATTATTGACTTTGGCGTGACCACAGAAAGCAAACAACGGCCTCTGGTCTCCAGTTCTAGATTTAGCTGGATAATGAAAATCTTCCAGTTTTAACTATGGAAAACACTAAACAGTGATGCAAAGAAAACCTACATTAATTCGTCATGGAATAATGAAACAACGATTTAACCGTAAACATGCATCAACTAGCCCATCCATATTGCTCAATAATCAGAAAAAAACTTCAGCTGGAATCAAGAGAGAGAGAGAGAGCACACACTTGAGAGAAGTCGCATAAATATCATGTAAAGATGGATAAAATGAAAACTGATATTCAATATATAAATGTTTCTCATGTTTTAAAATTGGTCTTAGAAGCATCATGCACAACATGTGCAACCACTTCATTATGTTAATGTACTCGTACTTTTAAATATTAATTGATGACACTGATAATTAGAACAAGTATTTACCCCCCAGTATCGGCTAGATACGAGTACTACCTAGTAGTATTGATGCATCTCTATTATTTTTATTTTTATTTCCCCATTAATCTGCCACAAACATAAACTACTTGTACATGAGTTGTTACAAATTCAAAAAGTCATAATTAGACAACCTTATAAGATTCAGAATTTGATCTGACAGACAATACAATACAAAACTCAAAGAACATAATTTGAGAAACCAGGCTCAAGAGAAACTAATTCTGTCTTGGCTGACCACTTGTGACTGAATCAGGTAAAAACAAATAATTCCAACAGCAACAAAGGCCTTAGAGTAAGATATGTTGTGACCAAAGGAAACTGTTTTACCTCATGCAAATCTGGGGAATATTCTGTGAATTTAAACTGTATAAAAAAAGTCAGTTCTTGTTCATGGTTCTATCCAGATTCTGTTCCCCCTCTTCTCTCCTATAATCTCCCTCTCAACTATACAATCTGATAATACTAATGAAAAAAAGTCAAAGAAATAATTATATCCTGTATTTTATGACAGAGAAAGTCAAGAACATCAATAAAATTATATTGTTAGTGACTGACCAAATTAGTCCGTTGTATTAATGTTCTCTTCTGTAAATATTGTAGCAAGATCTGCAGGTCTTTCCTTTTGAAATTTCTTCAGCTGTGGCTCTAAAGAAATTGGAATGTCCCAACTAATTTTCATTGGCGGTTGCAGTGTCAGTGATGTAATAATATGTGTGGCTTTTGTGTGCAAAATATGCACTTCTTCGGGCCAGCAGGCCCAGGCTGAGGCTGACGCTCAGATGTCCGACATGCTTGCCCGGGCCGCCATGAGCGTGGGGTTGGATTGGAACCCTCCATCCTCCCCACAGCCTTCACGGTTGGATGATTGGTTCCTGGGGGCAGCGCGCCGTTCGCGGCCTCGCATCCCCCCGGTTCCTTTCTTCCCGGAGGTGCATGATGAGCTGACGTCTACGTGGAGAGCCCCGCTCTCCGCTCGTCTAGGTTCCACCCGCTCCACTCTCTCCACCCTCGACGGCGGAGAGCGCCACGGATACGACGCGATTCCCCAGGTCGATAGGGCAGTTGCGCACCATCTATGCCCCGGTAGCCCTACCTCCTGGCGGGGTCGCCCCGTACTCCCATCCAAGCCCTGTAGGACAACATCCTCGCTCAACGCGAAGGCCTACAGTACGGCTGGACGCGCTGTCTCCGCCCTGCATGCGATGGCCCTCCTGCAAGTCCACCAGGCCAAAGCTCTCAGAAACATGCACGGGGGTGGACCTGATCCTGATGTGCTGCAGGAACTGCGCTCAGCGACCAACCTCGCCCTGAGAGCGACGAAGGCCACAGCGCAGGCACTCGGACAGACGATGGCCACCCTAGTGGTCCAGGAACGCCATCTTTGGCTCAACCTGGTCGAGATGCGTGAGGCTGACAAAAACCGCTTCCTGGACGCACCTCTCTCCCAGATTGGCCTTTTCGGTGACACCGTCGAGGACTTCGCCCAACAGTTCTCCGCGGTGAAGAAGCAGACGGAGGCTATCTCGCACATCATGCCCCGCCACAGACCTGCCGCTACGGGCCCTGCCCCGTCTGCCCGCTGAGGGCATCCCCCTGCGAGGAAACCAGCTCCTGCTCCGCCTCAACCCGGGCCCAGCTCTCAGCCCCAGCGTCGAGCACTCCGCAGGCGGCGCACGCCCCCTGTCTCACGAACCCCCCCCAAGCGTTCCTGAGACAGCCGACCCAGAGCCGAAGACGTTAGCTCCGGAGGTGGTAAGACCGCTCCGTCCCCCCTGTGGAGGGCCGGGAGGAGAATCCTTTGTTTTTTCATTTGCCACACCCCCCTGATGGGGGCTGTGGTACCCACATTCTCAATAAAAGAGCTATTTCCTTTGCCTCTGGGTCACCTGGCCCGCAAATGCCGTTTTCACGGCAATGTGCTTTCAGATCACAACAGTCCCGGTACACCGGACGCGGAGATCCCGCCTTCCGCCTGCCCACGACTGTCCCTCGGCCGGCCGGTTCAGACGAGTCCAGAGGACGCCAGTATCAGACCTCCTCCTCAGTCACGAACCCGCCCCCTGCCGGGTGCGTTGAGCAAGGTAAGTGCTTTGAGTCTATTCTCAGCACCTCAGCCTCGGGCCGCAACGAAGCCGCCCGACGCTGCATTACCTGTTCCGCCCCGCTGCGAGGCCCCGCCAGGCACGTCCAAAATACTCGTCCCTTTGGTGCCCCAGCGCAGAGTTGGGAAGCGTGGCTTTCGCTCCCCAATGCATCACGCTGGCTACACCGGACCATTCGACTCGGTTATGCAATTCAGTTTGCCCGGCCCCCGCCCCCCTTCAGGGGCGTCCGCTTTTCCACAGTACACGGCGAGCACGCCAGTTCCCTGCGCACGGAAATCGCGACCCTCTTAACCAAGGGCGCGGTAGAGCCCGTCCCTCCAACCGAAATGAGGAAGGGTTTCTACAGCCCTTACTTCATTATACCCAAGAAAGGCGGCGGCTTACGACCAATCCTGGACTTGCGAGTTTTCAATCGGGCCTTGTTAAAACTCCCGTTAAAAATGCTCACGCAGAGAAATATTCTGGCTGGCGTTCAGCATCTAGATTGGTTCGCAGACCTGAAGGACGCGTACTTCCACGTCTCAATTCTGCCAGGACACCGACCCTTCTTACGGTTCGCGTTCGACGGCCAGGCGTTTCAGTACAAAGTCCTCCCCTTCAGCCTGTCTCTGTCCCCTCGCGTCTTCACGAAAGTCGCAGAGGCGGCCCTTGCCCCGCTACGAGTAGCTGGCATCCGCATTCTCAACTACCTCGACGACTGGCTCATCCTAGCACACTCTCGAGAGTTACTATGCACACACAGAGACCAGGTGCTCCGGCACCTCAGCCGCTTGGGGCTTCAGTTCAACTGGGAAAAGAGCAAGCTCACTCCGGTTCAGAGCATCTCTTTTCTCGGGTTGGAGTTAGACTCAGTCTCAATGACAGCACGTCTCACGAGCGAGCATGCTCAGTCGGTGCTGGACTGCCTCGCTTCCTTCAAGCCAGGCACAGTGGTCCCTTTAAAACTTTTCCAGAGGCTCCTGGGACATATGGCGTCCTCCGCGGCGGTCGCCGTTGGGGTTGATGCATATGAGACCACTCCAGCACTGGCTCCAGACTCGAGTCCCGAGACAAGCATGGCACCACGGCACGCATCGGGTAAGGATCACCCCCGCCTGCCTCAAAACACTCCGACCCTGGACAGACCTCTACTTTCTACGGGCAGGAGTGCCCCTGCAGCAGGTGTCCCGACGCGTTCTGGTCACAACCGACACCTCCCGGTTCGGGTGGGGTGCCGTGCCGTGTGCAGCGGGCTGTTGGAAAGGGGCCCTGCTGTGTTGGCACATCAATTGCCTGGAGTTGCTGACCGTCCTTCTTGCTCTCAGGAAGTTCCTCCCATTAGTTCGGGACAAACATGTCCTTGTGAGATCGGACAGCACCACAGTGGTGGCGTACATAAATCGCCAAGGCGGCGTACGCTCCCGCCACATGTCACAACTCGCCCGCCGTCTCCTCCTATGGAGCCAGCAGCGACTCAAGTCGCTGCGTGCCACTCACATCCCCGGCAAGCTCAACGTCGTAGCAGACGCCGCTATCACGACAACGCCTGCCCGGCGGGGAGTGGAGGCTTCACCCCAGTCGGTGCAGCTGATTTGGGAACGGTTTGGCAAGGCCCAGGTAGACCTGTTCGCGCCCAGGAAACCTCCCACTTGCCGCTCTGGTACGCCCTAACAGAGGCTCCCCTCGGGACAGACGGCTGGCACACAGCTGGCCCTCGGGGCCGCGCAAGCACGCATTTCCCCAGTGAGCCTTCTTGCACCGGTGCTGTGCAAGGTCAGGGAGGACGAGGAGCAAGTCACGTTGGTGGCCCCCTACTGGCCCACTCGGACTTGGTTCTCGGAACTCAGGCTCCTCGCGACAGCTCCTCCCTGGCGAATTCCTCTGAGAAAGGACCTCCTCTCTCAGGGATGGGGCACGCTCTGGCACCCGCGCCCAGACCTCTGGAACCTCCACGTCTGGTCCGTGGACGGGACGCGGAAGAGCTAGCCGGCTTACTGGCGACCGTTGTGAATACAATCAACCAAGCCAGAGCCCCTTCTAACAGGCACCTTTACGCCCTAAAGTGGCGCTTGTTCGCAGATTGGTGTTCTTCCCGAGCCGAAGACCCGCAGAGATGCGCAATTAGGTCAGTGCTTCTGTTCCTACAGGAGAGGCTGGACAGGAGGCTGTCCCTGTCCACCCTCAAGGTGTATGTTGCCGCTATCGCCGCCCACCACGATCCTGTAGACGGCAAGTCTTTGGGTAAGCACGACCTGATCCTCAGGTACCTGAGAGGCGCCCGGAGGTTGAATCCCTCCCGGCCAGGCCTAGTTCCCTGCTAGGATCTCTCGGTAGTCTTGGCAGGACTCCAGAGACCTCCCTTCAAGCCGCTTGACCCTCTCTCTTAAAACGGCCCTGCTGATCGCGCTCGCCTCCATCAAGAGGGTCGGGGACCTGCAAGCGTTCTCTGTCAGCGACACTTGCCTGGAGTTCGGTCCGGCAGATACGTCTGTGATCCTAAGACTGCGACCGGGCTATGTGCCCAAGGTTCCTACCACACCATTCCGAGATCAGGTAGTGAACCTGCAAGCGCTGCCCCGGGAGGAGGCAGACCCAGCCCTTTCGTTGCTGTGTCCAGTGCGCGCCCTGCGCATTTACCTGGACCGCACACAGAGCACCAGACGCTCTGAGCAGCTCTTTGTCTGCTTTGGGGGATGGCAGAAAGGGAATGCCGTCTCCAAACAGAGGCTCGCCCACTGGGTTGTCGACACCATCACACTGGCTTATCACACCCAGGCCGTGCCCCTACCCTTGCGGGTCCGAGCTCACTCAACAAGGGGTGTTGCGTCCTCGTGGGCACTGGCCAAGGGCACCTCCCTAGCAGACATCTGTAGAGCCGTGGGTTGGGCAACACCCAACACCATCGCGAGGTTTTACAACCTCCACGTTGAGTCAGTTGCTTGTCAGGTCTCGTGTTTTGTCAGGTCCGAGCCCGTAGAACTCGGTAACACGTAGACCGACCGGCCGGGTGGATCGCTTGCGCCCAGCGCCCTTTTCCTGACGTCAAGGTAAAGTAGTGCGCCTTCTTCCCAGTGCGCCCCACTCCGAGTCGGGCCCCTGGTCGATTCCTCCCCAGCCCTCCGGGTCCGCGGTTCAGCGGAGGAACTCGCCGACCCAGCCACCGCGGGTACCCTGATGGCTACCCTGTACTGGTATAGGTGCTCCACAGGTAAGGCCTCCTGCTCGGACTCCCCCTGTGTGTAATTCCACGGTTCTGTCCCCTTACGAGTGGACCCCCGTGTCTCCCTTAGGCAGTTACAGTTGCCTCGGTCGCCGTGCTGTAGCAACTCCCCCCTTTCGAGGCTGGATCTACCACCGCACCATACTTTCCACATGAGCCCTAAGACAGCCGTGTGACGTGTCTACCACTTTTCCTCCCCAAGAAAAAGGGCAGGTGTGGTCTCTGCAGGGTCTGGGTAAGACCCCCTTCCCTATATGCGTGTAAGGGCCCCGGCCGTGATTGCTCTATGCGAGAAACATAGAGAGAAAAGAGGCCCAGCCAGGCTGGCCCGTTCCCATGTCATCCCAAACATCGCCTTGTTCCCCTCCCAGGGTAACTAGAAGGACTCCGATGTTCTTATGGGGCATTGGGGAAGGGTACGTGCAGCCAGGTACAGATGATGCGCGGCACTGGATGAAATCCCTGCCCGCCTCTGTATCGGCGGTTCACGTACACGGTTCAGCACATGGCAAGATTGGAATGGGTCCCCTAGTGTCGCTTCTCCGACACAACGTGGAGAGAGCGATAGAAGGGGAACGTTTGGTTACGTATGTAACCTCCGCTCCCGAGGGAGGGAACGACACGCTGTGTCTTTCCTCCGCCATGTCACTGAACCGAAGTCACTGTTGTGGCCGGACCATTCCGCTCCTCAGAAAAATCCTGACTAAACTTCCGTGATTTGCCCCGCTTAAATACCCGTATGTCCGGGGCGGGTATGCAAATACTGACTGCCAACTCCCATTGGCCCTTTTCAATAGGTCAGAGGTGAATATCGGCGCTCAAGAGAGACCCCTAGTGTCGCTTCTCCGACACAACGTGTCGTTCCCTCCCTCGGGGAACGGAGGTTACATACGTAACCAAACGATTACATATAAACCAAATCATTGTTACCTTGTCTGAGTGAAATATCCTTCATATAGTGCTGGATGGGGACTAATAAACAGGCCCAGATAGACACTGCAGAATGTTTTCTCATTTTCTGTGCTGAATTTTGGACAAAATTGACAGAAATCTGCAGACCTTTCTGCAGTGTTGTATGTACATTACTAAACACATGTAGGTGATTGTGTAGCCTACCATTAAGGTAGTTGTAATGTAAGAAACTTTATAAAAGAACTTCTATAAAAAAAAGTCATATTCGCTATTCATACTCTGTCTTGTTTTTTCTTGCTATAAATGTTTATTTTACATTTTATAAAATATATATATATATATATATATATATATATATATATATATATATATATATATATATATATATATATATATATATATATATTTTTATGCTATTGGTTGGCAAATATATATATATTTGCCAACCAATAGCATAAAAATTTACACAAATATACATACATTTTGATAAAGAAACCCACCATTCTCATTAAATGTGTGTATGTGTGTGCATGTGTTTGATATCGTTAGGGGATAGTTTTACTATAACTAGTTATAGATTATTCTTATATATACAGCATATATAATGTGTGTGTGTGTGTGTGTGTGTGTGTGTGTGTGTGTGTGTGTGTGTGTGTGTGTGTGTGTGTGTGTGTGTGTGTGTGTCACTAAATGAGCATTAAAGATTCAGTATTTAGGGTAATACACTTTTGGCACTACAGGAGGGCTGTAGAGAACACACATACAACTCCTTGCAAAATATTACAATTTTAATATCAGAAGCAGGCTAGTTTCCTTTTCTCCTGCTTCTGCATGATGAAATTAGCAGGCTGATCAAGGACCTGTAATCTGATGGTCTTCTGTATAAATGTATTTTATTTTTGTAGCTTCTATACTTTCTACTGAGAACTGAAAGGAAAACAGGCAAACAGAAGTTGTTAGCAATCATGAATGCACCCCCCATTTGCTATTCAATGATGGTTAGCCAGGACAGAAACCAAAGGATGTCTGCGGCCCTCATGTGGCTGTGAGTAGAAACAACAGTTTTCCACTTCTGGTAAAGTAATGGTCTACATTAGAGGAATATTGAATCCAAAAAATATATTTCTGTCATCATTTACTCATACCATCACAGACTTGAATGCCTTTCTTTCTTCTGCAGAAAACAAATGAATACATTTCCAGAGATGTATGATGTTTTTTTGGTCATACAATCTAAGTCAAAGGAGTCCAAAACTTTCAAGCTTCAAAATGGCAAAACAAATGAAGGTACTCCAAAGGCCTTGAGTGGTTTAATACATGTTGAATATCTTTTGAAGCGATATAATTGCTTTTGGTGAGAAAGAAGGCAGAAATGCAGTCCTTTTTGACCAAAATGCTTCACTTCTGCCGATCTCAACTACGTAGGTTCATGAGAAGAAGCTTGTTAACGCGTCTTCACTCTTGACATAATTGTGCTTGCATGATCTCACAAAGTGAAAAGTTTTGGTGATTATGGACTCACCCAGAGCGTTCATGCCACTTAAGAAGACAGTCTCCTTTTCCCCATTTTTCTTCATATTTGATTTGAAAATTTTAGTCTGGTGCAGTTCCGCCCCCTGCTGGAGAATATAAGGTTTTATATTAACTGCACTATACTTGATGCAGGAACTACATGATGGCAGAGATACATCCTGAACTGTTTTTCATGCACACCTTTATATTCATAAAAAGATTAACTTTCTATAGTGAATTAATTTTTATAGTTGCTCAACTCTGAAATATTAAAAGGAGTGTCTGGTGTAAATAGCATCTGCCACACTGTGCAGCTATTTGCAGCCCAGTAGTTTGGTGGAACCACAGTGATATTCGATAAACTAAACAATTTATGTCACTGCAGTGGCATGGGATGTAAAGATGGTGTAAATATGTGTAGGGATGTCCTAGCGACACGAGTTAAGGTTAGATGTGGGGGTATGGGTTAATGTAGAGTTTCAATGGGACTCTAAGTAAACACAAAATACACACTGCAGTGATGTCTATACTGTGTGTTAGTATTTAAATATGGGTGCAAATAGTATCAGGCACTATTTGCACCAGGGTATAATTAAAATGTACCATTATTTACACCAGGGTTGGGGTGCAAATAATATCCGCCACAATTTGCACTGGAATGTAAATAGCATATACCATAATTTGCACCATCTGCTAATATTGAATCGACCATCTGCCAATACTGAATCGACCAGAAGTTGCTCTGTGAGCGTAATCACTATTAATTGTTTTTATTTTAATCTATGGAATTCATTGGTCAGAAGAAGAGGAATTTGGGCACGGTGGCTCAGTGGGTCGCACTGTAGCCTCACAGCAAGAATGTCCTGGGTTTGAGTCCCAGCTCAACTGTGCCTTTCTATGTGGAGCATGTTCTCTGTGGGTTTCCTCCAGGTGCTCTGGTTTCACCCACAGTCCAATTCCAAGTCCCCAAGAGTCCATTGGAGACCCTAAATTGCCCACAGGTGAGAGTGTGTATGTCTGTGTGTGTTGCCTTTCCAGGGTGTTTACCTGCTTTCAGCCCAATACAGCTGGGATAGGCTCCAGTACTACCCACAACCCTGCATTAAGATGTGTACGTGGTGTTTGTTGAGGTTAGTTCTTCTGTAACAATAAGCAGAAATGAGACAAGAGATGATGGATCTAAATGCAGGCTTTTTAATGGAGATGATGAAGATGGTACAAACAATGTGAAGTAATGCAAAGAACCAAATAGGAACAATCATAAATAAAGAACAATGATCACAGGAACATACCAGGAAACATTAGAACTGACAATGAGTGAGTGAAACTAGAGAGAATATATACAAACTGATGATTGATGAGGGAACAGGTGAGGTAAATGGGGAACAGATGGCTGTGATGAGGGCAGTGCAACATGGGAATTGTAGTATGGGGCAAACTAACAACAGAAAACAATAACCATGTCAAAATAAGAGTCCTTATGAACAGAAAGGTGTCAAACTGTGACAAGCAAATAAACCATAAAGCAACATTTGAAAAGAAGACATGTATGTCATAATGCAATAACCCCACCCCACACAGCACCAACATCTCCATCCCCAATTCCTGCCAGATTATAGCTGTAATCTGGATTTACAGTAGGCGGTACAGGTGATGTGCCATCTACTGATGACTAAGACCAAATGCACTTGAGCTTGTGCTACTCACAGTCCCGCTCCAGGTTTTAGTAAACTTGTATAGTGCTCCACAACGGGCGGTTCTGCCAGGACATTGGGGATGTCCCAGAAACCAGTCTGTGTTTCAAGATAATTTTCACTGACCCAGAACCATTCTCTTGCTAGAAAGCACAGACCAGTCCACATGTATTCTGTTTGAACTGTTGTGATTTTCCATAGAGCAGAATCCATCATATTCTTCGAGCTCAAACTTGCCAGATAAGTATAATGGTATCTGCAGTAATCCAGAGCTTCCTCCCAGGTCTGATTTTGAGGCACCAAAAAATAAAAAATTATTCATACAGAGGAATGTGTATTGATCAGTGCATGCTCTATCATGCAGTTTCTTCTGGTCTTTGTTTGGAAAGGCACAGTCATCTGTCTGGTTTACGGGTATACCAGTTAATTCATGTTGCAGTTTTACATCCTGCCCACTTCCAGATTCCTGATACTTCGTAGTCCCACCCAGTTGTGATACGTTTGACCAACAGCATCTTCTAAAAATTTCTGTTCCACACTCGCCTTGTTGAAGGACGCCACAGTTGTGTTAATTATCTTTGCAGAACACTCGTGCATCATGCCATGACTTGTACTGATTTACAAAGAAATGTTGTTTGAAGAGACAGAAGGTGAGTCCATAGAGCTTCATGATGAGGAGCACAGTGAGTGTAGTCTTCATCTTTACCCAGTGAAGAGGTTTTGTGAGTTTGCAATGATCATTTGAAGATGAGAACAGAACTTTGCATGATGACACAGAGTATCTCTCTTAATTAAACTGACATAAAACCAATGACACAAGAGTGTGATTATGTAACAGTAATCAATCACAGAGTATGTAACAGAGTCCAATCACAGCACACCTTTACAGGCGGGACAAGCAAATGTCAGATGCATTGAAACAAACAAGCCACTGTAAATCATCTCCTTAAATTTAAGCTTGAAAATGTTTCTAAGGAAACTGGGGGCAGGTGTAACGTGTAGGCAGGCGGACAGGCAGACAAGAGCAAGCAAGGATGAGACAATAATGTGTGAGAACCCAAGTCCAGTTATTTTATTGAATCCAAAGTGAAAACAAAAAGAAACCAAAAACCAAAAGTCTAGACTAGAAAATGATACAAACTGGAATAGACTATATAGTATATTTGTATATATTATAGTATATTTTATATATCAAACATAGACAAAGTACTTGTATAGAATAGTTTGAGCATTATTTTAATCCAGGAAAATAAGGATGAGACTGTAAGGTCTTCGTGACCTTGCTGAGAGAAACCTGGGCACTCAGCCATGATAGAAAAGTACTAGGAGAAGAGTACTCTTCAAAGCACTGAATGGCATAGCCAAGTTATCTTATTAGACTGTTATATTCTATTTAATTAGAATGTATACTATAAGCTAATTGTTAAGATTCCACCATTAAAAAGAAGCAAGAGAGTCTGTGAGATAAAGGTGGCAAACAAAGATAATGGAAAAGCATGCTTATTGGCTAAAATGGCAAAGAGAGGTGTGCTTATGAGGTAATAACAGAAGTGTATAAACAAGTAACCTTTGAATGAGATGATGGACGATACAGCTGGCATCTCGGCTTTGTTTTGCTCAATAAAGTTTAACCTTTGCCACCTGGAACACCTGGATTTTTAGAGTTTTCTTGCTAAGAAGGAAGAGACTTCAGTATTTCACAAAAATAACAAAACTCAACAAAGGATAATGGAAAACATGAGGGCTTAAATACACAGACATACACAACATATACAAAAAAAACAATGACAAGACTGAACTGATAAACCGATAACAAGAATATAAACAAGAACCAATCAAAAGACAAGACTAATAAACATGGTGGAACATGAGGGTCACATGAAAAACAGGGAAATCCCATGACAAACAAGGAATAGGAACAAGGAAGAGAATCGAAACTTTCAAAATGTAAGACATGAAATCAAAATCTAAAAACAAACAAAAGCAAGACACCCAAAACAAAACAGGAGTACAATTCGGATCTGGGGGGGTGGAGACTAGAGGGCACTGGAGACCATGGCAGAGCTGGCGGAGGACCCGGAAACCAGGGTGGAGGGCCCAGAGACCAGGGCGGAGCCGGTGAGAGGCCAGGAGACCAGGGCAGGTTAGGCAGATGGCCAGGAACGTGGCCAGACAAGACAGACATGGGCCGGGGAGCAGGGCCTGATGAGGCAGTGTGGCGAGGCTTACGAGGCAGTGTGGCATAGTGGACTCTCAGGGGGCGGAGCCGCTGGAGACTCAGGGGTCAGAGACGCTGGAGACACAGAGGGGCAACAAGAAACACGAGAGCCAATGAGATGTCAAACTGTTGTACCGCTTTTTGATGATACACATTTTGAATGTTTAAATGTATGTGGGATTTGAGTTGTACATTGGATGGGATGATAATTTTCAAATAAAGGTTTCAGTATAGGTCTGTTGCTCATGCAAAGCTATCATTAGGCTTAGGAAGACTTGACCTGTGTCTATACCTTTTCTGCTCTAAATTGTTCCAGCACTGGAATGTAGCACAAAAAATAAAAAAATAAAAATTTCAATTTTGTATCCATTCCGTCCGTGGTTATAAACCAAATTCTAGCTAACTTTGGAATTTGTCTGAACCAAATTTGAATATGTTCACGGATGACTTACAGGAAGGTCAGCAACCACAAACGTTAGAAATTGCAATAAATTTGATTTTTAAACCTCCAATAACAAAGAACCATGTAGCTTTAAAGACTATATACCATGCGAATAGTCAATTGGCAGTCTTTTTGCTTTAGCTGTATGTTTGCCCTCAGTTTCTCTCACTCATGCAGCATGAAGGATTTACATATTTCCATTAATAATGGTATAAACACACTGTTTTTATATCCATTCAAACGCTCACAGAATAAAGGCATCTCTGACTCTTCCCAGGACATGTTTCTGTTGACCACTCTTTCATCTGGTTGACCAAAAGGGAGGAAACATCAAAGCAGGGGATCCATATGTTAAAAATCAGAAAATTGACAATAATAAAAAAAAAACATGTTGCTTAAATAATACCTGAAATAGGCCTACTTCAGGAAATGGGGGTAGATGCCCCCTTTTAGTTACTACTGGGGAAAGATGACCCCATATTATGGTAAACCTGTCCCAGCTAACATCTGACTGTAACAGTGATATAACAATTTTTTTTATTTTATGTTTTACAATTATGTAGGCTACTTTGACAATTTAGTTGAATTATTAAATCCATCCATCCATCCATCGTCAACCGCTTATCCTGTGTACAGGGTCGCGGGGGGCTGGAGCCTATCCCAGCTAACAATGGGCGAAAGGCGGGGGACACCCTGGACAGGTCGCCAGTCCATCGCAGGGCCACACATAGACAGACATACACTCACACTCACCTCCACATCCACATCCACATCCACATCCACATCTAGGGCAATTTTTTTGGAGACACCAATTAACCTAGCCTGCATGTCTTTTGGATGGTGGGAGGAAGCCGGAGTACCCGGAGAGAACCCACGCAGACACGGGGAGAACATGCAAACTCCACACAGAAAGGCCGGGGCAACCAGGGTTTGAACCCACGACCTTCTTGCTGGTATATATTATAAACAGTCTTTGAATATATACATACTTATATATAGATGCACCATAGATGCCCATATTCTTAATTGAAGGGATGCCAAAATAGCTAAACTAATTCAGATTTAATGGTTGCAGTCAGCATATAGATTATGATGGATTGTGAAGACATTTAAAATGTATCTCACTCGTGGAATCATTAAATAATAAATTGCAACCCCATGAATTATATTACTGATTAAAATATTAATAACACCAACAACTGGGGGCCTTCTGTCTCAATTCTGAGAGGGGCATTTAGCCCCAAGGTCTTACTTTTACTTATTCACTTCAACATAAAAACGTAAAGAAAAAACAAAACTATCTAACATAAATTCACAGATCCCTCTAATCATTTGGTACCGTGCACTGTGCATTACATACATGTAGCGGACCGGCCGTTAAAGCGCACAGTAGGCATATCCCGCTATCGACAATCAGCGGCAGCGGCACGGACACACACGGCACGGACACACACCACCACCATTGCGCGGTTAGATATGCATCATCATTCGTCAGAGGGCGAACCCGCCTCGCCGCTCGTGTCCATATCGCTGCCTTCCAGATGTTTACAAGAGTTTTATCCGGATCAGCTGATTCCGCCATGTGTCTGCTATGATCAACAAGTGTTTATGTAATATGAGCAGTAAGACGGCGAAAGTGCCTCTAATAACATGGAACCCCAACAGTATAGCCCGTGTTTCTTCGCTTCATGGATTATGCATTCTTATCGTTTAATACCTGTGAGTATTTCCGTCAGATGCGTCTTGAAATTTAGGAATTTACACAGACGTTCTAGCGTTCAAAATCAGCATGGGGATGTAAGCCTTCATGTGTGTCTCCCCCTTAATTTGGCAATTTAATTTCTTGAGTTGCTGTATTATGTAGACAGCTAGAGAAAGTACCGCTAGGGCGCAGTTAGGTCCGATAGAGACCGCCTGTGTGTGATAACAACCCATGTCTTTTGCTCCACGGGTTCATATCTGTTGTGCACAGTAACGGAAGCGCACGGGTCACAGTCCTAGAACACCAGACAGAGCGAGGTTATAAAAGCGGTGAGTACGAGTTAACGTAGGCTAGTATATTCTAATGGAACTTCTGAGATAAATATAAGGTTAAAACATGTAAAAGTTTAAGCATGTAGTGAAATGGAGCATTGGCACTGATTTATTGTATGTGTCTGTCTCCCACCTCTTTGGGGAGAAACGAAACTTAACCTACTGTCAACTTATTTCAAAGAAGAAACTTCTAAGATGCTTGAAAATTAATTACAAATCATCAATATATTGGCTAAGAATAACAATACAAATTATATTATATATTATAAAAAATAATAATTTTAAGTTTTCAAATAATTCTTATATGACCTGCTTATTTTGAGTCACTTTTACACAGAAACAGTTTTATGCATGCAAGTAAAAACGGAAGTCTCTGCTTGATATAGCCCATATAAAATGATGACACAGACTTTCCTTTTTTTTAGTGCAGGGGATTTCAAAGTTTTTTATGCCAATAAACGATGACCTTCCTAAAGTATAAAGGCAGATATATCCAGTATTTTATATATAAAGCTATTATACTGTGTGAGAAAAATATTAATCATGGTATTATAATATAAAGATGACACATGATTGCGAAATTAAATTATTAGCTTTTAAAACATCATTATATTAAAGCCATATACATATATATTGCATGTGGAAAATATACATTTTGCATTAAGTTGACAGCATATCTTTTTTCTGCCCACTATTGGAATAATGTTAACCTGATGGATATAATTCAATTAAAATGTATTTGCATGGGGCTTTTAACACTAAATATCATCCCAAAGCTAACCTTCTGTGAGTACCTCTAAAGAAAGAAACAACACAAATTGTTCTTGAAAGTATGTACTTTGCAAGGATGGAGAGATGAACATGTAGAAATTACTTTTTTTTTTTTTTTTTTTTTTTAGATTTGTTCAAATTTCTTATTAAAAAACATTATTTTAAAATATTCTAGAAATCCTATATTAAAAGTTCTGTAAATATGATACACAAATATGCCAGAATGGGTAACAGGGTTATAGATTTAGCCAAAATTAAGCTCTCAGGAGGAGAGAACACTAGATTTTGGCTTGAAAGTTGTTGGTAAACCAATATTTCCCATAAATTTAAGGGAAAAAATTGTATGATAATTTTTCTTTCAACCACTTTGGTAACAGGGTTGAATGGTTGTACTAGATGTATGCAATGAATCAGCACTAACATATCTGTACTGTATAGATTGAGAAAATGGAAGGAAAGCATTTAATTGTTTTCCTGGAATGCTGTAGAAAGCATCCAAATGATGTTTCCTCCTGTGTCCAAATTTTGTGAAATGTTGCATTTTTTCATTGGGGTATAGGGTAATAGGTTTGCAAACAAATAATGGGAGCTAAATATCACACAGGGGCATTTTAATAAAATAAATGCTCATCATTTCTCCTTCTCAGGCTCAGAATGGCAGATGAATTAACAGATCCTCTCCTCTCAAACGCTGAAGCTCCTACTGATGACCTATCTGCATGTCCCACCAGCCCCAAAGTGGCCATCCTCGGTTCCGGAGACTTCTCTCGTTCTCTAGCTGTGCGGTTGATAGCTAGTGGTGTGCAGGTGGTGGTGGGGAGTAGATGTGTTAATCGCATCCAGTCAGGGCTGTTCCCTGATTCAGTAGAGTTGATGAGCCAGCAGGGGGCATTAATGCAAGATGTGTATGTTGTGTTTATGGCTTTGTTCCCTGAGCACTACCCTTCCTTGCTGGGACTGCAGTCTGCACTTGCAGGGAAGGTGCTCGTGGATGTAAGTAATGCAACAGAGATAAATACCCGTGGGTCATCCAATGCAGAGCGACTAGCTGAGCTGTTTCCAGACAGTCTGGTGGTCAAGGGTTTCAACACAGTGTCAGCCTGGGAGCTGCTGACTGGGGCTCATGATGGAAGCATACAGGTGAGAGCTGTTGTTGTGTTGTCATGTGTACATGGTGGCCCCAAAAAATGGGGTTAATATGTATTATTGCTCATGTCTTAAAAATGCATAAAGGCCTTTGCACGATTTTTGGCATAATTCTATGACGTTTGGAAACAACAAAATGACGTCACTGTGACAACATCGTGGGCAACAACTTGCTACAAATAAATAAATAAGTAAATAATTTGGCCCCAAAACAACAGAGCCGAAAGAGAAGCATGTAAGCTTAATGCCATTGAAAACATAAAATATTTACTTATTTATTTTTAGCAAGTTTTTGCTCCCGATGACGTTACACTGACTTAATTTTGTTGTTTAAAAAAAGTTGTATAAGTACACCAAAAATCGTGCAAATGCCTTTATGCATTTTTAAGATTTGAGCAATCAAACATATTTGCCCCTGAACATGAATTGAAAATTTATGTTCAGTCTGCGACACCTGGACAAGAATAACGTGGACACCGTCCGTAACCATAGCAACAGCTCCAATACTCTCACATGCGCAAGAGTTTTTCACATTTAGGCTTAAAAATCTTATGAATAACCCTTTTATATTATATATTTTTACATTATATTTTATATTTGTGCCACGGGAGCCTTTCACAGTTTCTAACCGTGGATTCTAAATTCTTACAGTTAAATTAACCATGATATTTTTAATCACGTTACTGTTCCTCACTCCATGCAAAATCCCACAGTTTAGTGCTCCGCACCGCTCACACACTCTGCTTGAAAACTAGTGCAGGGTCAACTGATGTCTGTGACCTTTGATCTTTCATTATTTTAGGTCCTGATCTGCAGTGACAGTACAGAGGGGAAAAGGAAAGTTCTGCAGTTGGCTCGGCAGATGGGGTTCCACCCGGTAGACATGGGTGGCCTTTCCGCTGCTCGAGATCTTGAGGTAGCCCCTTTGCGCCTATTCCCATCTTGGAGTGGCCCGATCCTTGTCACCTTCCTGCTCTTCCTGTTCTTCTATGGCTACGGTTTCTTGCGGGGGATTCTGTTGACGTTTCTTGCCCAAGGACACAATGCTTTTTACCGTCTCGCCCTTGACCTGGTGAACGAGAGCCTGTCATCAGTCGCCTTGGTGACCCTGGCACTTGTATACCTGCCAGGCTTGTTTGCTGCATGGTTGCAGCTCTGGAGGGGCACTAAGTACTGCCGTTTCCCAGCCTGGTTGGACCGCTGGTTGCTGCGGCGAAAACAACTGGGCCTGCTGAGCTTCCTGTGCGCAGCATTGCATGGTGTCTACAGCCTTTGCCTGCCACTGCGCAGAGTTACAATGTACAGGTTAATCAATGCCGCCTACAAACAGGTGCGTGAACAAAGACCTCACTGAGAATTAATTTTTTTTAAATTTAGTGACTCATTTGTGCATTGCTTAGATGATATTTTCACAAAACTGTAACATTAATCTGTGACCTTTTTTATAACCATTGTTTAGTACAATGGATCTCAACCCTGGTCCTGGAGTACCCCAACACTGCATGTTTTGGTTATCTCCCTTATCTAACACACCCGATTCAACTCATCAGCTCATTAGCAGAGGCCCCATGACCAGAATTGGGTGTGTCAAATAAGGGAGACATCCAAAATGTGCAGTGTTGGCGTACTCCAGAACCAGGGTTGAGAACCACTGGTTTAGTACTTACTTAAGAATGTAAGAGATGTCTGCTATGCATTTGCCTGTATGTATCAGGTTAAGGCCGGTATAGAGGAGCCATGGGATGAGCAGGGTGTTTGGCGCTCTGATCTCTACCTGACTTGTGGGGTGTTGGGTTTGGGTGTCCTCTCTCTACTGGCCATCACATCCCTTCCCTCAGTGGGTATCACCCTCAACTGGAGAGAGTTTACCTTTGTCCAGGTGAGCCCTTGCATGCCAGTACACATAGGCTGTCAAGTTACTCAATTAATCACAGCCCGTACTTAAACTACGTAATAAGAAATGTCCTTACTATAGAAGCAATTCAAGCTTGATGTACAACCTTGGTGCAGTAGGAGGCAGTCAGCGCTCCAGCTGTATAGGCAACATGCCTCGTCAAACCAAGGAGCAGGCAGCAGATCCTTCCACAGCTGGACTGAGCTGAGATCTCAAGATTTTAAAAAATTTCAGTCTACATTTAATTTAGCACATCGTCATAAAAACACAGGGTTTAAGACTAGAGACACTGAAAACTAGTGAAACGTGATACAACCAAAGTGAGATGCTCCAAATGTACCCATCAGATGCACGAGTACATAGACCAACATCAAAAAATAGAACAGATGGATTTCGGCCAATAATAGGGTCATGTTCAATGATATGGAAATAAACCAATATTTGTAATTTTAAAGATACATTTTGTATTGCCTTAATGCTTTACTTGTCTGTTGTATACTGTATGTATATAACAAAACACATCTGAATGATAATATTTACTATATATTACATGCATGATTATTTTAGCGATAATTTTCAAATTTACCTTTATTTGTGGGGGCCTTTCATAGTAAATATTGATATACAATTAACTCTATTAATTAATCTGCACATCATGTAATTAATTAGATAAAAAAATGTAATTAACTAACTGCACTATACATCACCTTTTTCACACTTTAATATTTTTACCACATTGGCTGAAGCTTTGGTGAACCTAATGCCTAATTTACACAATTTACCACAGCCTTTTCTTGTATTGTTTTAGCAGAAATTTAGGGGCAAAGTCCTATTTTGGCTAATATTTACACGTTGATGATCAGGGCTTTTTTATAGATCTTGAAGGGATTTTTCAAGCCGCTGACACCCCTCATGATATAATATTGGGAGGAGACTTTAATCTTTTGATGGACTCAGTCCTTGATCATAGTGAAGCAAAAGTGTGAAAGCTAGAGCAACATTGATGCTTCAGAGGATGTGTATAAATCTTGGTCTAACAGATATTTGGAGACATTTGAACCCATCTGGTAGGGACTATACATTTTTTCATCAGTCCATAAGATTTATTCTAGAATTGTTTTATATTAAGTCCCTCATTTCATGTTGTTGATAGCTCAATTGGAAACATTTTAGTCTCAGATCACGCCCTGGTGAATTTAGAGGTGTTGCCACATGTGGAGAAAAGGAAATCATATAGTTGGCATTTTAATGTATCCCTTTTGCAAAATCCTAAATGGCAATAAATGTTAAAGGCTGAAATCAATGTTTATATGGAGACCAACTGGTTCTCAGTATCCTCTGTGGGCATGTCTTCGGAGACACTTAAGGTGGTTCGTAGGGGCCGTATAATACAGTGTGCCTCATTCACCAAAAAATCCAAAGCATGAGAACTCGTGGAGTTGGAAGGGAAAATTAAAAGTGCCAAGGCAAAGCTGAAGCACCGAATGTACTATGAAGGCCTCAGAGAATTGACCCATTTGAAATACAGATATAATACTATTTTGTCATGGGAGGAGTAGTTTTGGCTATTCAGGGCAAGACAATCATACTTTGAGTCGGGGTTCAAGGCAGGAAAACTCTGGCTAGATATACAGTATAAGATGGAGTAGGGCTGGGCGATAAATGATATCAATATTTATAGCGATAAAAAAACTCCACAATATCGAAGATAAGCTTTTGAGTAATCTTCGATATTTAGCCTGTGTCCTACATCTAGACATGCGTGTTGCTAAAAACACTAGCAGTTTGGCTTTCTTGTCGTATGTTATCACTGGCGCGTGCTGAGCGAATGTGAGCGAGCGTTGGACAGCTTGGTCAAACGATATAATAAGACCTTAAAAAAATATGATTCATAAGTTTGTGCACGAAGATGCTCGGAATTGGGATAGGTGGCTCAAACCCTGTTATTTGCAGTACGAGGGGTCCCGCAAGCCTCCATGGGGTTTTCCCCATTTTAATTATGTTAAAATGGGGGAAAAAAATCCAATCCAATCAACTTTATTTATATAGCACATTTTCAAAAACAACAAGGTTACCAAAGTGCTGCACAAAGAATAAATAGAAAATATAATAACACATAAAACAGATAAAATATAGGGGCCATTTTAATGTGTGGAGCAAGTCATTCCACAAAACACACAGCGCAAGATATTTATTATTTTTCACCTGAACCATACTCTGAAGGGCCCGTTTTCTCTGTTTAGCAGCATGTCTCAGCCTTGCCCTCTTCTTCTCTTCAGCTGCCTGTTTTTTGAGATCCTGAGCACTACTGGATCCTTTGCAGCCACAGTTGAGTCTCTCTTTAAGCTGACTCCACTGCTGCTGGCGTTTGTTAGTGGTTCCTGCTGAACGGATGTTCTTGCAGAGTGTGCGATCCACCTCCCCATATTTTACATCATCTCGTCTGAAGAACTCGACTGCCAACTTCTCCCTGGATTGGAGGGTGTACTTGACGGTCTGACTGGCTATTGAATGTTACACATTATGGGAAAATATACTTTCTTATGGCGTTTGCCTAGTCCCATAATAGCGCACATAAAAGTCAGGCACGTGTACATAATAATAAATAATGGGGGTTAAAAGATGATTCTGTGCATATATGTTTTTCTTTTCTGTTTAATGTGTTAGAATCAATAAAGTGTGTTAATCGAAAAAATGTATTTATGGAACAAGCACAGTTGACATCATGAGATTCACAAGTACTTGGCAATGTGTCAACTAGTGGCAAAACTATAACCAACTATATATAAATAAAGTAATTTGAACCAAAGGTCTTATTTAAGTCATATATCTAAAACTGCCATTTTAAAAACCCAAAGAAAAATCCTACATAAAAAGCTCTATAAAAGGCTTTTCACACCAGAAAATTCTTAAAAGGTGCTTGTTTTTCAGCCAGTGCAATTTTCTGAAATAGTCAGTAATTGTAAGGTGTATATAAATCTTTTTTTTTTTTAAACAGGCACGAGCAATGTATTCAGTATTACAGCACAAGCTCTGTCTTATGTCATTCATACATTTTTTGTCTCTCTTCAGTCTGGTTTAGGCTACACTGCTCTGACTCTGTCCATCATGCACACGCTCTTCATCAGCTGGGATTTTGCCTTCCATATTGAGGCATATCCATTCTACATGCCACCAAGCTATGTATTAGCTGTAGCTCTTCCCTGCACTGTTCTGGTGTGCCGTTGCTTCCTGCTGTTGCCATGCATCTCCATCAGACTGGCACGAATCCGCCGCGGATGGGAGAGTAAACGTAACTGTCCTGTCTTACAGCACCACACTGTAGTGGCTAATGGAATACCATAGGAAATCTGAGAAGGAGAACAGACATCTGTGCACTGACCTGATGTAACTAAAGCTGCAGTGTGTAATATATGCACCACTAACTTCAAACAGTCCTCCCAGGCTAAATACAAAGTTGAACAAGGAGTATTTTGAGAGGAGGGAACGTTTTTTTCCTGAAAGTAATATTTGGGAACAGTGACGACTGTCAAACATATAAAACTGTTGCATGTTATAGATTGAGAAGTAATCGTGCAATCTTAACACTAACCCTGCTAAGGTTGAGTATTGGATACATGGATGTGACCATAGGTGTTATCAGGTTCAGTCAGTACCAGCAGAGGTCTTCTCACAGAAGCACACAGACAAGAGCTCTGCACACATGTCTACAGTACTTCAGGACTTCAGATCAAATCTCCTTGTCCATGTATTCATGTTCATAATGATACAATAGCCAATCAAGTACATCATTGTTGATGTTTACACACCTCTAGAATATTTCTAATGCACAGACTCATTCAAATAAGGTCAGTATCACAGCTCCCATACACAGGAGAGACTCCTCAATCATGCTGAGGTATTTTGACCTTCAATAAGTCCTGACTGGACTTCTGATCTTGTTTTGTAACTCCTTTGTAAGCCCTTTTTTTTGTAATTTGTGCCTTTACTGTTGTAAACAAACTCTGTGTGAACACAAAATAAAAATAAAAAATATTAAATAGACTGTTTAACCAAAAATTGCAATTTCATTCTATGCCATTTTGATACTTTTTGGAGTTTTTTGTTGTTTTTTAGTTTTTTTCTTCTCTCTCTTTAGAGCTTAACAGGCACTGGACACCACGCACTTTAGTTGAACAAAAAATGACAGTCTGAACATTTTAAATAACTCCTTTTTTGGGGGGGCCTGGGTAGCTCAGTGGTAAAGATGCTGGCTACCACCCCTGGAGTTCGCTAGTTCGGATCCAGGGTGTGCTGAATGACTCCAGCCAGGTCTCCTAAGCAACCAAATTGGCCTGGTTGCTAGGGAGGGTAGCGTCACATGGGGTAACGTCCTCGTGGTAGCTATAATGTGGATCGTTTTCAGTGGGGCACGTGGTGAGTTGAGCATGGATGCCGCGGTAGATGGCGTGAAGCCTCCACAAGTGCAATGTCTCCATGGCAACATGATCAATAAGCCACATGATAAGATTGCGGGTTGACGTCTCAGATGCGGAGGCAGCTGAGATTTGTCCTCCGCCACCCGGATTGAAGGAGTCACTACACAACCACGAGGTCTTAAAAGCGCATTGGGAATGGGGCATTCCAAATTGGGTGAAAAAGGGGGAAAAAAAATCTCCTTTTGTGTTCCGTTTGTGCACAGGAAAAAAAAAATATTTATAAAAATATATGATAAAAAATTAGGATAAAGTAAATGCCTTGAAATGTGGGGAAATGGAGGTACTGACGTTCAGGAAAATTTCTATTCTATTTTTAATTTTTTTGCTTCTCGTACCTCCACTTAAGTGATTTTTTTTTTTTTTGCATGTTTTATTTTCAGTTTCACTTCCTCAGTCTGAAAAACTGCAGATATTGAGAATCCATCTTCTATTGCCGCTTGTCCTATGTAGGGTAGTGCTGGAGCCTATCCCAGCTGTCTCAGGCCAAAGGCAGAGAAACACCCTGATCCACCCTGGCCAGTCCATCACAGAGCAGCACACACAGTCATACACATTCACTCTCAACCTACAGGCAATTTAGAGTTTTCAAATCACTTATCCAGCTTGTTTTTAGGACTGTGGGGGAAACCGGAGCACTTGGAGGAAACCCACGTGAACAGAAGCAGAACATACAGAAATGCCCTGTGTGAGCCAGAATTTGAACCGGGGACCTTCTTGCTGTGAAGTGACAGTACTACTAAATGAGAATGTAGTACAGAAAAGATGTTCTAAATTAAACCTTTCATCAATTAATCAAGTTCTTTGTTGTGAGAGCATAATTCATGCCTAAACTTTATTTAACAAAAAACAATGACAATTACCACCTCTGATTCACTTCCAAGGTGTCATTTAAATAAAACAAGTTATCTGGTGCAGTTAATATTATTCCCAAAGCAATGAATTACTCTGACAACAATAAATCAGTTGTCCTCAAAATAGAAAAACTGCATTATAAAAACTTAAGTCAAGTTCAACATGAAATTAAAATAGATAATTTGTTCATTACAACAGAACAGATGTGTGTACTGTGTATGGTAAATTAATACTCCCAAGAACTCTAGTGTCACATCTTGTTCATCATCACCATGCCGTCTGGGGACTGGCCTTGAACTTTTCATAGTCTTCCATTCTGAAGAAAGCCAGTTCTGTCTCATTGGCTGTTAAAAGAAGAAAGGTGATGAGATTTCACTTGGTGCACAAACAATGAATTAGCAGTAGTGGACAAATTTGATTTAGCATTCAACTTGCATAAAAGCACCAACGGTCTAAGAAACAAACAAATATATTATCATCATATACATTGTACATGTGTAATATTCAATTAATCAGCAGTTTTTCTGCTATAGTATCAATAAATTAGGTTGCTATAGCATGAAATGTTATATTAACTGTAAATGTTAATTTGCGGTTCAAAAGAATCCATATCTACCCTAGGGCAGGTGTTTTTAAATTGGGGTCCGGGCAACACAAGGGGGTTGGGAGAAAACATTCAGAGGTGTGTGTAATTTTTTTTACAAAAAACAAAATTGAAATTTGTTTACATTATTACCACTTATTTCTACAATTATTTAGATAATTTTATTCTATTGGCAGCCATAGTAAGAAATAAAAACGTGTTTTTTAAAAAAATCTGCATTTCATTACATGTTAAGATATTGCAATCTAAAATCCTGTTTACCATTTTTCTCAGAAAGGAGGATATTCGGGGGTCCTTGGCGTAAAAAGTTTGAAAACCCCTGCCTGAGGGCATAAGTTTATCCCCACTACCAAAACAAACTCATATAATTACAACAGACAGTCAGGAATGCTGAGAGGATTATTGGTGCCCCCCTGCCCACCCTCAAAGGCCTGTACATCTCCAGAGTGAGGAAACGTGCAGGTAGAATCACTCTGGTCCCCAAACACTCTGCCCACTTCCTCTTTAAACTGTTGCCCTCTGGCCGGTACTGCAGAGCACTCAGTGCCAGGACATCCAGGCACAAGAACAGTTCCAACCCTCAGGCCATTTACCACATGAACAAGTAAACTGCCTTCAGGACTCCCCATAGTACAATAAATACAAAAAATACAAATCTCATGTATATATGTAAATTCACTCATAGTTAATTCAATAACTGTACATACCCCTACCTTGCACATGTACATACACCATTCTGTTATATGTCCTATTATTTGTATGTCTATTTATACTCTACCTTGTTTTATATTCTGTGTCTCACTGTAATGATCCGTGTGCACTTGTTTCTCCTATCACCAAAACAGGCAATTTTTATTCTGATATCAAGCTTTAAATTACATACCAACATCACACGCTCGTAACCTGCTGCCACCACGCAGAATCAACTTCTCATCATCCTCTAAACTCATTACAAGCTCATTTGTCTGGAAAAAATAAATACAAATATATATATATATATATATATATATATATATATATATATATATATATATATATATATATATATATATATATATATAACATGGTCATTTTATTCATGCTGTGAAGGCTGCATTTCATTTTTTTACTTTTGCGGCTAAAAGTTGAAGAAAAATATGGAGTACAGCTCAAGATTTTTAACTGTATATCATCACATTTATTACAACAGTAGCCTAATTATCTAATGCAGTATAACATGACAGATGTCACAAATTGTTGACATAAAATCAAGTTACCTTTGCTCCATGTGCCTGATGAATGATTTTCATTGTGTCTGCAACAATACAACAAAAAGGAGTTTACTTCTACAACTGTTACTATTATTGCAGTTAAAAATAAGCGCAGTGCAGACTTACCATAGTCAAATTTCTTGAAGGGTGGAGGCAAACCAGCTCTAGTCGAAACGTCTTCAAGAAGAGAAGTGTTTAGTAACTCTCACTGTTTAATATCAAGAACCCATCTGATTTACTAGATTAAAAATAATATTGAATCATGGTTACAGTCTGCCCGTTATCATCAAGTCTTACCTTGCTTAACAAACGAAATAAACTCTTCCACCGTCTGGTCTAAACTGACGCCTTTGAAAACCACAGGTTTAAAGTTGCGATGCTCAAAAGACCGAACCAGACGCACCGTCAGAACCGCCTGTTCGGACATCACGAACACGTTCCGCTTCAGCACATCATAAACCACATCACAAGACTAAATCACAAATGATCGAATCAAATAAAACGGCAATAACAGAAAGTACTGACACACGACTTCAAAGTGTATTTATGTTATTAAAGGCCATTGAGTGAGAACTTCCAGAATGTTCAGAGTGCAAATCTAGACCACAGTAATCGCTCCAGCTTCATAGATCAGGAAATAGAAGTAAGTCTCAAGCAATAGATCAGCGGCACAATCGATGTATCTTGGAACTTGACTTTACCACAGTTTGGAGCATCTTAGAGATATATCTACGCAGTCCATTTATATAATGTGCTGTGTAATGTTTTTGTTTTATATAATATAATTTATAATAAATTTGGATTCATTTATAGGCTTGAAGCAGATGTGGGTCCCCCGTATTGAGACATTCATATTGGTGGTATTGGAGACCATGATGGATCCAAGAAATAAAGTACAAGAAATTTCTAACAATGAACAGGACAATAGGTACAGTGAGAAACAGTGCAGCGCCGACCAGTACACAGTAGTGCAAAAAGATGACAGTTTCTAAAAACGTAAACATAACATACTATGAGATAGTGTTCTATGCACATAGCAGTTATTGAGGTAGCAGACAGTTATAAAGTGACAGTAATTAAAGTGCAAATCGGGACACGTGTGTGTGTGTCAAACCAGTCTCTGAGTATTGAGGAGTCTGATGCTTGGGGGAAGAAGCTGTTACACAGTCTGGCTGTGAGGGCCCAAATGCTTCGGTACCTCTTGCCAGACGGCAGGAGGGTAAAGAGTTTGTGTGAGGGGTGTGTGGGGTCGTCCGCAATGCTGGTTACTTTGCGGATACAGTGTTTTTTGTAAATGTCTTTGATGGAGGGAAGAGAGACCCCGATTATCTTCTCAGCTGTTCTCACTATCTTCTGCAGGGCTTTGCGGTCCGAGACGGTGCAAGTCCCAAACCAGGCAGTGATGCAGCTGCTCAGGATGCTCTCAATAGTCCCTCTATAGAATGTAGTGAGGATGGGGGTGGGAGATGTACTTTCCTCAGCCTTCGAAGAAAGTAGAGATGCTGCTTGGCTTTCTTGGTGATAGAGCTGGTGTTGAGGGACCAGGTGAGGTTCTCCGCCAGGTGAACACCAAGGAATTTGGTGCTCTTGACGATCTCCACAGAGGAGCCGTCGATGTTCAGTGGAGAGTGTTCACCTTTTGCTCTCCTAAAGTCAACAACCATCTCTTTTGTTTTGTCGACATTCAGGGACAGGTTGTTGGCTCTACACCAGTCCGTTAGTCGCTGCATCTCCTCTCTGTATGCTGACTCATCGTTCTTGCTGATGAGACCCACCACGGTCGTGTCATCTGCGAACTTGACGATGTGGTTCGAGCTGTGCATTGCTGCACAGTCGTGAGTCAGCAGAGTGAACAGCAGTGGACTGAGCACACAGCCCTGGGGGCCCCAGTGCTCAGTGTGGTGGTGGTGGAGATCCTGTTCCCGATCCGGACTGACTGAGGTCTCCCAGTCAGGAAGTCCAGGATCCAGTTGCAGAGGGAGGTGTCCAGGCCCAGCAGGTTCAGCTTTCCAATCAGGTGCTGAGGAATTATTGTGTTGAATGCTGAGCTGAAATCTATGAACAGCATTCGAACATATGAGTCCTTTTTATCTAGGTGGGTGAGGGCTAGATGGAGGGTTGTGGCGATTGCGTTGTCCGTTGAACGGTTTGGATGATACGCAAACTGCAGTGGGTCTAGTGAGGGGGGCAGCTGGGTCTTAATGTGCCTCATGACGAGCCTCTCGAAGCACTTCATGATGATTGGTGTGAGTGCGACGGTAGTCGTTGAGGCAGGACACTGAAGACTTCTTTGGCATGGGGATGATGGTGGTGGCCTTGAAGCACGTTGGAACGACGGCGCTGCTCAGAGAGATGTTGAAGATGTCGGTAAGAACATCTGCTAGCTGGTCTGCACATCCTCTGAGCACTCTGCCAGGAATGTTGTCTGGTCCAGCAGCCTTCTGTGGGTTGACTCTGCGTAGAGTTTTCCTCACATCCGCTGTGATAAGACAGAGCACCTGGTCGTTGGGAGGAGGGCTGGTCTTCCTCGCCACCACGTCGTTCTGCACTTCAAACCGAGCGTAGAAGTCATTCAGCGCATCTGAAAGGGAGGCATCTTTGTAACAGGCAACTGATGTTGTCCTGTAGTTGGTGATGGCCTGGATGCTCTGCCACATGCACCGTGTGTCACCGCTGTCCTGGAAGTGACTGTGCTCCGGCCGTGTGCGCGCTTTGCCTCTCTGATTGCCCGGGACAGTTTGGCCCTAGCTGTTCTTAGGGCTGCCTTATCGTCTGCTCTGAAGGCAGAGTCTCGGGTCCTCAGCAGCGTGCATCATCCACGGCTTCTGGTTGGAGCGTGTGGTGATGGTCTTGGAGAAAGTGACATCATCAATGCACTTGCTGATGTAACTGGTCACTGATGCTGTGTATTCCTCCAAGTTGGTAGAATCGCCATATGTTGCAGCCTCCCTGAACATGTGCCAGTCAGTACACTCATAACAGTCCTGAAGAGGCAGAGATGGCTCCTGCTGGCCAGGTTTTCACCTGCTTCTGAAGCGGTTTTGTGCGTCTGACGAGTGGTCTGTATGCTGGAATGAACATAACAGAGATGTGGTCTGAGTAGCCGAGGTGGGGGCGGGTCTCTGCACGGTACGTGCCTGGGATGTTTGTGTAAACAAGATCAAGCGCGCTTGCCCCTCTCGTTGCAAAGTCCACATACTGATGGAATTTAGGGATCACTGTTTTGAGATTTGCATGGTTGAAATCTCCGGCGACAATAAACAGTCCGTCGGGGTGAGCGTTCTGCAGTTCGCTCATAGCCCCATACAGTTCACAGAGCGTTTCCTTAGTGTTAGCGCTGGGGGAATGTAAACTCCGGTTATAATAACAGTGGTGAATTCCCATGGTAAATAAAAAGGTCTGCATCTAACAGTCACAAGCTCCACCAGCATCAGGCGACTGGAGGCCTGGTCTCCGCAGCAAGCCGAGTACGCGTAGTGCCTCCTGCAGGTCATCATGCAGCTTGGTTTTTGCATGAGTCTTATATTTCAGTAGTGTCTGGCGATGGTAGACACGAACACCGGTTGCTCCGATGTCCATGTGCCGCAAAAGTCTGGCTTTTTTAACAAAAATAGCAGCATTTTTGGATCCGGAGTGGCCGCTGCGTACTACCACGCCGCTACGTACTACCGCGCCACCATCTTGGATCATAAATGGGAATGGCATCCATATGTCATTGTGTCACAACCTAATTTTGATGTACCGGTTTATGTGGTTAAGTTGGAAGGGTGTAAGGGTGTGGAGAGAGTGTTGCATTGCAATATGTTAAGCCCATGCAAGTTTGAAACAGCCTTGCCCCTAGGGGAGAAGGAAGTTTTCCCTCCAGATTGTAATATTACATGCAGAGTAACTGGTGGATGTATCCATGGGTGGGAGGGTGTGTTACAGGTTCAACGGCATCTGCCCAGCATGATGGGGGGACGGATTGTGACGTAAATGTTGTTGGAGCAGTGACACATGCGTCCCAGAGGGAAGGTCCCACAAGCCCACACCATCTGCCAGTGGAAATGGAGGAACTACGACGGTCTACTAGGGCCACTAAGGAACTGTTGCCTCAGCGGTATCGAATGTTATACTGGGGGGAATGTGAGGACACATTTGGAGTAGGGGGGGTGGTTGTAAGCTGTTGAATATAAACAAGAGGAGGGACCATGGGTTTGCAGCGTTTCCACCCTGTCTCATTTGGTGGTGAATAGGACCGCACACCTGTTGGTCATTTGATTAATGTACTCAAAGTTATAAAGCCGGTATGTTTCCTGTGTGGGGGGGATTTGTGTTTGGTACTGTTGAGCTCCAAACCTAACGCTGCCGTGCTGGGACGTGGGTCGTTTATTGTCGTATTGCGTTCCTTTGCAGGGGCTAAAGTCTCCTATTAAACACACTGTTTTTCTTAAGTAGGGCAAATAGGTTTGTTATGAAATGTTTTCAAATTGTGCTCACATTGAATGAACCAATCACAATGGAGATTTATTGTAATTTTTTTATAGAATACTTGAGATGTTAACATATTAGCAATCACTAAATGTGATTGAAATAAACAGAAAAATGGTTGACTTTTTCTGAAGTGGTTATTTGAAATAAGCATCATCTTCATTTATTGCCCAAAAAAGTATCTGGCTGTCTCTAAATTATTTGCATTATAGTTGACAAGTTGCCCCGTGTCTATTGTGCCTATATTTACACCATGTCAATATAAACACTCTGGGGGCCTTTTACCCCTTGCCACCTTTTTTACAAAACTTAAATTGTAATACAAAAAACGCCTGTTGTCATTTCTTTTCATACTTATTATTTTTCTCCATCAATATTCAATAAACATACCCCCCCCCCCATTGTGTGATACATTCTCCAGAAAAAGGGACAGTTCACCCAAAAATTCAAATTCTCTCATTTACTCACCCATATGACATAACAGATGTGTACAAATTTCTTTTTTCTGCTGAACACAAATTAAGATTTTTGGAAGAATATTTCAGCTCTGCAGGTCCATACAATGCAAGTGAATGGGTGCAAAAAAATGTGAAGCTCCAAAAAGCACATAAAAGGAAACATAAAATAATCCTTAAGACTCAAGTTGCTAAATCAATGTGTTCAGTAGCAATATAATAGGTGTGTGTGAGAAACAATGTCCTTTTTTACTATAAATTTTCCTCCCTGCTCAGTCAATCTCCACTTTAACTTTTACTTTCACATTCGTCTTCTTCTTGTGTTTTTGAGGATTCACATACTTCAAGCATATTGCCCCCTACTGGGCAGGGAGAAGAATTTCTAGCAAAAAAGGACTTAAATATTGATGTTTCTCCCCCACACATATCATATCACTTCTGGATATGTTGATTTAACCACTTATGGATCACTTTTAAGATGCCTTGATGTTCTTTTTTAAGCGTCAATTTCTGCACCCATTCACTTGCATTGTATGGACCTACAGAGCTAAAATATTCTTCTAAAAATCTTAATTTTTGTTCTACAGAAGAAAGAAAACCATAAACTTGATGGCATGAGGGTGAGTAAATTATAAGAGAATTTTAATTTTTGGGTGAACTATCCCTTTAAGGTATGTCTTTAGCCCCGTTGTACTGTATATCTCTGTCAGCCACCCTGTATATTTTATCAAACAAAGGATCAGTTGTTTGTGCAAACCATTATGCAAATCTACTGACAGAAACCAGAGGACACGTCAGAGTTGCAATGTGTAACTGTCTGGTTTGAGTAAGGGGTATCTCTATATTTGCACAATAGTTTCAATCTGGCATCCCTGGCGTGACCCTGTGGCCCAGATACAAGAAGCTCGTGTTACAAGAAATTCGCGAAAGTGATTGGACAGGATGGCTCAGTACATGCTGAAGAAACCAATAAGACAAAAGGGGCGTCATCATGAGCTTGACAGACGACCGAAGGGTAAGCTTGAGTTTCGCGCTGCCATCACACAAAGCGGTTTCTGGAGCGTTGCACTTTAGTCGAAGAAAACATCTATAATCATGTCTGAGGTCAGTATTTTAAGCAAAACGTTTGTGTTTTTACATTTGGTCCTGTGCAAAATGTTCTCGTGCTTGTTTAGTAGGCCTATGCGAAGCACAGATAGGTAGTCTCGTTTCCATTTCTGTTATGCGTGTTTAAACGCGACGCTTTTGTTTGATATGAGAGAGCTGCTGCTACACGAACCCTTGGACTCTAGATCGATCGGTTAAAAAGAGTCCACTTAAATAAACGACAACAAACAAAAAAAAAATAACACTGTAATGTATGAATGTGCATAATACGGTAGTGGTTTATGAGAACCGACTTTAACACATTGACCGTGTGGGTGTGGCGCGATAGTGAACGTCATTCTAGTGTAGGATGTACATGAGGGGCCGCTCACATTCTTGTACGTTCTTGCATTCCGTTTTGGCTGTTTTAATATTGTTGCTCTATGTAAACGTGTGTCAGGAGTCCGTCTCGGATAAAAAAAAGACAATTCAGTTTTCATTTACTCACCCTCACGTTGCATCAAAACCCTTCCTGAAAGTCAAGAGTTGTTCGTCAGAATTTTAGCCTCAGTCACCATTCACTTTCATTGTTTTGAAGAGAAAATAAAGATGCCATAAAGCGATGACCGGGTTTGGGTAAATTACTCAAAGTAATCCACTACAAATTACAATTTTTTCTCATTGTAATGATATAAATTCAGTCAAAATAAGGTCTGATTACTTTCGAGTTACTATCTAAAACTGATTTCACAGATATTTAGATTTTCTGCTCAGTTAACTCAAAATAGTGTCAAATTTTCCTCCTCGTACGGTTTCACATCCTTGAGCTGTCACAGAAACACAAACTGATGTTCATATGGACATAAATATTTTACAAGTATTATATGTTAGTGTTATTTTAGAAATATGTGTAACCTAGGGCTGTCAACGGGGTTGAGAAATTAAACTGACTTTTATTTTGATGTTATTTCCGTAGTTTACAAGTGGGCGCAATTAATCTGTGTTAACCATACAGCACAGTGTAAGTTATCGCAAAGTACATCCCTGGCTGTTAAAAAAAGAGCATTTCATTTTAAATTAATGTGCAGAGATTTAAAACAACATTAGTTGTTTCATGTTGACAAATGTTTAGTAATAGTAAAAAAAAAGGGGGGTGGGCAGTTCTGTGTTAAGATGATGTGCCACAGTACTAACCCAAACTCGTTTGTTCGATAACAACAGCGATACCTCAGTTTTATTCATTCATTACACTTGTATGTACAATAGCACTATTCCCAGATAGCAGTGCTATTCGGCTGAACTTGGTGGTGAAGTGGCTCAGACTACGAGCACAGGGGCTGTTCAAGCAGACTGAGCGAAACAGAATGGAACAGAACGTGATCTCGAGATGCACATTTCCAAATTGAACTCCTTTCCTGATCAATAGTTTTAAAACCCATTGCTTAATCTGAGAAACACTGATAAGAGAGTAAGATGCCAGAGACCTCACCCTAAGGGGCTGTTCACACAGAACGCTTTTGCAACCATCCAGATTACCATTTTGTTTTTTATATAAACACGCGCTAGATGAACGTCTTTGTTTCACAGCATTTTGTTGTTTAATCAATGTCTCGTGCAGGAGCGCTGTGATTTTTAGATGCCGTGTCCAGTTAAAAATAACTTCTTCAACCTTTAAAACACCTTGAGACCTGCTTTCTGAGAAACTGTTTTTGTTGCGCTGCACTGCGCTTAGCGTTTTTTCCCCGTATTGTTATCGTCAGTGCTTGGCACGCAACCAAAATTTTAATGCCCACTTTTAACATTCAAATGTGCATTTTTTTTTCTTAAATGTGACGAATATTTGGATTTTTAATTTTACAGCACTAGTGTAACCCAAGTAATGTGCTTAATTTAATTGAAAGTCAGTCACTGTAATCTGATTACAAGAATCTAAAATGTAATGTTACACTACGTTTTTGACAAAATGGTAAATTTTGTTTACTATTTACTACTGTTTCTTTAAATTCTGTTGCGCTCCGTCTGTCTTAACACTGTGTGAACACACTCTTACTCAATAATACTTATTGAATTTTTTAAACAGCAGGGCATTTTAGAGAAGTTATTAATTTGTTTAATATGCACTTTAGTTCCATAAACATAGAGCTTGATAAAAAGGGTGAAATTAAGTACAATGATAGCAAGTGGGAAGGAGAGTTCGTTTTTTTATGGCATGTAAGACGAGACGTTAATGATTTTTATCCCAAAAAATACTTGTCTGTTAAATGTAAGAAATTCTGAGTCAACACTCTGAGAAAACTGATAACATCTTTGTAGCACTGAGGTTTATTGTAGCAGTTTATGTGGTTACTGTAGCAGGAAGTTGGATTAAAAGAAGTTGGTCAATGATGAGGAGCTTTGGTGTGCATGACACGTAATTAGGTCAGAGGTAGCAGCATAGTAAAATGTGTGTATCTGTGTGTGACTTAGAGATGGAGTTTGGCACCATGATTGGAGAACATCTAAAGCACATTTGATTGTATGCTGGCTTTTGTGCTGTGCTTACATAATCATTCTCTCTGCCCCCCACCAGCACAGTGGAGCAAGACCAAGAATGTAAAATGGCCATGAAAAGAAAGTCCTTTTTTGTAAGAATTAAGAATGAGAGCTGAATGAGTACTGAGCTGTTGGCTGCAGAGTTGGCTCAGACTGATTGCGTTATCCATAGACTTTGACCCATGTAGAATAGTCCAACTCTCAAACTCCCATTTTATTTTCTCCAGATAGAAATGTAGTTTTATCAGCAATGAGAAATTAATATTTTAGCCAGAAATAAAGCTGTCTTGACTGACCTACCATGAGCTCTGAGGTTGTTAATCGGTGGTAGAGGGTGACGATATATCGATTTTATAGATTCATCGGCGCCGATCGTTGCTTTTTGGAACCATCAGTTGTTGCCAAATGTCAATGCTGTTAGACTTTGTTCAGACTTTTTTTCTCAAAGTAGATCTTTTTAGGCAGACTGTCTGCACTTAATTGCAAGTGATCAAATTAGATTTGTGCATTCAGACATAACCAGCCTATCTGCGTGGGTTGCTTTTGTAACAACATAGGCGTACCTATGTAACAATGCTTAAAATGAAGGTGCATCATCTCGCTCTCCAAATAAGCGCCCTGTCCAGTCGCGGTGCAGAAATCCTCAGTCGCACAAGAAGACTCCGCGACAGAGGAGACTAGTAAATATTGTGATGTTCTGTGCTGCAGTCACCGATTTGACGTCATCGTTGTGTGTTGCCTTTAGAGTCACGCAAAAGACCATTTGAAATCCAATGAGCATCCAGAGTGTCCGGACTGAGACACATCTGAAAAAATCTAAGTTCAATCACATTTGAAACCACCTCCCGATGAGGTTTGAATCAGATTCTGAAAAATCCGATTTCATGTGTTTTTTGTGTTGCTGTCCAGACTATCAAACACTCCTCTGGATACAATCTGGATATGCAAAAAATCTGATTTTTAGTC
Source organism: Xyrauchen texanus (assembly GCF_025860055.1). Taxonomy (NCBI): domain Eukaryota; kingdom Metazoa; phylum Chordata; class Actinopteri; order Cypriniformes; family Catostomidae; genus Xyrauchen; species Xyrauchen texanus. The sequence continues at coordinate 7,632,558 of NC_068293.1, read as the reverse complement.
ACAGTCTGAACAAGGCCTTAGTAGCCGATAGGTTTTTTGTTATTCCTGGAGGAGCCTACGTACAGGCAGAGCAGTTTGGTTCTGCTGTATAACAGCGTCGTCCTAGAGGTGAAATAATCACAAACATCTACAAGGAATTTACTGTATCTAAATCTTTAATCATTGACCATTTTGATCAATATTTTTATCCCTTAAAGCAGTGGATCCCAACCCTGTTCCTGGAGGCCCCCCAACAATACACATTTGTATATCTCCCAATTCAAACACACCTGATTCAGCTCATTAGTGGAGACTCCAAGACCTGAATTGTAGGGGTGTAATGATCCAATGGCCAACGATCCAGTGTTATCAATACAATGCATAAATACAGATATAGACACTATATTATGCACCTTTATTTTAATACTCTTATGTCATCCACGTCCTTACACATTTCCGTCAGGCGTTGAAGCAACTGTATTATATTCATTTCACTTTGAGCGCTAAAAATGCTTTTCATGTGGGACACGGATAGTTTTTGAAGCCAAATTGTGCTCTGCTATCCATTCGCCGCGTCAACCGAGCTTCCCACGAAATGAGCTCCATTGACAGGATCCGTGCGAGTGCATCAACCAGGCACTCCTTAAAATGTGAGCTCTCGCGACAAATGTAGATATCGTTGAGCATGTGAACATTTTAATTTTACGCAAAAACTTTCTATTTTAAAGCACCATGGATAAGTTCAACCATGTGAACCATCTTGACAACGGCGACATTCTGAACAGCACTAATAAGGGAAAGAGAAACACCTGCTCAGCTCCAGTGTCAGTTATAAGACTTTACACATCAACAACCTTACTAACATTTATCCCAGTTAAATGTAACAGAATTTTTCATTACAACTGTGGAAGTTGTCACCAAGAAAACCATGGATGGCATGCATAGTTGGAAACAAGTCATGGGTATGTAAGTATATTGAATTGGACTAAACTGAAAAATGTGCTTTAATTAAACGAGTGATGATAACTTGTGTGTGACTATTTGTATATTATTTATCTGTATATATTTTTTCAACATCTGAAGGACCTTATTTTGTTGTGGTTGTCATAATGTGGATACAGAGAGCTGAATAAAAGAATATTTTGGTTGCATTTTGAGGGCAAAAAATTTGATTGATTGTGTAAAATAGGCACATAATATCGGAATATCTATCGCAGGCACATGAATCGAATCGTATCGTGGCAGACTTTGAAGTATTGGCAAATATCGGATCGCAGGCTGAGAATCGATTCAAGATTGCATCGTGATGAAATGTCTGATTAACACCCCTACTAAATGGGGTGTGTCAGAAGAGGGAGATAAACAAAATGTGCAGTTTTGGGGGCATCCAGGAACAGGGTTGGGAACCACTGCCTTAAAAGGCACCAAAAAATGTTACTTCTCTTATCATTATTCAGCATTATTTCATCCCAGATGTGTATTACTTTCTTTCTCAAGCAGAACATTAAAGGAAGATTTTTAGAAGAATATTTCAGCACTGTAGATCCATACAATGCAAGTGGATGGTGATCAGAAATTTAAATAATCCATATGACTCCAGTGGTTAAATAATGTTTTATAAAGCGATACGAATGCTTTGGGTGAGAGACAGATCAATATTTAAGTCCTTTCTTACTATAATTGTTTACTTCTTGTTGCTTTCCTGTGCAGGCAATCAGTTCTTCCTCATGAGAGGAATCTGTTCAAGCTGCCTCTCGCATGTTGTAAGTGCACAGGTATGTTCACGTGAAAAGTTATGTGATGCATCCAGAAATGCAGCACGATTTGTTTACAAGAGAACGATGTGCACAAGCTTAATTGGTTTTGCTTTCATTCGAACATGGCAGCGTGCTTGCGGCACGCGAAAGGCAGTATGAACTGATTCCCCTCAAGGGTGCAATGGAGAGCGACAGAAAGTAAACAATTATAGTGAAATGGATTTTTATTGATCTGTTTCTCACCCAAAGCATTGACATTAACCACTGGAGTCATATGGATTATTTTTACTATGTTTGTCTGTGTTTTTTGAAGAGAAATTGGCAATGGATTTTACATAGAGACTGGCCCAAAAGTGCTTTCTATGTGGTGCTACTTCGTTGAGTAGCACCACACAATGACAAGGTACTGAAACTAGCAAAACCATTTCTTTATTTTTCTTCTTGGCATTTGTACCAGTACCATACAACTCTACTCCCCACCTTCTCAGTCAGTCTATGTATTTCGTAATAAATGCAAATAAATGGTATTTTATACTTTATTTTTATGGTCTTGTCAATAGTGTTGTATTATTTCTGATTCCGTACTGATATTGTATTGAATACTGATTCTGATTCTTGCCTAGAATGTGGTAACATAATGTGAAGTAGTGTTCTGTCTTATCAAGTTGTTGGTTTTCCTCAGGCTGAGTTTCAAAAAGCGGCAGAGGAGGTCAAACATCTGAAAACAAAACCGGCAGACGCCGAGATGCTGGAGATTTACAGTCTGTACAAACAGGGCACCGTAGGAGATGTAAACACCGGTGAGCTTTTCCTCCAATCCCTAAACCTTCTCACAAGAGTTATACTGAATAATTTAATAAAGCCTAAGTTTATCAAATTGCAGTACATTAACTATAGTGTGTGTGTGTGTGTGTGTGCGCGCCCGCACGCGTTTCTTTCTAGCTCGACCTGGCATGTTAGACTTTACTGGAAAGGCCAAATGGGATGCCTGGGAGACAAAGAAAGGTCAGTTTCTCCTCAGTACCAGCAGATGGCAATAAGATGACATGTTACATGACATAGCAGTATATAAATAAATGGGCATGAAATATTGATTTTCAGATTAAATTATTTAATTAGCTTACTTGTAGAGATAACAGAGTGATACAAAAGAATTGGAGCATATAAATAGAAAAGATTACCCGGATGACCATTCAAATATCCTTTTTAGGATCATTACTCAGAAATATGTTCTTTCTGTACTGGAAAAACAAACCAAAAATATTGATGACTCATCTTAGACTCTGAGACGTATACACATTACATTTTTTCAATAAAATGCTGTCTAGAACAAGAACGTCCCTCTCCCTAATATCACTTGCCAGCGACTAGCAAGAAGCAAATCAAGGCTGTGAGGTCAAGCCATTGCTTAGGGACTTTAACATACTAATCTCTAAATGATCACCAAAAGCAATGTTTCGCTTACTCCGTGTCTCTCTTTCTCACCCATTTTTCAGGCATGAGTAAGGAGGATGCTGTGAAGGCATACATCGCTAAGGTTGAAGAGCTGAAGGGGAAGTACGGAATCTAATGAATGGAATCTGCCTTTTACCTGTTCCGTTTTCCCATCAATCGCCTTAATGCCTCCAGTGTGTCCCCTCTCAATTGTGTTACGGTTACACTGGAGCATGCAGACTCTGTGGTCTGTGTTAGGCACAGTCCTCGCAGGCCAAGAGAAATAGTCCACCAGCAACCTGTAGTGAAAATGGATTTCCCATTTTTTTTAATTAATGCAAGTTTTTGCAATGCTATAAAATCAAGTTTTTCCAAAACCCATGTGTTTACATTGTGTTTTCTTACAAACAGTGACTACGTTTACATGGACACCAGAAAGCTTTTTATTGCGAGAAAGCTGCTTAAGGCTTAAAATTGGTGTATGCATTTACATGAGCTGTGTTGCTGCTTTCTCTTTACTCCTGTGTACTGTATGTACATAAGGTTTGGCCAGTAAGCAGCTTTCTCCAACATAATTTACCTCTGACGCTTTTGTAAATAACAAACATGGCATCCGAAGAAGACTTTACTATTTTTCTCTCTGTTGCTTCACTTTATTTCCAGATATTTCAGATTTGTTGCTGTGTTTCATCAATTTCTATCGCAACCTGCAGCTGAATTGCATTGCAATGGTGGGGTTTCCCTCTTATGTAAAACTCCAGGATTACCTAATATACGAGCACATATAGGGAACATGAAGACTATTATGTTTGAATGACTTTCCAGAAGAGGAATAAAATATAGAGTTCTGGATTAAGACAGATGGGAGAAGATGCCAAATTTACTGTCAGCAGCTAGAAAAGAAACCCCCTCACAGCTGTGGTAAATAATTTTTTTTAAACTAATTCCAGGTTAATATAACAAAACATAATGTTATAAAGTTATGGTGTTTTCACACCTAGTTCATTTGAGCACTCCAAGCGCTCTCAAGAGCGGTATAACATGTATATTTGAACAACCCAGACCCCCTCTAAAAGGACCCAAAAGCGAACCTTACTCAGACCACCTCTTAAGGTGCTTTTGTGGTTTGACTGAAGTGAAGAGGTTCCAGTCCGATTTGCATTTTATGACATAAGTACCTCGTGGCTCGTCTACATGGCTGCATTACATACTTCATATTCCAGTCACAATTTACCGTCCACACATGGGAATTTTAAGCAAATACAGATATACTATGATTACCATGACATGTTTTCGTCTCATATTCTGTTCTTATATTATTTGAGCACCTAAAATGAACAGATATTTTATCACTAATTTTTAAAGCCTTAAATGTAATCATATAGCCCAATGTTATTATATGATTTCAAGTTAAATATCAATAAATTACTGCTTAAGGTGTAGACCTGTCTGTAATAAGCATACATGAACCTTAAGAAGTATGACAATTTATATGACAATTGTTTATCATAATAATCAATTAAGCAACTATTTATGACAATAATAAGCGCCCTAATAATCGTGACAGCCCTAGCTACAATGGGGTCTGAGTTCTTAAAGGAATAGTTCACCCAAAAAGGAAAATTTGCTGATAATTTACTCACCCTCAGGCCATCCAAGATGTATCTGAGTTTCTTTCTTCATCAAAACAGTATTTAAGATTTTTAGGATTTCATTTCAGGCCTCTTTAAACAATGCAAGTGAATGTACTCCATTTTTTGATGGTCCAAACTGCAGATTTAGGGTGCATCAAAATAATCCACACAACTCCAGTTGACACATAATGTTCTTCTGAACCCAAACGATTGATTAATCAATACTTATATATTTTAACTACAAATGTTCACTTCCATACATCTCTGTGACGCGCTCATGAGAGGGATGACGTAAGGTAGTTAGTAAGGTCACGTGGAAGAGCCAGGAAGCTATTCTTTCAAGGATCTGTGGTGTAAACAACATAGGGCCTGAGACCACATCAATGTGAAGGCCAAAAAATAATCTGGGTCCTCTTTTAAGTCCACTTACATTGTGAACACCAAAAACACTGAGGTAATTTGCAGCTGGTTCCCTTTCTGGTTCACTTTAACCGAACTGGGTTTGGTTCACTTAAAACATTCTATATGTGAAACCAACCTCACACTCAATATTTTAACAAATGATCACATAAAAAAGTTTGTTAGATTTATGCTGATAAATAAGGTGGAAACAGTCTGATTGTCATCCAGAATGGACTTTGACAACCTTTGCCAGTCAGTAATACTGATAATAGACAAATTCATTTAGCCATCCAGATTTGCAGGTCAAGAGTTCACGAAACTTGAACCTTTGTACGCAGCGAACTGGAAAGATTGCGTTCCCACTCCCAAGTTCGGATGTGTTTAACATTGACATTTTACTTTCTTTTAAAATTTTCTAACCCTCATGTCATCCCAGATGTGTGACTTTCTTTCACCTGCTGAACACAAATAACACAATTCAAAAAATACATATTTTAAAGCGTGTGATGTGTGTGTGTGTGTGTATATATATATATATATATATATATATATATATATATATATATATATATATATATATATATATATATATATTCATTTTTGCATTTTATAATTCTTTTATAAAAAAAAAATATTTATTTGTTAAAATTAGAAGCCCTCACATGTAACATCACATCCTGATCTGCTATGTGCTGTCCGAAACATTTTGCATACTTAAAACATAATGTGACAGCCCATTAGTTAAAGGTGATCTCAGTAAAATTTTAGAACACATGGAAGGGATAATGTATACAGTCAGCCACACATTATCATAAAAATAATCCCTGAAATTAATTTATTCTGATAGTGAAAGTCTCTGGTTACAAGGAATTACTGAGATAAAGCAAGTCATGTGATCCTAACATGGCAGCCCCCATAAGGAGACCCTCACCATGTAGAATAAAACAGCTTTTATAAGGTTTCTGATTTGACTGGAGTCTTCATCTCACGTGAGTGCTCATGATATATTTATATTTTATATTTATGTTTCAAAATAAAATTTTCTTTTGGGAGTAAAACTTTTCTAATGAGGATAAACATGACTGGGTGCACCTTTAAAATCATAAATTGTTTAACGTGTATTCCTCTCTAAAAACTATTTTTCTTGCTATTTTTTTTATCCTATTACAATAGGCTACCTATTGTGCTTTTTACTAACACTATTTAGACAAGCAATTTGCCATTTTGACTAGATAAATTCAACCAGTAGGCAAACAATCGTTCGCGTGACATGAGCGCGAAGCGATCGCCTGTGTTCCGCAACTGCTTTCAGGTCCTTGAATAACGTATAACGTGCGAGAAGGCAAGCCGGTGGACTTTCTGATGCCCTCCTAGGTTAAGATGGTGACCCCCTAGTGAGTTGGTGCCCTACTGCGTAGTCTGCTTATAGGGAGCGGCGGTACTGAGTACCCATTTAATCAGCTATAGTTGACATTTCCTTGCAAAAATTGCCGTTTGTTTGCAGTGCAGTCTGTTACCAGCAGGCTATCAAGGGAATGGATTCATAGTGCACGAGTTTTATTATCCACTAAATAGTATTTTTTATTTAAAATAGTTTTTGAGGAATTCATGTTAAATTGGCTTGCCATGGCTCCTCGTTGTGCAGATGCCTTCTCGAATAATATCTGATAGTTACAGAGTAGCCGACCTCCGTGACCGGATAACTAACACGGAGATCCCGTAACCTGCCTTTCTAAAGAGCAAGACGGGCGGGACAGAGAAGTCAGCTACTTTTCATCTGTTTCGGTTAATATTACACTGAAATTATACTGTACTTTCGACTGGCAGTGCCTTGTCTCATCGCGCTTCTCCTGTCTGCTGCTCAAGTTCAGTATGACGGCCATAAAAATCAGGGTAATGTATTTTAATTGTTTCATTTATGTGTATGTTTAATAGGTTTGTAAGTGGAATAATTCGTTTGCTAGACGACAGGGGCAAAAACGTTTCTTCTAATAGCTCAATTTCGACTCGACTGACTCAAGACTTGTCAATAACTGCATAAGTTGAGGACACCGACCAACAAAACAACAAAAAAATGTAATATAAAAAAAATGCAAAAACAAGCGAGAGACAGAGTTTTGCAGAATAGAAAAACACTTTGATCGGAAACAGGGTGAATATGGGTAAAGAGGGATACTTTTAGAAATTCTACATTTCTCTGCACTTTTAACTATGATCCAAATACCATATGACCTGACATTATACCTTTTTGGAAAGCTTAGCATGGCGCTTAACTTAGTCAAAAGCAAGAAGTTAAGAAATACTAAATACTAGGAAGAAAACATTATTATTTTTTTCAGGCAATGAGGGGGGCACACTACATTTTGAGTCTGTAACAGGCATGGTTGTGTCCAGGACTGTATTTAAATACAGTATACTCTAAGTATGTAACTTATTTGCAACATTGGCTTACATAAAGGTAAAAATATTCACTGGTTAAATTCTTAAGTTAACTTTGTTGATTTAAGTTAAATTAACAAATTAATGTCATTAATACTCCTTAAAATATCCAATAAACATTACTATAAAACATTTAAAGACTATTAAATAATATATTTATATAAAAGCATTTGAGAAAGCATGTACATACACAGCACAACAAAAAACAATTCATCAAAAAGGGGGATAATAGGTTACATTTATTTGTATGTCATATTCGAAAATACACTGCATTGTGTACTGCACTACACATGTAAATATGCTACATTATGCACTGCGCTACAGTGCTGAAGTATTTAATCATTCATATTGCTTTGTAAGTTAATCAAACTCAGAGCCCATTTTTAAATCGACTGTTGTTTATGCTGTCCCAATTTGCCAGTATCACCCTGTCCCCAAGTGGAATGAGGAAAAACAATTCTACAAATGATTTGAACCTTCTACATTTATTGATACACTTTCAAATCACAAATAAAGACATGTATAATTTACAAAATTTTATTTTACCTTATAACCTTTATTGCTAGATTGATCTCAATTATAGAGATCTTCCTTAACTTTGTGACAAATGAGACATAGGAGGTTGGTTTAGATCCATGAGCAGAATGTCTTTAATGCAGCACAACTCTAAAATCAAAATGCAAAAAACAGCCATGATGATCAAAAACAAAGGGTATCCAAAGATGTGGGGAACAAATCCAATAAACATAATACAAAGAGCACAAAACAGGTAAACATGCAACATCCCAATGGTAACGCAGACCTGCAATCTACAACAAACAATACCTCCCAATGAAAGGACAACAAGCAGAGAGCGTTTATATAGGCTCAGTAGTAATCAAGTAAATATAGAACAGGTGAGTGAGATAACGGCAGATAATTCAAACTCAGGCGACAATGACCTCTGTTGGTTAGATGTTGGCAGGGCAGGAAATCTGACAAACATTGCTTTTCCATTCGATGGGAATGAAATGTTCTCTGTCACACATTTCTGTTTAACATCATCAACTATAGGAACCCAAAATGTAACGTGTATACTTCACAAAGATTAATTTAGTAATGATGTTTAATAGAAGTGTGAATCTTCTCTGGCTTCTCACCATTCAAATCGATTACGATTCAAAGGGTAAAGATTTGCTTATAAACCGATTCTCGATGTATCACACTGCATCTTGTCCTCCCCTTTCTTTCTTTTTTCAGTTTCTTCAAAATTAAATTTTTACACTTTCTTTCAGCTTTTTATTTAACAGCTGTTTTCAAAAGTCAGAACGAGTCACATTACATAAACTGGCCTTTTACATTCAGTATGATCGGTGAACAAAACATGGAATATCCACAAGATTAAATAAACAATTCTATAGTTTAGAAGAGTATCACAATTTTTCAGTTTTTCTTTAATTATATATAATTCTATAAGACTGTTCTATTCCAGGGCGAGAATGCTGTGCGCGTTTGGCTGCTGCTTCGCACCTGGACTATCGTTCGTTCGGTCCGTTTTTGTTTGTGCCTTGTTTGGATTTAGTTTTTTGATTCCCCAACGTTTTCTGTTTTGGACTCTTGGATCCTGATATTTTGATGTTCCAATTTTGAGCTGCCTGGAAATGTTCGGCCATCGGCCTGCTGCGAGCTCTCTCCCCGCTTTGTCTGCCACCTCTTTCGGCTTGGCGGATGGGTGAGTTAACGCTCTGTGTCAGTTGTGCTGATCGTTTACTGTTTGGATGGGTTGCCTTCATTTTGGTGAGCTCTATATTGATGTGATGGTTGGGGCTCTAGCTAATGTGCTAAAGCTGGTGGCCCGCATTACATCTATCAATGTAAATATGCCTTGGGCATTAATGCTCATTCTACCTTTATTTTGCTTCACTTTTGGTGACAAAACCGAAATGGAAATTGGATACTCACCATCTCAACTCAGGGCTTTAAACTGCCATCTGCGCCTTGATTCTGTGACATATGTGTACTGTCAGATGCTTGGAATTATGGGTCATCCACAATATATACACCGCTCATCCAGAAGATCTCTGAACATTCACTGTTCAATGCCCGCTGCTATCCCATGCATCTGGTCTAACAACAGGGCTCCACCTAAGTCTAAGCTCCCTTCTAGTACCATCATTCGTCGATGAACCCTGATGATGTTACACTTTGCTCTTCTGAATTATCATTCCATCTCTGATAAAGCCTCTAACCTCAATGACATAATCACTGATAATATTCTTGATATGATACTGCTCGTTGAAACCTGGAAAGTACCCAATTATTATTTGGAGCTGAACCTTCTTGCACCTGGTGGATATAAACACCAGTCCAGACCTGAGGTGGTTTGGGCATCTGGTAAGGATGCTCCCCAGGGAGGTGTTTCAGGCACGTCCAGCTGGGAGGAGGCCTCGGGGAAGACCCAGGATTAGGTGGAGAGATTACATCTCCACACTGGCCTGGGAATGCCTCGGGGTCCCCCAGTCAGAGCTGGTTAATGTGGCTCGGGATAGGGAAGTTTTGGGCCCCCTGCTGGAGCAGCTGCCCCCACGACCCGACTTTGGATAAGCGGTTGAAGATGGATGGACGAATGGATGGATTTGGTCTCCTTTTGACACTGGCATCTCTAATCATATACTTATTGAATTTAGTTTTAGTCTACCTGCTCAGAAAAAATGCAATAACAAAATGATATCCTATCGTGACCTTAAATCTGTCGGTCACATTATTTTCTGCTTCCTCTGCAATTTCTGATGTCTTTGTCTCCTGTCTTTCATTGATACTTTCTAAGTACCACTCTGTTATTTCAGAAAATTTGCATGAGCATGTTCCTATTAAGACTAGGTCTGTTCCCTCCTCTCACACTTTCCCCTAGTATCTGAGATCCGGCCCTTAAAAGTCACCGGTAGACAGCTTGAGATGTTTATAGGAAAACGGGTCTTACTGTTCACCATCTAGCTCTCATTGAACACCTTAACGCATGCAAAATTGCTCTGGACTCTGCATGGTCTAACTATGCCTCTACAGTTATCAATAAAGCAAGCAATAGGCCCAAGGTTTTGTTTGACATAATAAATAAAATCACCAGCTCATGATGTCCATGCATCTGATGAGCTTTGTTCTTTCCTGAATTATTTCCAGGACAAGATGAATGCTGTCCGCCAGTGCTTTATAGATGAGGCTTCAGATTTTAGTTTTATGCCAGACCACTCTTGTCAATATTTGTCTAGTTTTACTCCTAGAAACCCCTCCTCTACAGTGATTTAATTCTGAAGTCCAATTTTTCATCTTGTCGACTTTATCTTGCTCCCACATCCCTCCTCAAACTCTGCCATTCTGTCATCTCGGCACCTATCTCACATTTCATAAACTGATCTCTAGCTTCTGCTTCTCTCCCTTTACCACTTAAAACTACGTAACTCTACTTAAACACTACTTAAAAAAACTTGGACCCTACAGTTCTTGCTAATTTTCGCCCCATCTCTAACTTTTCATTTCAAAAAATACTTGAGAGATGTTGCCTCCCAGATACAATCTTTCCTTGTTCAAAATGATCTTTTTGACCTCTTTCAGTCTGGCTTTCACTCACTTTACAGTACTGAAACCGACCTTGTAAGGGTTGTCAATGTCCTACTACTCACTGGTATTATTTGAGCTTAGTTCTGCTTTTGAAACTGTTTCCCATGAATTACTTCTCTCCCACCTCTCGGATGTTTGTGTCACTGGTGTTGCTCTCGCCTGGCTTTCTTCATACCTCATGGATAGACAGTTTTTTACATTTCAAAATTACAATGCAAAATTATCAGTCACCTACTGTTCACTGAAATTAGGTGTCCCTCGGGATCGGTTCTTGGACCTGTATATATATATATATATATATATATTTACACTGCCTTTGGGTCAACTAATTCACCGCCACTGTTATGCTGATGACATTAAAATATGTACAGCTTGTATCTGCTCCCACTCTCCAGACTGGTCCACTATCAATATTTATTAATGAAATAATACAAAAAAATGGCTTGACTCAAACTTCCTAAAATTTAACATGGAACCAACACTTATGGAAAAAAAATATTCCTTATGACTTTGTTTGGGATATTGATGTTACTTTCATTAAACTATCCAATACTGTTAAAAATGTAGGTATCATCTTTGATCCCTCCCTCACTCGTTGCTCGCCTTCATCCCTTTATCAGTCTCAAAGATGCCGAAACACTGGTATATCCTCACGTCTTGACTATTGCAATGCCCTCTTCATTGGTTTACCTGCAAATCTATTGCTAGGTTGCAATATATTCTAAATTCTTTCACATACCAAGCACTCAGCTCATATTAATCCATTCCTGTTTGAACTTCACTGGTTACCAGTTTTGTTTCTCATCAAATATAAACTAATCCTGCTTACATTAAAATCACTTCATGGTCTGGCACCTCACTATCTTTGTAGACCTGGAGACCGTGTGCAATGGCTTAACCAATCCGTGTCGCGCATGGTTCATAACAAGGTTAGACATATTACTGGATGCCACCCCTTACTCGACTCTTGCCACCCCTGGTTAAAATTCTTTCATGTTGTTTATTGGTATGTTATCATGAATAAACTCTCTCCCATTGCTATGAACGTGGGTTTGTGAAAGAACTTTGGGATCATAGTTTAATTCTGGCACAAATGGTCATGTGTTTGATAGTCTGCAAACAGTCGTGTTTGTGCACTTGACTCTAGTGTATGCACTTAATGCATGTCTTTGTTTCTATATCGGTCTAAACTGAACTCCGAATCAATTCTGATTCCTTTTGAGAATAGATTTAGAAAGAATCACAATGCATTGCTGAAACTTTTTTCCCCCCACCCCTAATGTTTAACCATTTAAAGAAGTTAATATAGATATAATTGGAATAAAGCTTAACTGCCCCACTTTCACCCTGCAAAAAAAGGTGACTTGTTTGAGTGTCTTTAATACAATGCCCATACTGTACATGATCAATGTAAAAAGGTGTAATTTTGTGGGAAGGGGAAAACATCAGGTAGACTTTTCTTGTGCCTTCCATCACTTCTTCAGTCAGAGTTTGGCTGTGAGAGAGACGGTCGAGTGTCGAAGGGAAGAAATTATATGAATATATATGACTTGGTGTTTGTTCCCCCATTACAGATTTAACAGATAACCAACCCTGCATCTGTCTACTTCCCTACTATAAAGTATGCCAAAGCAGTATGTCAAGGATGTCCGAGAGTGAGTATTATAAAACTAGGCGTGGGGGGAAAAACCCTGATGACCTACTACATCTGGCGAGATTCTGATGTGTGCACTAACTGGACACTTTACTATCCCGTGAAGCCATGGGATCTAAGAAGACGTCATATTCAAAACACTGAAATTCAAAAGCAATTTAAAGCAACCCTCCAAGACCTTGGACTCAATTTTAATACAGATTAAGTGCTCTAGATACCAAGAAAGTTGTACTTTGTGGTTAAATTGTACTTGTTTGACAACACCAAAAATGATTTTCACTGTTCTTGCTGCTACAGCATACATATGGGTCACAGCACAAAGCCATCATTACCAGATGAACGTTCAAAGTATTCACTACTCACCTGCATACCTAAAGAACATACTTTAGTGATTGTCGAGAAGTCAGTTCTTATGCACATCCAGTACATACTCTTAAACTATGCAAATTCAGATGCAGCCCAAGAATGATCTGCCAGCTCAATAAAACAAAATGAACTCTATCTTTGACCATCTGTCATTATTTATAAGGGACCAAAAGGAAGGGGTTACAATCCCATCCTTCATGCTGCTATAGATTTGCTCCAGATATCTGATTTTACTCACTCTCTCTGTTTCTAGGTGGGATCTGTTCCACAGGAGAAGTCCACTCCTCTTTTTCTACACTTATTTTGCCGCAGTCTTATTATCCTGTGTACATCTCTGTCTGTTGTTTTGTCATCTGTGGCTATTTGTGATGGTTACTGGCTACTAGCCGGCCGCCAGATGTTTGGCCTGTGGTATTTCTGTTCGCTAGAGAAGCAGCAGAGTTTTCAGTCTGGGTACCAGGGCTTTAAGGCTTCCTCTAACTGCACAAGACATCTGGAAGATGCAGGGGTGGAAGGCTTAGGAATGGGGCTGGCAGTGTGTCGTTCGGCGATTACGCTGGCTGTGGTTAGTGCCGTATTTGGACTGGAGTTGCTTGTGATGTCACAGGTGAGCGAAGGGCGGGACTCTAGTCGACGCTGGACCCTGGGGGCATGGCTTGTGCTGCTGGCGGGTGTAATGGCTGTGGGAGGTGTCGCAACCTTTGTACTCTGGTTGGGGACATTTGCTACACTCTTTGGCTTCACTCTCACATTCTGGTGCCAGTTCACAGCTACCTTCCTCTTCTTCCTCAATGGAATAGCAGCACGACACATACAGCATATTGCACCACTGTGGTCTTTTAGTGGAAATCCTGACAAACCGATATCAGTTCTTCCCTAACAATAAACGCTCAGGATTTTTTAACCTGCATTAGAAATGTTTCCTCTTGAGCAGTTCTGACCTGTTGAAAAGAATCTGCATGCTTCTTGATACTGATTAATGTTTTGACAAATTTTTGTTTGGTTGTATTATGTTTAATCATAACATTTTCAATACATATTGTTAAATAATGCTTTCACAGATTTTTATTTTTGTGTCATTAACTTTTATTTTCATTTAATGTACTGAACTTGTGCATTAATCCTAGTTGAAGATCATATCCAATATTCATCTTTAAATAAACATGATTAACTCAAAGAGATGTCTTTTACAGTTAATTTGATAAAGAGGTCTCTTGCTTTTACATTCATTAAAAAAAATGGATCTCTTGTCTTTACAGTATACTTACTGGATTATCCCATGTCAACTCAGCCAGAGGTCCGTGGCTAAAAATGTTGTTTTTGATTATTTGTTTACTGGTAAAAGAAACCCAAATGATAATGAAAGCAAAAAAGTATGTCAGGGATCAATATTTACTGAGAAATCCATTGTTTTGTAGAGGGGGATCAAAACCATATACCATAGAGTCTTCAAAATGAAGATGCAAAAAGGAAAATTTGTTCTGAACCATTCTGAATCTAAAAAAATATTAAAGGAATAGTCTCTCATTTACTCACCCTCATGCCATACCAGATGTCACTTTCTTTCATCTGCAGAACACAAATGAAGATTTCTTATAGAATAATATTTCAGCTCTGTAGGTCCACACAATGCAAGTGAACGGATTCCAAAATTTTGAAGCTAAAAAATGCACATAAAAGCATCATAAAAGTAATCCATAAGATTCCAGTGGTTTAATCCATGTCTTATGAAGCGATATGATAGGTGTGGGTGAGAAACAATATTTAAGTCCTTCCTTTGTTTTTGGTGATTTAATTTCTTTGTGCATATCTCCACTTATTGGGCAGGGTGAAGAATTTAGAAACTAGAAACTAGAACCTATATTGATCTGTTTCTCACCATCGCCATATAATGCAAGAAGGGGTGCTAAAGTCAAATGCTTTTAGTAGTAGATTTTTTACACATCTCTGTGTAAAAATACAATTGATGCTAACACTTTTTTTTTGTTTTGTTTGTTTTTATCTGCAGTTTTGCTCCAAAGTCACAGACAAAATAAAGTATTTCGTAAATATTGATCCATGGCATTTCATATTTTGGCATTCATCATCCTTTCTGTTTATATATATTTTTTATTTATAATGTATTAACAAAATCAAACATATCAGAAGGGTATGTTTATAAAATGTGGTTGATTTGACATGGAATAAACCTAATTCATTTTTATGCATTACATAACTTGCCAAATGACACAGGATAATAAGTGGATATTAGGAGTTGCACAAAGAATCATCATTATTATCTCAAGCTATGTTTCCACATGGCCAAACAGGGACATGCAAGAATACAGATAGTAGTAGCACATGTTATGCCCTCGTTAACTATAGTGTTCTTTTGTCATATATAATTTAGTAATAATAATTTGGTTTCATCACATCCAGGCATTTTTAATGACCAGTTAAAACACTAAAACCCATCTTAAAAACCCTGGATTGAACAGAATCAAACAGCCTAGTGGCGCTTTACACACAAGAATTACAACACCATCAATAAAAGGAAATGACAGGAAAGCAAAATGAGATGCTAATCAGTTCCATAAATAGACAGTTACAGTATGGCCATGAAAGTTTTCCATTGGTGAGAGTCAGTCAGTTGGTTATACATATTCTGATAATATTAGCTGATTTGGTTGTTGTATTCTATAATTTTTGTGCTTCTGATCAGAGATGGTGTTAGGCCTGTTTCACACACACTGCATCTGTGCCGCATACTCATTTAACAGGTTACAGCAACCACACTGTGCACTACATCCCATGAATGTCCCAGATGCACCACGGAAAGTAGAGATTCAGCCTATTTTTGCCATGTGGCACATACTGAACTCAGCAGTAAACCTACAAAATGTATATAAAATATAAATTGATCAATTGTCACACATTATACATACATTTCTGCATATACATGGTGAAATTATTTATTTTTCACATATCCCAGCTAAGCTCAGAGTGCAGGGTCAGCCATGATACAGCACCCCTGGAGCAGATAGGTTCAAGGGCCTTGGTGGTGTTGGGGCTTGAACCCCCAACCTTCTGGTCAGTAACCCAGAGCCTTAACCGCTGAGCAACCACTGCCCACACCAATTTGCAATACAGGCTTTCATGAAGCAAAATAAAATACTGGAGTGTAGGGTTTAACAGATAGGGTCACAATACCAAAATTTCAGAAGTACCAACACCAGTAACATTTTTATATGATTCTCTATACAAATTTTGACACCACAATAAAATTAATAATACGCTAGCCTATTTAAAAAGTTAAACAGCAATGTAAATAATAAATTAAAACAACTGCATGTTTCCTTCGTGTTTTTCAATTTAGTACATACAGTATCTCACAAAAGTGAGTACACCCCTCACATTTTTGTAAATATTTGATTATATATTTTCATGTGACAACACTGAAAAAATGACACTTTGCTACAATGTAAATTAGTGAGTGTACAGCTTGTATAACAGTGTAAATTTGCTGTCCCCTCCAAATAACTCAACACACAGCCATTAATGTCTAAACCGCTGGCAACAAAAGTGAGTACACCCCTAAGTGAAAATGTCCAAATTGGGCCCAAAGTGTCAATATTTTGTGAGGCCCCCATTATTTTCCAGCACTGCTTTAACCCTCTTGGGCATGGAGTTCACCAGAGCTTCACAGGTTGCCACTGGAGTCCTCTTCCACTCCTCCATGATGACATCATGTTAGGATGTTAGAGACCTTGTGCTCCTCCACCTTCTGTTTGAGGATGCCCCACAGATGCTCAGTAGGGTTTAGGTCTGGAGACATGCTTGGCCAGTCCATCACCTTCACCCTCAGCTTCTTTAGCAAGGCAGTGGTCATCTTGGAGGTGTGTTTGGGGTCGTGATCATGCTGGAATACTGACCTGCGGCCCAGACTCCGAAGGAAAGGGATCACCCTGCTGAAAAATCCAGCTAAAACCAGCCTAAGCTGGTTGGCTGGTCTTAGCTGGTTTAAGATGGAAGTAGCTGGTTTTAGTTGGTCTCCCAGCCTGGCTTAGCTGGTTTTAGCTGGTCTCCAGCCTGGCTTAGCTGATCAAGCTGGTCTCCCAGCCTGGACAAGTTGGTGGCCAGCTGGTCTCCCAGCCTGGTTTAGCTGGTTTTAGCTGGTCTCCCAGCCTGGCTTAGCTGGTCAAGCTGGTCTCCCAGCCTAGCTTAGCTGGTTTTAGCTGGTCTCCCAGCCTGGCTTAGCTGGTCAAGCTGGTCTCCCAGCCTGGCTTAGCTGGTCAAGCTGGTCTCCCAGCCTGGCTTAGATGGTTTTAGCTGGTCTCCCAGCTAAAACCAACACTGACCAGCTAAGACCAGCCTGACCAGCTAAAACCAGCTAAGACCAGCCTGGCCAGCTAAGACCAGCCTGACCAACTAAGACCAGCTAAGACAGTACCAGTTACGTAATTTTTCTGTACTTTTTGGTAATTTCATGACTTACTAACTGGTAACATAACTACAACGTCGCAGGCCCGTAATTTCATTACCATTAAATTACCAATTCACAACGTTGTCATTACGGGCTCCTAATGTTGCAAGATAACCAAGAACGTTTCAGTTACGTAATATATTCGTAATTTTGTGTGCAATTGTATGACTTACTGGCAATGAGACTGCAATGTCCCAGGCCCGTAAGTTTACCACCTTTCACGTAATAACTCAAAACAAATTGCATTTGTTTGTTTGTTTTTGTTGCTGTAGCATAACACCAAGTGTTGTACATCTGGAAGACAGTTACATTTTGCAAAAAGGGGTCATATGAAATAAAATGTTAATAGTAATGTATTTCATGCATTCTTTGTTTTGTATCTGTTTGCTTTACAGTCTCAGATGATTAATTATTTGGACATTACATTTTTTAATCCTCTGCAACAGAATACAAACCACAATTTGGGATCCTGACATGTCAAATTCCTATGCTATGTGGAGGTCCTCTGGATAAAGACAACACACACATATATTCAACTTTATGAAGGCACTTTATTTAGACCAGGATACACAATTTCTGTATCAAACAGGCTTCTTAAAGGTTGCAATATATTTATCACTTGATATGATGCACATATTAATTTGATACAGGTGTGTAATGCTTTGTAGTAACTTGTAAAAAAATGGCCAAATTAACCCCCTATTGTCTGACCTAAATTTAGGCAATGTATAGGATCTTCACACGTAAGAATGCCCACTGACATTTTTTCCATTCCCCCACACATTAACTTTGTGTGGGGGAACAAAGTTGACTTTGACATTAACTGTCAGGGATACAGTAGGACATTTAATGATAACAAGGCAGTAAGTATACTGTATGATATGACATTTTGAAAAGGAACCACGATGCACAAAATTGCTAGTCAGACACTGAAGAGAAAGAGTAAACCTTCAATGAATCTCATAGAGGCCGCAGAGATGAGAGCGGAACCAGCAGCTAAGAAAAAGGTTAGTGTTGGTCAGAACGTGTGTGTGTGTGTGTGTGTGTGTGTACATATATATATTTACATAATTATAATTACATATAATTGTACTTGTTTACAGTCAATGATGTATGTTTAAGGTACACCTCACAGACCTACCAAATGATCTAAAGGTATGGAATGAAAGAAAAATTCTACAGCGTGTGATAAATCAGCCGAGAGAAGAGAACACGAATCTAAATAAAGAGAATGAGAGGCTGAAAAATGAAATGCTTGAACGTAAGTACTGTACTAATACAATTATATATATATATATATATATATATATATATATATATATATATATATATATATATATATATATATATATAATTGTATTAGTACAGTATATACAGTATATATATATATATATATATATATATATATATATATATATATATATATATATATATATATATATATATATATATACACACTGTATATATATATATATATATATATATATATATATATACACTGTTCCAAAAGTTGCATCAGTTCCAGGAAGTGACATCATCTGCCTTTCATGAAGTTGATGTAGAAGACAAGTAAGTGTTCTCTTCTTTTAATGAATTTTCTTTGATATATATATATATATATATGGGTCATTATACGAAAACGTGCCATTTTGTGTCCCTCAGAAAAAAAAGCTCTATAAAGCTTAATAAACCATAAAACAAATAAAATATTTTATAATTTAGTTTCCATAATATGTCTCATAATATAAGAATAAATTAATTTCTGTTTCTTTTGTTTTTAAAGGATTTTAATCACATTTTTGTGCAAAGCATCTTGCAGAAATGGTGAAAATGGCCTGTCCCTCAGTATGATTTTTCTACTTCTACTTGCTATTGAGGCCAAAAAAGTCAAACTATCATAAAAAAACATATACTTGTATAAAGCCTTAAGTGTCAGTTCATTAGTCATAAATGGATTTTATTCTTAACATGTGTCAAATTTAGAAAAAAAACACAATTTAGTCGGGTCCCTAGGTTCTTGTCAACCCTGTTACTTTTTATGAAAACACCTCTTTAAAGATAATGGACTGTTCCAAAAGTTGCATCAGTTCCAGGAAGTGACATCATCTGCCTTTCATGAAGTTGATGTAGAAGACAAGTAAGTGTTCTCTTCTTTTAATGAATTTTCTTTGAGTTTATGTAATGTCTGAAAGACGGGGACACGCTCATTGTGTCAGCCCTGTTACCAGAAAAGCATACGTTGAAAAGTTATTTGTACATATTTAAAAATGTACATATATAACAACATTTAAGCCTCTCATGAAGGCACATAATGTGGTGTCATTACCTATACCTCATGGCTAGTAATGGCCGCCAATAACATTTTTCGTCAACCCTGTTACCGTCAACCCTGTTACCATTCCAGGGTAACAGGGTTGACGAAAGTATGCTTTTGTGTGTCTTACCCATGTTGTATACCCAAGAAGGGTTAAATCAAGGGCAACTGCACTTGGTACTTCCATATTTGAAGATGTTTTGCCTCTCATCCAAGGGGTTTCTTCAGTTCTAAATGACTGATGGGGAGTGCCAGGTATTTTACCTCTGTGGGGTTGTCACCCCTGAGCCAACCCTTCTTGGATAACTATGACCTGGATGACTGAGAATTTTCACAGACGTACTTTTCTTACTAATAGTATTTACATAATATACATGTTTTTACAGTTTTCATCCCTAAAAATCATTTTTTTTATTTATTCTACTGATAGGTAGGCTAAAATGTGTTGAGGTTACTAATGATACTGATACACACAAGTGCATTGGGTTTTATAAATGTGCTTTATAAACCAAAAGTCATTACTATTTTTATTATGAGAAGTTAATAATTGAATGAATGATTTTGTTAGGATGCCTCTTTCTGCAGCTGAGAAACAGCGCAGATACAGACAACGTAGAGATGCTGATCCTGAGAGACGAGAAGCATATTTAGGAAAAGAGAGGGCAAAATGGAGAAAGGACAGAGACACAGGGAAAAGCGGTCAGTTAGTGAACTAAATGACAGAGAAAGGAGAGCCAAGCGGCGAACTGGAGAGCAGCACAAGTGAAAAGCAGAAAAGCTAAATCAGCAAGTGCAGCAAACATAGATCAGTGCATGACGCCACCTCTAAGTCCAGAACCAGGTGTAGAGCCAGCACCAGGGCCCTCAAGGTTAGAGTTAGAGTAAATAGAAGTTATGGCTTTTGTTCAATGTTTCAATTTTGTAAATTTTGATTTAAAGTGTGCTTGTGTGTGCTGTGTGTGCTGTGTGCGCATGTTCGTGTACATGCATCTCCCTATTTATTTATGATAATTTGATTGTCAGTACAAGTATTTCATTAATCAGTGCTTCATTGTGTTGCAGGCAACGTGATCAGGGGCGTTTAAGGTCAAAGAAGGAGAGAAAGAGGCTCCACCATGACCTGGGGAAATTGAGGAAAAGCCTGGAAAAAGAAAAACAAAAGACAAATAAGTACAAAAAAAGATACTTCCGCCTAAAGAATAAAATAACATCCCCTTCTTCTAAAGTCAAACATCAATTGAGCACCGCAGCTGTGCAGTCGCAAGCTCGAAAAACCCTCAAATTTCATTCTGCACTGTTGAGGGACATAAAAAGCAAATATACAACTTCATATGATGAACGAGAGAGGCAGATTATCTCCAAATTGGTATCTGGGAAGATTGTGAAAAAGTACCGCATGCAGAAATATGGACAGAGTGCCATTGGTCTTCCAAGAAGAAGGTGGAAGACTTTAGATGGAAATGCACTTTCTTTCTCTCGTAAAGAAAAGCTCCGCATTCCAACACATATAAAACCAAGTATCAGAGCCTTCTATGACCGGGATGATGTCAGTCGGGTCACCACTGGGAAAAAACAGACAATAACACGAAACAAAGTAAAAAAACAGAAGAGATTTCTTGTTGATACACTGTTAAACCTTCACAGAAAATTTCTGTCTGAAAATGCAAACAGAGCTTTGTCCTACACTCTCTTTTGCAGACTTCGTCCCTTCTGGGTTGTACATCCAACCATTCAAGACAGAGACACTTGCATGTGCAAAATCCATGAGAACCTCGGCTTTGTGGTTGACAAGTTGAAGCAACTTTGCTTCCCAACTCAAACCTTGAGAAGCTAATAGAGGAGGTATCTTGCAGCACCAGCAGTAAGGAGTGCATGTATGGAGAGTGTCCCAAATGCAAACTGAAAAGCTTCCCACTGGATACTGTTACCAATGCATCAATGCACATAACATACACACAGTGGGTACTGGAGGAGAAAGAGAAGAACAGAATGCCAAAAGATAATGAGGCTGTGTCATTCAAAGTGACAGCAAAAAAACAAATCGAAAGCTCTTTAGAGGAGCTCATTGAGCATTTCACGTGCCTGCTGCATAAGTTCAAGAAGCATGTGTTCAACATCAAGCAGCAGTTCTCATTCTCCAGAGAACTAAAGAGAGGTCTGTCCTCACATGAGTGCATTATACATGTGGACTTCTCGGAAAACTACTCGTGCAAATACAGTGCTGAGATCCAGGCTGTACATTTCGGTGCCTCACACCAACAGGCAACAATGCACACAGGTGTGTTATATGTTGGTGACAATGCTAGCCCTCTCTGCTTCTGCACCATCTCTCAATCCAAGCAAAAAGGTCCCCGGCAATCTGGCAACACCTTGAACCAGTACTGGACTACATACAAGCCCATCATCCATCTGTGTCTGTGGTCCACTTCTTCAGTGATGGCCCTTGTACTCAATACAGACAGAAAGGTAATTTCTTCCTGTTCAGTACTGAGTTGAGCAAGAGGGGCTTTGAGAGTGGCACCTGGAATTTCTTTGAAGCGAGCCACGGGAAGGGTGCTCCTGATGGTGTTGGGGGAGTGTTAAAAAGACTGGCAGATCAGCTTGTGAGTCAAGGGCGTGACATCCCTGATGCCATCACTCTCTACCGAGCGCTGCTGACCACTGGCACCACAGTGAAGCTCTTTTATGTGGAAACCGAGAATATTGTGGATGCATACCGTAACATTCCAGCAAACATCCCATCGGTCCCTGGGACAATGCGATTACACCAAGTGGTCACCAACAGAAAAGGCCACTTAATCTCCAGGGATGTCAGCTGTCTGTGTGCTACACTGAATAACCTGTCCTGCACATGTTTCAACACTCACCACTTCACCTTCCCTCCACTGTCAGCTACCTCAAGCACACCAGTCAGACCTCAACCAATCCAGTCAGAGGTGCACCTGACAGAAGAACTTCAGGGACCCCAGGAGATCGACTGGAATGACGACCAGATTATCGGAAAATGGTGTGTCCTGACATATGACAAGGAGATCTACCCAGGAATCATCGTGGCAAAAGATGAAGGATATGCCCAAGTGAAGTGCATGCACTGTGTTGGCCCGAATAGATATTTCTGGCCAGCCCGTGAGGACAGCATCTGGTACATACTTGATGACATTTTAAAAATGATTCCTGCTCCTCTTAATGTGACAGCACGGCACGTAGAAATACGGAAAGACATCTGGTCAAAACTTGTTGGGTAGGCAGACAGGAATGTTACATTAAGTGATCATTAGTGATCATTGACTTTTGTTTATTCTGTTAAGGCCAAACATGTTCAATTGGTCATTTAATTGCAATGTTATTTTAATGTTTTAATAAAACAATTGGTTTACATTTACATCCACAGAATCATCATCATTTTTCATAATTTTTATGCTAAAATATCTCAATAGAGCTGTCTCCAAAATATGCTGATTAGTCATGTTGAATTAAAGGTTTATGAATGTCCAAATTAGACTCCATTACACCCATAACTGTTACTCAAACAAGCAGTATAACCAATACGGCAACTGTTGTCAACCCTGTTACTGATGTGTCAACCCTGTTACTTGTATAACATTCTAATATCATTTAAAAAATGAAAATAAAAATGTAATCAACTAATCGTAAATGTTTAGTAAGAGAGGCTAATAATCCACTCAAAGTTGAATTGAGGTGTTTTTTTTTTGTTTCCATAATTTTTTCTTAAAACAGAAGATGCTGGGAGAGTGTCATTTGGAAATGAACGTATTCATCCTCTAAAAGAATTAAAACTTTCAATATTCTCAATTCACAAACACTCTTAATGTAACAAGGTGGGGTTTATCTTTCACAGTATATCAGATTTGTTATGTATTTAAAACCTTTTCAAAAAGTTATTAATATGTCGGTAACAGGGTTGACCAAACACACACATTTACGTTGGTTATATGAAAAAAAATAAAAAAATAAGATAGCCTGAGATGGCACGGCACATTTTCCTGAGAGGTAAGGATCTACTTCATCCAAAAAGGGGCTTAAAGATTTTCAAAACAGTACTTTGAAAATCAAACATTAAAAGTGGGAAATGGCACGTTTTCGTATAATGACCCATATATATATATATATATATGTTTGTGTGTGTGTGCGCTTACACTAACCACAGTTTGGTCTTTCAACTGTTTTTTGTTTTGTTTGGTTTGTTTTTTAATTTTTTTCAAAATATATTCACATTTAATTTTACTTTCACACAAATCCCAACTCTCCTTCTGCTATAGACCACTTAGGGAGATTAGAATTGATTACATAATATAAAGCACAGACTAATGACAATGTTCCACATTTCCTTGCCTTTTTAAACTTAAGACCTTTAGAGTTTTTTGGTTGCTCAGTAGTAATATTTCTGCCTATTTATTTCAGCCCATGAAATCAAATGCAGATGTCCCTGAAATAAGATTTAAATCTAATTCATTAATTTGTTTGTCATTATCATTATTATTGTTGTTGTTGTTGTTGTTGTTGTTGTTGTTGTTGGTGCAGTTTACAATAGCTTGTGGAGTCTGTTGCAGATGTTCATGATGTACATTTTACATGTTGTTCATATCTATGAACCTATGATATAGATAAAAAAACAAAACAAACTTGTGCATTGTACTGAGGACCACGATCACGAACGGATGGATGGGGCGGGGCCCTTGCACTGGGCCCCGCACCATGCTTGTGACGTCCCTGATTGTTCTTGCATCTGAACAAGGAATAGTCTGCTTTCTAAAGGTTTTTCTGATGTACAGTATTAAGTGACTTGTTTCTAATATATGAATTTCTCTCTTACAAATGTCAAAGATTCCATCTCATGTTCCCATCTCACATGCTCATAAAGTAAGTATTTGCTGCTTTTTATGTAATGTCTGTGCCACATGCTATTATGTCACATACGAAGCATAACTATTAAAATAATGACTGTTTTCTTGAGATCATTAGATAAACTTATATTGTAACAACAATTGTCCAGTACTATTGCTAACATATATCCATTTACTGTATTAATTTTAGCCTTTGGAATCAAATGAAGATTTCCTTGATGTAAGTTATGCATTTTTAACTATTGTTTTTATTATAAATATACTTGTGCAAGTTAGGAACATTATTCATAGCATCCTAGTGATTTGAACATGACTGTGGTAGATAAAGATTAGTTCACCTAAAATAGATACTCTCATCATTTACTCACCCTTGTGTTGTTTCAAGTTTGTATGACTTTTTTCTTCAGCATAACAGCAAGATATTTTCTGATGGAGATATGGTGAGTATATGCATATACAGTGCATCTGGAAAGTATTCATAGCGCTTCACTTATTCCACATTTTGTTACGTTACAGCCTTATTCAAAAATTGATTAAATTAATAATTTCCTCAAAATTCTACAAACAATACCCTATAATGACAACGTGATAGAAGTCTGTATGAAATCTTTGCAAATTTACTAAAAATTAAAAATAACAAAATCACATGTACATAAGTATTCACACCCTTTGCTCAATACTTTGTTGAAGCACCTTTGGCACCAATTACAGCCTCAAGTCTTTTTGTGTATGATGTTACAAGCTTGGCACACCTATTTTTAGGCAGTTTCTCCCATTCTTCTTAGCAGGACCTCTCAAGCTCCATCAGGTTGGATGGGGAGCGTCGGTGCACACCCATTTTCAGATCTCTCCAGAGATGTTCAATCGGGATCAAGTCTGGGCTCTGGCTGGGCCACACAAGGACATTCACAGAGTTGTCCTGTAGCCACTCCTTTGTTATCTTGGCTATGTGCTTAGCGTTGTTGTCCTGTTGGAAGATGAACCTTCGCCCCAGTCTGAGGTCCAGAGCACTCTGCATCAAGGATGTATCTGTACATTGCGGCATTCATCTTTCTCTTGATCCTGACTAGTCTCCCAGTTCCTGTCACTGAAAAACATCCCCACAGCATGATGCTGCCACCACCATGCTTCACTGTAGGGATGGTATTGGCCAGGTGATGAGCGGTGCCTGGTTTCCTCCAGACATGACCCTTGACATTCAGGCCAAAGTGTTCAATCTTTGTTTCATCAGACAAGAGAATTTTGTTTCTTGTGGTCTGAGAGTCCTTCAGGTGCCTTTTGGCAAACTCCAGGTGGGCTGTCATGTGCCTTTTTCAGAGGATTGGCTTCCGTCTGGCCACTCTACCATACAGGCCTGATTGGTGGAGTGCTGCAGAGATGGTTGTTCTTCTGGAAGGTTCTCCTCTCTCAACAGAGAAACGCTGGAGCTCTGTCAGAGTGACCATCGGGTTCTTGGTCACCTCCCTGACTAAAGCCCTTCTCCCCTGAACGCTCAGTTTGGCAGGGCGGCCAGCTCTAGGAAGAGTCCTGGTGGTTCCAAACTTCCATTTACAGATGACGGAGGTCACTGTGCTCATTGGGACCTTCAATGCTGCAGAGATTTTCTGTACCCTTCCCCAGATCTGTGCCTCGATACAATCCTGTCTTGGAGGTCTACAGACAACTTCTTGGACTTCATGGCTCGGTTTGTGCTCTCACATGCACTGTTAACTGTGGGACCTTATATAGACAGGTGTGTGCCTTTCCAAATCATGTCCAATCAACTGAATTCACCACAGGTGGACTCCAATCAAGTTGTAGAAACATCTCAAGGATGATCAGTGGAAACAGGATGCACCTGAGCTTTTGAGTGTCATGGCAAAGGCTGTGAATACTTATGTACATGTGATTTTTTTTTTCTTCTTTTTTTCTTTTTAGTAAATTTGCAAATATTTCAAACAACCTTCTTTCATGTTGTCATTATGGGGTATTGTTTGCAGATTTTTTAGGAAAATAATGAATTTAATCCATTTTGTAATAAGGTTGTAACATAACATAAAATGTGGAAAAGTGAAGCGCTGTGAATACTTTCCGGATGCACTGTAGACATACAGTTCTAGTGCTTAACACATGCAGAGAGCACTAGGTAGAACCAGGAAGTTATTTAATTAATCATGATCATTAAGTTGATTGCTGATGTCAAGATTTACAGTAGAGGTATATTTTGGAGGAATGTTTTGGTCTGTTCTCACCCAAAATCATGAAGACATTTGCTTCAGAACACATTTATTAAACTACTGGAGTCTTATGGTTACAATTAAGCTTTTTGTCTTTTTCAGAACATGAAACTCCTATTCACTTGCATTTTATGGGTGTATTCACATCATACATCCATCAAAATATAAGTCACATGACTTAAAAGCAGTAATGTTTAGATAGTTGGGCAAAGTTCTGATATTCTGATACTTCTACAAAGATTTTATGATGCTCAGTGTTATGTGTATTGTTTTTAATCTATCAATATTTTGCTTCACAGGTGCCAAAGGCTCCATCCAAGTCTTCTCTGTCTGGTTCTGCCAAAGTAAGTATTTTGTTTTCACCTTGCAAAAATACATTGTGCAGTTACATCAGTGTCATTGCTTTGTTAATTCTTAATAAAGTGTGTAAATGTTTGTAGGTAAGCTCTTCCTGTCTGTACACTATCCGTCTGTAATAACATTTAATTTTATTATTTTGTTGTCATTTTTACTTTTATTAGTGTTGCAGTGATGCTAATTATGTAAGTACTTTTTGCTGAGGATTTAGGTCTGTACATACAGATTTGTTATGCATTTCTGTGATGGATGAAATGGCTGAATAAAAACTTAAGTTGAGTTTTAAATAATTTATTTGAAAATAATGTATATTGTAAATCTCTTTTTATGTGATCACAACCACAGGTGGAGTTAGCACATGGCACAGGTATAACCATTCTAAAGCATCAATGGACTTGTTGGTACATGTTCTTTTAATGGCCTCCTTCCCACTGGAGATTCTGATCCACAGCAATTTGAAAGGTAAACAGTTTCGAAGGCCAGGTCATAGTTTAAAAGTTGCTAAATCTAGCAACAAAATTGTGAAGTTTGCATCAATGCTTAAGCCTGCTCTACGCAGCTGCTTGTTGCCGAAGGTTCGCACACAAATTATGTAATTGCAGTGTTGCTGGGTAAAAACTACAGAGTAGTTTAAAAAAAGGCTAATTCTACCTCTCCTTCATTATTTTCTTTAATGTCCAAAACATCCATCAAATCCAGCATACCTATAGTTATTTTTCTTCAGTTCCACTGTTAAGGTGAACAAAAATATTTGGAAATTTAAAACTAGTTTGAAGACAATGGTGCATGCCCTCTGTACCCTATACAAATGTTCATGTATCGTGTATTGTCTTTTGTTGGAGGAATGAGTAAAACTGAATGAGTAAAACTGACTGTGGTGCAGAGAGAAGGAATGCCCTTGACAAGGACACCATGGCAGCAATATATGGTAAGTCAATAGTTGCTGTGCGTCATACTGTTTGAGTAGGTACTACATTTGTATTTGAATTTACTTCACAACCATTAAAAATGTATGTTCTATATGAATTAAATTTTGACTTTTTATTTTTTTTTTTTTTTTAAATACTATGAATTCGGACATACTACCATGTTGGCATACTTTTTTTCGAATACTGTATAGTAGATAAGTATTTGATTTTGGATACAGAGTTGGCGAAAGGAAAATTTACTAGAAAAATTCAGTTAAAGGATTAATTCAACCAAAAAATTAAACAATTTCATAATTTACCCTCATGTTGTTCCAAACCTGTAAGACTTTAGTTCATCTTCAAAAACACAAATGAAGATTTTTTTTATTTTTTATGAATTAACTTTTTGAAGCGTTAAATTGGTAGTTAAATTGGCGTGGACTGTCAATGGAGGGACAGAAATCTCTCAAATTTCATTAAAATATCTTAATTTGTGTTTTGAAGATGAACGAAAGTTTTATGGGTTTGGAATAACACGAGGACGAGTAATTAATGACAGAATTTTCATTTTTGGGTGAACCATCCCTTTAAAAATATAGCTGTGATTTTTGTCTCTTACAGTGGCAGTGAAGAAGTTTCCCAATGTGTCCAGAGGAGCTTTGGGGTTTGCAGTGAATTCTAAGATGGGGAACTGAGATGGCTTGAAAAAAGTAAATTTTTAGAAATTTAAAGTATGTTCGTTGCTTGATTTTTATTCAAATGTGTTACATACATGTTCACATTTTAGACATCATATAAAGATTTTCTTCAAATCTTACATGTGTGTATTTTCTTGTATTGAAATATATGGAGGGCAAAATATATTTTTAAATGCCTTTAAAATATATTTAAAATATATTTTCAAAAATGCCCAAAAAATGTATTTGTAGATGTATTAAGACAAATATTTTAGCAAATATATTTTTTGTATATTTTGAAAAGACTCATTTGCCCAAAAGATAGTTTTGGGCAAATGAGGACAGAAATTAGATTGGTACTGCAAGTCCACCCATATAATATTAATAAAGATTAAAATTACCAACTGGTTACCAACACACAACTATTGATTCACGACGTTGCCACAACGTTGCTACGACAAACAGGCATCGTCACAAAGTTACGTTGTGGCGACGAATCCAGGAATTTCACTTTTCCGGTTGTCACGACGTAACCACTTACGTTGCCACGACGAAAGATTCGTAATGTGATTACGTTGCCGTTATGTAATGGTCACGTAATTTGGCTAGCTGGGAAAGCCAACACTGACCAGCTAAAACTAGCCTAACCAGCCTGACCAGCTAAGACCAGCCTGACCAGCTAAAACCAACACTGACCAGCTAAGACCAGCCTGACCAGCTAAGACCAGACCAGCTAAAACCAACACTGACCAGCTAAAACCAGCCTGACCAGCTAAGACCAGCCTGACCAACTAAGACCAGCCAAAACCAACACTGACCAGCCTGACCAGCTAAAAAAAATGTGTTCAAAACCCCTCTAAAACCAGCCTGATAAACCAGCTATGACCAGGCTGGGAGACCAGCCTGACCATCTTAGGCTGGTTTAAGCTGGATTTTTCAGCAGGGCATGCTCTGCTTCAGTATGTCACAGTACATGTTGGCATTCATGGTTCCCTCAATGAACTGTAGCTCCCCAGTGCCGGCAGCACTCATGCAGCCCCAGACCATGTTACTCCCACCACCATGCTTGACTGTAGGCAAGACACACTTGTCTTTGTACTCCTCACCTGGTTTCCGCCACACACGCTTGACACCATCAGAACCAAATAAGTTTATCTTGGTCTCATCAGACCATAGGGCATGGTTCCAGTAATCTATGTCCTTAGTCTGCTTGTCTTCAGCAAACTGTTTACGGGCTTTCTTGTGCATCATCTTTAGAAGAGGCTTCCTTCTGGGATGACAGCCATGCAGACCAATTTGATGCAGTGTGCGGTGTATGGTCTGAGCACTGACAGGCTGACCCCCCACCCCTTCAACCTCTGCAGCCAAGCTGGCAGCACTCATATGTCTATTTCCCAAAGACAACCTCTGGATATGATGCTGAGCACGTGCACTCAACTTCTTTGGTCGACCATGGCGAGGCCTGTCCTGTTAAATGTATGGTCTTGGCCACCATGCTGCAGCTCAGTGTCAGGGTCTTGGCAATCTTCTTATAGCCTAGGCCATCTTTATGTAGAGAAACAATTCTTTTTTTCTGATCCTCAGAGAGTTCTTTGCCATGAGATGCCATGTTGAACTTCCAGTGACCAGTAGGAGGGAGTGTGAGAGTGATGACACAAAATTTAACACACCTGCTCCCCATTCACACCTGAGACCTTGTAACACTAACGAGTCACATGACACCGGGGAGGGAAAATGGCTAATTGGGCCCAATTTGGACATTTTCACTTAGGGGTGTACTCACTTTTGTTGCCAGCGGTTTAGACATTAATGGCTGTGTGATGAGTTATTTTGAGGGGACAGAAAATGTACACTGTTGTACAAGCTGTACACTCACTACTTTACATTGTAGCAAAGTGTAATTTCTTCAGTGTTGTCACATGAAAAGATATAATCAAATATTTACAAATATATGAGGGGTGTACTCACTTTTGTGAGATACCGTATTGCTTCACATTTTGTTTCAAAGTAAGGCCCTATGAAATGTTTTATTTTTTCCCCCAAATCTTTATTTTTCCATTTAATTTTTTATTTATATTCCATCCTCTGAAGGTTAATTCAACTTCAACATAAAAATGGTGACTAATCAAATTAATTCATAAAAATGTAATTACATAAAACTAGAATATTTTTTGGTCAAAGAAAGTGCCACAGTAACGATCCTCACAGCATAATCTACAACACAACATTGGTCTTCAAAGGTCAAAGGCTGCACAACAGAGCATCACAATGTAAATGAAAACATTGAAAAAAACTTTTATTCAGTACAACACTCTTGCTTGTGAGATATTGCTTAAACATTGTTATTATAATAATTCTTATTGTGAATATACATTTAAATACATATAGTAAATATTCAATTTTACGATACAGTATTAACATATTTCTGTCACAAGTTGAATCAAGTTTTTATTTTGACATGAAGGCTTTTCAGTTTGTGTGAGTTTTTGATGGTTCTGGATAAGCAGTTGTTTACATGGCCCACTTTGATTATTAAAGCGCAAAATTATGCAGTTTAATTATATAAGTGGTCTGCAGGCACTATGCGCTTCATAGTGAATAAGCGCTCTGTTCTGTCATCAATTACAACATGCACAGCATGCATGACATTTTAAATGCAGTCTTTTTTATTTTAGTATTGACATGGTAATGAAATACTGGCACTTACAACATCCCTTCTGAACAATTTTTTGAAAAAAGACATCCGTGTTGGTCTTGATGCAAGTTAAACATGCATTGACATGCATCTTTTCAGTAAATCTGACAGAATCCAGATGATTTAGCCGTTTCTATCCAGCAATCTGGGTTTTATTCAGTGTAAATTAAATGAATTAATACCAGTAAATACAGTGACAGCCCATGCATTTAAGTCTATGTCTTCAGTGCTATTCATGACATTAAGAAAACACCATTTCACAATGAATAAGACACCCTATGACTATGTACTTCACACATTACGTCGCAGCCAACTAATAAAAACAATTGACATTTTTAAAACACATCCACACATGAAAGCCAGTACCTAAAACAATACTGAATGCTCAAGCAAGCCTAATTTTAACTGCAGCATGATTGTTGTGTAAAATGAACGTCTCTGGAACTGACATTTAAAAATCATATTTTTTCATAAGAATCTACCAAGGAGGTCTATAATACTAGGAAAAAGCCATCTAATAATATTTGCGATTTAAATTTTGCTTGCAATACATTTTGTTTCATCGGGGTACACGATTACTTTTCAAAACCTGAACCGACACTGAATGCACAAGTAACCTAATTTAAACTTAGAAAACTCCTGATGTTGCTATAACAATGCAAAAAGTACATACCAATTTACTTGAAATGAAAATCAGCCCTCCTTTCCTGTTTTTCTGTGATTATATAATCACAAGTTCATACAGAACATCTCGGGTTCTTAGCAGCAGTGATGCAGCCGACTCTGTCAGCTTGATTTCGTGCTTTTAGCTTTTGAATACGTACATT
Source organism: Xyrauchen texanus (assembly GCF_025860055.1). Lineage (NCBI taxonomy): Eukaryota > Metazoa > Chordata > Actinopteri > Cypriniformes > Catostomidae > Xyrauchen > Xyrauchen texanus. The sequence continues at coordinate 7,599,978 of NC_068293.1, read as the reverse complement.
ACATAAATGCGTGATTGCTTCACTCAAGGCTTGCTAGAAGGCCTCGACCAGGACTGATCCTAAAGACCACATCCACCAAGAACAAATAAATCAATCTGATTGGTTGTTGAATCTAACCATCTGACATTAGATGCCTATTTGTACTGCTGAGGGATACTGTAGAAATTCTGAAGGCCTAACAGGTTGGAGCAAAGACTCACATGTTGCTTCGACTAACAAGACCCGCTTCTGGCATGCAATTTGTGAAACATCCATTAAGGTTTTCTTGTAAGCATCAAGGAATAAATTCTGATTGGCTAAACTTTTAGTTTTTCCCTATTCGTTTGTACAGTAGATGAATTAGGAGTGGAAAGCGATTGCAAATCCATAGGCAAAAAGGTAAATGAGAATGAAAGGATGAAGTTTATTTTATTTATTAAGCGTTTTAGACCAGCAGAGAAGGCTTTGCTGGCACCAAGAATTTGCCACGGAGTAAATATAATCCCCAGCCTTATGGAAATTTGATTTTAAAATGATCAAATAGTTTTCAAGGCCCACTCCTGCTAACCATGTTATCATTTACAGCTGTTATCAAAGGAAAAGTCAATGTAGTAACAAAGAAATCACTTTATATATATATATATATATATATATATATATATATATATATATATATATATATATACATATACAGGTATATATATATATATAGAGAGAGAGAGAGAGAGAGAGAGAGAGAGAGAGCTGCAGCTCTGTTATGCAACACAAACTCAAAAGTCATAAGAAAGCTCTATGTGCACCTGCTGTTGAAGTCATGCAACTGCAATGTGCATGTCCCACAGATGCAGAATGTGTGAAATAGGCATTAGGTTGTGAGGGGCTAGTGATTAGGTTATCTAGGTGCTTGGACGTGTCAGCAGTGAGACCTGTGTCAGCGGCAGGCCACTGTTACTTAGAGAGCCATGATGCACTCTGGGATCACCATGTAAATGTTGCTTCAGGCGCCACCGTCTCCATCGTCTTTGAACTTCATACTGTACCTGTCAAAAGTAGACAATATTGACTAGATAGACAAATATTAGCAGTATATGCCTAGAGGTAGATGTGTCTAAATTTTGTATATACATATGATATATTTCTTCATCCTTATAAAGCCCAATCTGAGATTAATTTTTTATCAAGAAGATTCACTCACTCACCTCTCCATTCAAAAAACAGTACAGCAGTGCCACAATAAAGCCCTGCAAAGGTAAACACAATCTGAAGAAGAATCACATGTCAATTGTGCATGCTTTAATAAGTCCAGACAGGGCAGAAGTAATTACAACAATGTAAAATAAAAGTACTGTTAGTGATATTTCGGATGCCTTTGGTTCCAAACAAACTCAAATGCTTGGTTTGTGCAGAGGTTCATGTTAATGAGTCAGTTCAAATAAATGATTCACAGATTCACTTTAGTTTGGTAATTTCTCAGTTAACGTAAAAGTGTTTTATCAAGTATAAGTATTAAGTATAAATGTATATTATATATATACATTTATATAGTATTTAGTATGTACATTTGTTTTTATTTGTTCAGTGTAATGTTGCCAACCTATTTGTTTAACATCACTCATTGCTTATAATTTTTCAATTTGTACTTTCTAGAAGCCAGTACAGGCCAAGTTAGTCAAATTGCAAATAAAATGATAATTTGACTAGCAAACATTGGTAGCTTTATGGTACATGCTTTATATCTCATGTCTGATCTCGCCTAGGCAATGTAACTTGTTAGCAGGGTGAGAGTGTCAACATGCGCACAGACATTTGAAGGTAACTCTATTGTTCACCTTGAGTTTTGAGGTTTGTTATGCCACAGTCACACAAGAAAGCATGCCAAGTATGTACAACGGGACGCATCAGCCAAGCTTTTGCGTCCGAGTTTGTTTACTTGCTTGAGTATGTTTCTGGCCTTAGTTTGTACATTTTTCTTGACAGTGTGCATGTATTTGTCATCACCTGTGTGGATGCTAATGCAAGCTCTGTGACATTCCATATCTTGAAGGTTAGGACGCTCACTGTATCAGGGAAAAATGCGAAGAGGACATACTGCAGCCCAAACAGAGACACCAGCAGAAATGTAGATTTCGCCAGCTTCCTGCACACAGAGACACCATAAAAAAAAGAAAACAAAAACTCTAACGATATATAAATAGAACTGCAATAATAATGGCTGATACTAAACATTTGAAAGCCCACCAAGGCTATGCATTTTTCTTTTTCTGTCACGTTTCTAGTGGCACAAAAATTACACACTTCACCTTTACACAGACTTGTGCTGGTTACTCTCACCTGTGATGATTAATCACATTTCCACGCATGTCTGGAGCTTTCAATTTTCCAACTAATGTCCGAATAATACTTAGAAAAAACAGCATGTTTACCTGAAAAACAGTTCCCTTGAGATATTAAAAATACTACTGCATAATGTGTTGCATATTTTCAAAATATAATAAACATTTCAACAGTACTTTATTGAATATTAATTCTAAAAAGGTATGCAGAGCAAGATATATGTGAATATTTGAGTGTGTAAATCTGAGAGATTTGGCAACTAGTCTATAAGTGAAAAGTTAAAATGTGGGAGTGTAACTAAGGTTTGCTCACAGTGATAAAAATTATGACTGGAACTCGGAGTATCCACCATATCCAACCATGATCTCTTGTCTCCCAACATCTGAAAACACACACACGCACTTCTTTAAAAATGTTTTAAATAAAGCTAAATATTATTACTATAATCACTAAACTAGCATTCACAGAAAACTTTTCACAGTATTAGAATAATAAAAAAAAACATTATTTAATTTATGTATGGATTGTTTTTCCAAATGAGTTCATCCCAAAATGTCCCAAAAGGGAGGTTTTGTCTGATTTAGCTCAATTCTGGTTACAATATGTACCCAAACTATAGCTAAGTACACACACACACACACACACACACACACACACACACACCATACTTTGTGTTCTCACAACCACGGTAGTTTAAAATAGCCTTGCTTATACAATATAAAAACAATAAACAATCTTTTGTTGTTGGCCAGTGAAGGTTGGTGTAAACAGTCCAGCAAAGTCAGATGTGAAATATCTGCCCTCTCAAGAGCTCAGACTGAACTTAAAAAGAAACAAAACCAACTTAGTCCTCTACCAACTGAGCTGCAGTGTGTGTTCAAAATTTTACATGTGTGTGAACACACCCTTCATTCTGGTGCAGGTATTTGGCCAAACTCCAGCTAATGATAATGAGCAGTGGGACTCCTGTGGGAACAAAAATCAAGCATTACTACATGTATGTTCAGGCAGGTCATGCTAGTCAAGATTGCAATCATCTATCTGCAAATACAATTCAGACACATATTAGAGTGGCTATTTTTATGACCTCCATTCATTCATTCTTCCATTCATTCATTCATTCATGCCAGCTGCACTTAATACCCTTCTCCATTCCCAACTCCACGTCATTTATGACAGCTCTTTGCCTTTAGTTCTCTTAACCCTCCTGTTGTCTTAGTGTCATTTTTGTCCCAGGGACAGGTAAAGAATAAATTATAAATACTGCGTAGTTTTTGGTACCAGAACCGAATGTTGTGATTTTGTCAAGACCATCAAAACAAACAAAATAAAAATATATTTTTTAAGATAAATAATAATTTACTAGTGAAATAACCATATTTAAAAAAAATCTTATTTCCATTGTCTTAATGGGTAAATTTTGACCCTAATGGGAAAAAGCAGATGTGACCTTTCACCTTTGTACTTTTGGGATCTTATGCAGCTTTAAATGTTTTTTTTTTTTTTTACATCAAAGAATCATATTTGACCTAAACATATTTCAAATGTTCTCAAATTTAGCTCCTAGCCTCATACTGTTCTCTAGTTTCCCCACCTGTTTCACGCGCACACACACACAGTATTTTTAACAGTTTTGAGCAGATAATATGTAGTAAATACATTTACTAACATGATTTTATTATGAAAGTGTCCAGTGAGGCTAAAGACCCCCGATGTGAAAAGACCATTGAATTGAACTGCCATTATTTATTTACTCTATCGTGCGTGCGATCATCAATAACTCACGCAGATTAATGGTGTTGAGATGCCTTAATAATGATGACATAACGATAATGAATAAAATTATGAAACAGTAAAAAGGCTTATACATTTTTACATTGTTATTATTAACAATAATCAACATTACCCAAAATCAAACCTTTTTATGCTTCTTGTTTAAACATATTTTGCAGCTTTGAAGATTTATGACAAGAACATGTGAAATGTTCCATTTAAAATGATTCTGACAGTCAAACTAAAAATAAATTGCATAATGACTAAACATCAATAGGGATGTGCACTAAGGGATGTGTGTAACATTTGTTGGAGTTCGGTGTGTAAATTAGCCATTAAATGCCTTAGAATATACGGAAGCGTATTGCATTCACTTGAGAAAAAAAAATCTACTCTGTTTTTCTGAATTAACGACTTAATTATCTCAGAATTACGAGATAATTTTTCATGGAAAAAAGTTTTTGCGCTGTTTCTCTGAATTAACGAGTTAATTATCTCAGAATTATGAGATCATTTTTCATTAAAACAAATATTTTGTTCTGTTTTTCTGAATTATGAGATCCCTCAAAATCCTGCCAGGAGCTCTAATTTAGCTGGATTGCATGGAAGTAAACATGTCCCGCCTTTCAAGTTTAATCCGGTTTTATTTTACTTTGGGTCTGAGACAATTTATAGAGATATATTTTAAACTTGGCCTTCAATACAAAGACATTACTGTCTATGACATTTGTAATACTGTCATGGCTGAGACACGCTTTGATCTTCCAAAGGACACTAATCAAGCAATAGACTTGTACTTGCATTTAACACTAGAACTACCGGAATTCTAGAACTACTAGAATGGCCATAGTGGTCATTCTGACCGTTCATACTAGACTGGACCAAAATGTCATGTCATATTTACATTCGAAACTTCTATTGAGGTTTTAGAATGAAGCTTCTAATGTCTGTCGTCATATTTTATGGCGTCATCACCCTAAAAATGTATTGAATAAAATAGAATAATATGGATTAAATGGAGCCTAAGCTGAACGCAGATAGTCCTACATAATACGATCTTTTTTGTAATATATAATAGTGCTAGACTATATAAATACATAGGCCTATATATATTATATATTAGCTGCTAGACTGCCCCGGAAGGTGCGTGCCTCGCTTTGTGTACAGCAAGTTTTTTCCACCACAGTGAAAAGGGTTTTGAAAGTCTAAACGCCAACAAACATGGATTGAGGTGGAATATTTCGTTAGATAAAAACATGTTGTGAATTTTGGAAATTATTACATCTATCCTTTTTCAAAACATGTTGACTTTTGGACTTTACAACGCTCTGGAGTTATTGGAAATTGGAAACAATCCTATGCAGCCACCACTGGAATCAAAATCCATGAATAAATGAATCTGTTATATTAATAATAAACACCAGGACACGAAATTTTAATTCTAATGAATGTGAAAATTTATTAGTTCATCGACAATCACAGAACTTGCTATTGTAGCTAATTACAGATACAAATTTGATTATTTATATTAAATTATTCTCTTTGTAAAATAAAAACAAATCAATACAATAGCTTATAAAAACATCACCAAAGTGTATTTCAATGCATAGTAAAAACCTTAGACATGTATGAAACACATATAGGCCAAACCCAAAATGGCCAAAGCGGTTAATAAAGAATATGAACATTCGATAAACTGTGGGAAAACTTATTTAGAAAGCAAAATTTGTTTTACTGTGAGCAAAAATATCATGCTGTAAAACTATAATGAAAAGAGTATGCTGTAAAATCATTATGAATGAATTCTCCTAAAAGTGGGCTCACTTGAACAAAAAAGGGGGCCCCCTTTTAGGAGAATAATTTAATATAATCAAATTTGTATCTGTAATCAGCTACAATAGCAAGTTCTGTGGTTGTCGATGAACTAATACATTTTCACATTCATTAGAATTAAAATTTCGTGTCCTGGTGTTTATTATTAATATAACAGATTCATTTATTCATGGATTTTGATTCCAGTGGTGGCTGCATAGGATTGTTTCCAATTTCCAATAACTCCAGAGATAGAGATAATTAACTCGTTAATTCAGAAAAACAGAGCAAAAACTTTTTTCCATGAAAAATTATCTCGTAATTCTGAGATAATTAAGTTGTTAATTCAGAAAAACAGAGCAAAAACTTTATTTTCCATGAAAAATTATCTCGTAATTCTGAGATAATTAAGTCGTTAATTCAGAAAAACAGAGCAAAAACTTTATTTTCCATGAAAAATTATCTCGTAATTCTGAGATAATTAAGTCGTTAATTCAGAAAAACAGAGCAAAAACTTTTTTCCATGAAAAATTATCTCGTAATTCTGAGATAATTAAGTCGTTAATTCAGAAAAACAGAGTAGATTTTTTTTTCTCAAGTGAATGCAATACGCTTCCAATAAGCCTACAATTTGCATGAAATTAATCGTATAATGTAATCACGCCTGCTAAATCACACACATCTGAATGATCATTCGTGATGTTCATGTCTTGAGCTCAAAACGCACTTACAAACACCAAGTGTTTGAAATAACATCCAACTTGGATCTGATGTGGATTCCAATCACAGAATGAAGCAGAATTCATTATTGAGTTATATGTTATGCTCTTACGCATACTAATCACTTTCATACTAAATACACTTTATACTAAAACAAATACAAGAAACCACTTAGACAAATTTCTCATGTGCTGAGAATGTGCTAACATGCTAACCATAAAAATATAAATCATAAAAGTTTAAGAACCACTTCATGGTCAGAATGGCGACCTTTTGAATCACGCTTGCGCCAGAGAATTATTGCACCTCGACCTGTAATTGGCCAAAATGCTCCGTTCGACTTTTCCGAGACCCTCTACTCTTCCCTGTGGAACACGGAAGCTTGATCTCTGACCCACTTTCTGTAGATCTGAATTTCTGAATTTTAGAATATTGAATTTGGTGTTCTGAATTTCTTCTTCATCTTGAAAACGTGAAGCTGTATTTTTTAAAACGGGATATTTACAGTGTAAGAATTCAGAACCAAAAATTTGCTGTTTGAAAATACATATTTATAAAATTGTGCCATAAAAAAAAAAAAAAATTCAATTTGGTTAAATATGAAATGTCCAGGATTGGAGTTTAAAAAATTCAAATTCAAACCTATTTAAAATACAAAGTAATATTACATTTGGCAAAATCACACTTATAATTCAAATTCAAAAGTCTATAATTCAAATTTACACAATTCTAATTCAAATTGTTTTGGCATATTTCTGGCTCCATAAAAAAGAGGGTGCAGTTTCTTAAAACAATAGGAGAGTTTAAATTTGTCTTGTAAATCTGTACTCTTAGGAAATCCAGACTGGCAATCTATTGTAAGCACATCTTCAATGTGTTATTGTGCCTTGGTAAAATGTTTGAATTAATATCAAGTGTCGTTTATTTTACGTCATGCAAATTAATCGATTTGTACCATGCTGTAATGCATTCTGCTGGATCTGTTCAATTACCCTTGTGGGGTTTGATTCGCTGCTCTCACCACTGTGTCCATACATTACTACTTGTATGAGCAATACGTTTGGCCAAAAGAGAGTCATCCCACCCACACCAGCAGATTGCTTTGAATTGTCTATAAAAGTTATACATCTGATGGAAGTGGCCTTGAAATTAGCTTTAATTGTATATTTGAGACTGGTTGCAACAAACCCTTTAAAGCTGCACTACGGAATATTATTTGGTTAAAAAATTAACAAAATGCCATTATTGATTGTGTACATAAACAAACAGTGTTCAAAGCAATGTCCTTACCTTAACCCGAATCATTAACTGTCGGGTTCGATTTGGCATGGAATCAGAGGCTTATGTCATTCATCCTTATGTCATTACGTCATGTCCATAAACACAGAAAAGAAGTACTGGCTGTCATGAGTTCCTGCTGTTCAATTTAGTTCAGTCAGTCACACACACACATAGTTCAGGACAACATTGCTGCAGTCTGGATAAATGTTCAACTATCCATTTGGCAAACTTCTTTACTTGCCATAATGCTTGGATATGTTGTCTGGTAGAGCTGTTGAAGCTTATATTGCCTGTCATACTCATATAAATCGAACAATACTTGTGTGTTAACTGATCACGATGTATCTACATTGCCTGTTGAAATTACTGTAACAAGTTTACTAATATTCATGACCTCTGGGTGTTTTATAACTTTGCTTTAGTTTCCATGTTCCTTATGAGTGCTTCGTTTTTCTAATTTCATTTGCCCCAGTTGCAGTAATGCACAAGCTATCACTATTGTCCTTTAAGCAGATTATCTCTTTACAAGTCTGTTTTAAAGCCACTAGGTATAAGTTAATACAAGGTAGTTCCCCATGAAATGTACTGTATAATCATGTCAAGTTGTTTAAATCAACAGAACTTTCATTATATGTTTCTCTTTTGTAGGCTAACAAGAATTATTTTTTTAAATCTGTGTGAAATGTTAAATTTGAGCAAACTTAGTCTTACATAAGTGGATCCATATATTGGCTTGAAACAAGAACTTGAAATAAGTTCTCTATCCAGTTATGGTGTTGATTTCGATTAATCTCAAGTGTTTTTAATCTGTTCAACAAAAATATTTCTTCTGATTAGTTCATTGATACGTTCATTGTCCATTTTTGCAAATTATGCTTTAGCGCCAGTACATAGCACCAAATGACCGTCTTTTACATTTTGAACAAGGAAAAGGCAGTGTTATTCGTGATCGGAATGAGTCTAATTATCATGTATAAAAATGTGATTGAAAAAGAGACTTCAGCACTTTAAGCATCATAATCATTTCCCCACAAATGAAAACAAAGCATATCTATCATACCATTAACTGCTGAGCATTACTTTTTATCAAGCTATACAAAAAAAAGACAATACTAGTCTAAAAACAATTATTATGAGTTTCAATAAGGTCTGTATGCCACTGTAATAAATTGTTTATCACGCCATTTTATTCATAATACATCTGGCCCATTTTCATGTTGAATGAGATTGTTGAATTTAACAAATGACTTGCCTCCTCCTCTCATTTAGTTGTTCAGCAGAACTTCGTTAATGATGACTGATTCATGCATTTTGTTCGCGAACAAGTGTACTAGTAATTCAGTTCCTTCATGAACGACCGACACAAACTTCAGTGAAGAGGCGTATTCGTTCAGTGGTTGAAACCAATGATATGCTCCTTAACAGCCCGCACTTCAATGCTATTAGCTCACGCTATAGTCAGTCTTTCAGGCATGAAAAGCCACCAAAGCAGTCCAGTGTGGGCCGGTCAAAACTTGTGACAGGCATGGTTCCGCAGGCCAATCTAAACATTTTGGAGGGCTGTATTTTATAACTAAGTTTTCTTTACTTTACTTAAGGGGATTGATGCAAACGGCTGATGATATTTGCATGAGAACTGAAAAACTGATCGATAGCAATGGGTGGTCACACTAGAATTTGTGTTACATTTAATTTCCTGCATATGCATGCAATCAAGAGAGTGTGTAAATGCATAACATTATTTGTCAACATGGAGGAAACTCTAATTTAAGTTGTTTAGTTTAAAAGTTGAAAAGAATATAAATATCAAAGAGACCCTTTATAGTTTGCAATGTTGTGGGGAATTGAAGAAGAGGTTTTTTAACATCTGTCTGCTGCATTTGACACTGTATACCACCAGATTCTCTTGTCAACCCTCACGGCAATGGGCATCACCGGAACTGTTCTCCGCTGGTTTGAGTCTTATCTCACAGGTATTGTAGGTCCTTCAGGGTGTCTTGGAGGGAAGTTGTGTCTAAGTCTCCCCAACTAGCTACTGGGGTACCTCAGGGTTCAGTACTTGGGCCCCTCCTCTTCTCCATATACATGTCATCTCTGGGATCTGTCATTTGGGCACATGGTTTTTCCTATCATGGCCACACTGATGACACACAACTCTACCTCTCATTCCAATGTGATGATCCTATGGTAGCTGCATGGATCTCAGCATGCCTGTTAGGCATCTCGTGTTGGATGAAAGAACATCGCCTCCGACTCAACATCGATAAAACCGAGCTTCTTGTGATTCCAGCAAGCCCAGCAGTTCAGCACAATTTCACAATTCAGTCAACAATCACACCATCCAAGACAGCCACAAATCTTGGGGTTGTGTTTGACGATTGTTTAAACTTCACTGACCATATCGCAAGGACTGCTTGATCGAGCAGATTTGCTCTGTACAACATCAGGAAAATCTTTCCCTTCCTATCTGAGCATGTCACACTTCTCCTCGTACAGGTGCTTGTGCTATCCAGGCTGGACTACTGCAATGTTCTTCTGGCAGGCATTCCTGCATGTACAGTCAAACCTCTGCAATTGATCCAGAATGCAGCGGCGTGACTGGTCTTCAATGAGCACAAATAGTGCACATCACGCCTCTCTTCATCAAACTGCACTGGCTGCCAATAGTTGCTTGCTTTAAGTTCAAGGCATTGATGCTTGCTTCCAGATCATCCACCGGCTCTGCAGGTCTATGCGCCCTCCAGAAGTTTGCGTTCGGAGGGTGAACGGCGCCTCGTAGTGCCATCTCAAAGATGCAAAAAATCACTGTCCAGGACTTACACTTTAACTGTTCCTCGCTGGTGGAATGACCTGTCAAACTCCACCCGAGCAGATGGTTCTCTAACACCTGTCAAAAAAGCATCTAAAGACACTGCTCTTCTGTGAACACTTGACCCAACCCCTTTAGTGCACCATCTTCTTATTTATTTAATAAAATAAAAAAGATAAATAAAAATAAACTCTTCTCTAACTTCTCTACTTCTCTAAACAATTTTGAAATTTGTATTACAGCACTTGTGTTACTACTGCCTCCCTAGGTTGAATTGCTTCTGCTGTTATTCTCATTTGTAAGTCACTTTGGATAAAAGCATCTGCTACAATAATAAATGTAAAGGTAAAACTTTGTATACTTATGTATTATAATTCTTTATTTTTCACACGTTATGGAGCATATGTAGCCTATATTTCTTTGTGGGGGCAGAAATAATTTTGCATGCTTAAAATCTAGTGTGACCGCTCCAAAGCATGAGAAAGTTCAACCAAAGAAGTTTCATCCTTTCAGGTGCTCATACTTTACATCATCAAACAACAAAAATACAGTATATCCAGTAGAGAGAGAGGAACCTACCCCAGCCGAGCAGGATGTACCAGTGCAGGCGTTTCTTCTGTGAACGCAGTGAGAGGTTAATGAGGCAATGTAGATAATGACCCTCCACCAGCAGCCAGCTGTAATTTGCCAGGATGCAGTAATTAGACAGAAACAGCGCCACTTTGCAGCCAGGCTGAGAAAAACACCGGAAATACATCAGTTCAAAGAGGTTATCTGTGTGTTTATACTGTACAGTGGCTCCAATAAGTATTTCAACACTTAGAAATGTATGAACATAATTGCATAAGACAACAAAATACAGTATGTAACCAAGTGGCATTTGTCTTAAAGAAAGATAGCACAAGCACATTTTTCAAGCAAAACATTACTCAAAAATGTTTTAAGATATAAAACAAATATATATAAGAAATTATTTAGACACTTTCTGGTTATCATGTTCATTGTTAAAATGAAAAATCTCTCATTATTCACTAACCCTGATGCCATCTAAGATGTGCATGACTGTCTTTCTTTGGCAGAACGAAAATACAGATTTTTAGAGGAAGATAGAGCTCTATCAGGTCTTTATAATGCAAGTAAATGGGTGCCTGCACTTTGACAGTCCAAAAGTCACATTTAGGCAGCATAAAAGTAATCCATGCGACTTCAGTCAATCAATGTGTCAGAGTGCAACAAAAGGATCCAAATGCAAAAGGTAACTCAAATCAAAGTCTTTAATGGTCAACAACAAAGGAAGTCAAGAACTGGTGGCCACGCCCTCGAGGGCGAACATCAAGCAGCCTGCGAACTCTGAAAATGGAAGCCTCTTCGTCAAGAGGTGGAGGAGGAAGGGTGGGACGGGTGGGAGCGCGAATGATAGGCTTAATATGAGACACATGAAATACAGGGTGTACCCGGCGTAACTGATGAGATAATCTTAGCTTGACAGCTGCCGGACTAAGGACCTTCACAATAGCAAAGGGACCGACAAAACGGGGCATAAGCTTACGTGAGCCCTCGTGTATAGGTAGATCTTGAGTGGAAAGCCACACCTTCTGCCCACATACGTATCTAGGGGCTCTAACCCGACGACGATTCGCAGCTCTACAAGTTCGTGCTCTAGTGCGACATAAAGCCGATCTCACTCTCCTCCAAGTACGCTTGCACCTTTGAATATGGGCCTGTACGGAAGGCACGGAAGTCTCAGAGTCTTGTGATGTAAAAAGTGGAGGTTGGTAACCGAGACAGCTCTCAAATGGGGACAACCCAGTAGCGGACGACGGCAGAGAATTATGGGCGTATTCAGCCCAGGACAACTGATCGCACCAAGAGGCAGGGCGTCCGAGAATCTGATTTGTTCGTTCGGCCTGCCCATTAGTCTGAGGATGGAATCCTGATGACAGACTGGGGGATGCCCCAATCAGTCGGCAGAATTCCCTCCAGAACTGAGAAGCGATCTGAGGCCCTCTGTCAGAAACAATGTCCGAAGGAAGACCATGGATCTTAAATACGTGATCAACCATTACTTGGGCGGTCTCACAAGCGGACGTAGTTTAGGAAGAGGAATGAAATGAGCTGCTTTAGAAAAACGGTCGACCACAGTGAGAATAACCGTGTTGCCGGCGGATGACGGGAGACCGGTAACGAAATCTAAAGCAATGTGCGACCATGGGCGTGACGGAATGGGAAGTGGTCTGAGAAGGCCAGCAGGTGGAGAGTTGCCTGATTTTGTCTGGGCGCAGACAGGACACGACGCTACGAACCGACGAATGTCACGTTCTCTAGTGGGCCACCAAAATCTCTGGCGAATAGCGGCCAAGGTACCCCTAACACCGGGATGCGCGACTAATTTAGAGGCATGACCCCACTGGAGAACGGCTGAACGAGCGGTCTCGGGAACAAATAACGTACCCTCTGGGGCACGAGGCGGTCTGACAACGTGTGAAAGAGCCCTCTTTACGGCCTGTTCGACTCCCCAGACGACAGCTCCGACCACGCAGTGTTGGGGAACAATAACCTCCTTGGTCGAAGCCTCCACTGAAGAACCGAACTGCCGCGAGAGAGCATCGGGTTTAAGGTTCTTGGAACCTGGTCTAAACGAGATCGAGAAGTCAAAACGACCAAAAAATAACGCCCAGCGGGCCTGACGAGCGTTAAGTCTCCTGGCGGAACGGATGTATTCGAGGTTCCGGTGGTCAGTCCAAACAATAAATGGAACACTGGCTCCCTCCAACCAGTGCCGCCATTCCCCCAGAGCTAACCGAATCGCAAAAGCTCCCGATTACCCACGTCATAACTGCACTCAGCCGGCGAAAGACGATGGGAAAAGAAGGCGCACGGATGAACCTTGTCATCAAGAGAAGATCGCTGTGACAAAATAGCCCCCACCCCAACATCGGAGGCATCGACCTCGACTATAAATTGTCTCTCAGGATCCGGAGTGACTAAAATGGGCGCGGAGGTGAACAACCTCTTGAGTCGATCGAATGCATCTTGCGTCACCTCAGACCAAACGAAACGAGACTTGGTCGAGGTGAGAGCAGACAGAGGGGCCGCGACTTGACAAAAACTACGAATAAATCGTCTGTAAAAGTTAGCGAATCCCAAAAACCGCTGGAGAGCAACACGAGAATCCGGAATAGGCCAATCGAGAACCGCCCGCACCTTCTCGGGATCCATGCTGATACCCTCAGCAGAGACCACCGAACCCAGGAACGTGACCGATCGAGAAAGAAATTCACTGTAAAACAGTTAAAGGATGGGAAAGGAGGAGGCAAGAACCGGCTTGACGATATAAATCATAGTTTAATGGAAAACTTAAAAGACAACACAAACACACATGACGGACATGTCCGCTAACGATCTCTCTCTCCCGCACGGCCCTCTGCAGTCAGCCTTTAAACCTCACAGAGGCATAATTAGCCTAATACGGGACCGGATGTGTAGGATCATGACCCGGCCCCGCCCTCCGCCCTGCCACATTCACATTTCTCTGACTTGACAAAAAGGCAGTTCTCGAGTAGTCGTTGTAAGACTCGGCGAACATGTTGGATGTGTACTTCGAGAGAGGGTGAGAAAATGAGGATGTTGTCTAGATAAACGAACACAAAGACATTTAACATGTCTCGCAAGACGTCGTTGACTAACGCCTGGAATACAGTGGGAGCATTGACCAGCCCGAAAGGAAGAACGCGGTATTCAAAGTGACCAATAGGGGTGTTAAAAGCGGTCTTCCATTCGTCTCCCCGCTTAATAAGAACGAGATGGTATGCGTTACGTAGATCCAGCTTTGTGAAGACTTTTGCACCCTGCAAGATTTCGAAAGCCGACGACATAAGGGGCAAGGGGTAACGATTCTTGACCGTTATGTCGTTCAGCCCCCGATAATCAATGCAGGGACGTAACGAGCCATCCTTCTTCTTCACAAAGAAGAACCCAGCACCGGCAGGAGAGGAGGACGGGACAATAATCCCAGCGTCAAGTGACTCGGAGAGGTATCTTTCTAGAGCCTCCCGTTCGGGCGCAGAGAGAGAATATAATCTACCGCGGGGTGGCGTGGTGCCAGGAAGGAGATCAATGCTACAATCGTAAGGGCGGTGAGGCGGTAAGGAAACGGCCCGGGAGCGGCTGAAAACCGCTCGCAAATCGTGGTACACCTCCGGGACTCCTGAAACCTTAAACACAGCAACAGAAGAAACCACAGGAATAGCAGAAACTAAACAATTTACATGACATGAAAGACTCCAAGACAACATGGTATTCCTGACCCAGTCAATATGAGGGTTATGTTGGACTAGCCAGGGATGTCCTAACACAATGGGGGTATAGGAAGACTGAAAAATGAGAAAAGAAATAGTCTCTTGGTGGTTTCCAGAGATAACTAGACTCACCGGACAGGAGACACGGTGAATCTCAGACAAAATACTACCATCTAGGGCAAAGACAGTGGTACTATTGTTCAAGTCCACTAGAGGGATGTTATGTTCCCGAGCCCATTTCTCATCAATAAAATTCCCTTCAGCCCCTGAATCGATTAGTGCGGAACATGAAACAGTAGAACCAGCCCAACGAAGAACCGCGGGCAGGATGGTGCGGGACTTGGATGGAGAGGACGTCACAGTAGCGCTCGCCAGTACTCCTCGGTCTACTGGCGAGCTCTGGCTTTTAACGGACATGAAGCGGCAAAGTGGCCAGCCGCGCCGCAGTAAAGACACAGTCTGTTGGAGATGCGACGTTGTTTCTCTTCAGCCTGGAGGCTGAATGCTACCCAACTGCATGGGCTCAGGGTCTGGTCTGGAAGCAGCGGAAGTAGATGGCTCACTAGGTGTAGCGGAGATTGCTCGAACACGTCGCCGTTGCTCAAAGCACTTGTCAAGACGAATCGCCAGCTCTATCAGTTGGTCGAGCTGGTCAGGTGAACTCAGCGAGCATAAATCTCCTCCTTCAAATCAACATTCAGACCCTCCAGGAAACGAGCAACCAAGGCAGGCTCATTCCACTCGCATGTGGTGGACAGGGTGCGAAATTCAATGGCGAAATCGGCTGCAGTTCTTCTGCCCTGATGAATGGTGGTCAGAAGACGTGAAGCCTCGCGACCAAAAACAGACTGGTCGAAGACCTTAATCATCTCCTCCTTAAAGAGATCAAAACGACTGCAGTAGGGTGTCCCTGCTTCCCAAGCGGAGGTTCCCCACTCACGCGCACGCCCAATCAGTAACGAAATCACAAAGGCGATACGGGCGTAATCACTTGCGTAAGTCTGTGGTTGCAGGGAAAACACCACCTCACACTGAGTCAAAAAGGCTCGACACTCAGTCGACTCACCGGCATAACATGGGGGATTGTTCACACGATGTTCTGGAGGAGAAGGACGACTCTGAACTGCTGGTGACTCCTGGTGCACATGGAGAAGACGAGCAGATAAATCATTCACCTGTGCAACCAAACTCTCCACCGCATGTCTGGCAGCAGATAATTCCTCCTCGTGTCGACCCAGCATAGCTCCTTGAATCCTTACCGCAGAGAAAAACGATTCCTCCTCTGCTGGATCCATCCTTGGTCGGATTATTCTGTCAGAGTGCAACAAAAGGATCCAAATGCAAAAGGTAACTCAAATCAAAGTCTTTAATGGTCAACAACAAAGGAAGTCTGTAGTGGATAACACAGAACTGGAACTCAAATGATGCTCCCCAGGAAGACAGCTACACAGAGGATACTTGTCAGGAGTGGAAACGTGGAGCAGAAAGTTCACTCGAACAGAAGGTACTGGTCCTTGTAGAAAGTAGCTTGAGCAGAGTAAGCCTTGTAGAAACTCACCACAGCAGATAACAGGATACACTAAGACGAGCGCAGCTACACATGACAAGACGTGGTGAGTAACTGCTGACAGATGAGAGAGCATTACACAACGCGTAACACACACAATAATCCGACACATAACAGAGAGAGCAAACACCAGAAGTAGACAGAGTAATCAGACAAGACTAGAAACAGGTGTCACTGCAAATCAGCACGAGCGCTGATTGAGATGATCAACAGGTGATGCCAGAGTGCAAACATGTAAGTGTGTGTGTGCTGGTGTGTGAGTGAGAGAGAAACAACCCAGATCCTGACACAATGAATGTCTTCTGCATCAAATCAATAAGTTTGAGTAAAATCTAAATCATTATCAATAATGAATGAATTAAACGATATTAACTTTTAAAAGGCGCTTCCTGCCAGCAGTTGACGCATCACATACTGTAGCATGATGTAAGTGTGTTGGCGAGTTCACGTGAGAATTCGGAAGCAGCGCTTATTTACAACAGAAGAACGAACGTCAAGTGAGAGTTTGGCCATTTCAAACAGCATCAGAGTCTTGGATGGAAGCGCCAATTTGAAGTAAACAAAAAAAAAAAAACATTTTAATTATTGACTTTATTGACATTTATTAAATAAACCTATCAATTCACTTCAGATGATATTTACTGAATTATCTGGAGTTGTGTGGATTACTTTTATACTGCCTAAATGTGACTTTTGGACCATCAAAGTGCTGGCACCCATGTATTTGCATTATAAGGACCTGACAGAGCTCTATCTTCTTCTAAAAATTTTCATTTATGTTCAGCTGAAGAGAGATAGTCATACACATCTGGGATGGCATCAGGGTAAGTGAATAATGAGAGATTTTTCATTTTTGTGTGAACTATTCCTTTACTGTAAATGAAAAACCATTAAAAAATAAAAGCATCCCAAATAGGCTGATAAACCACAGCCGTGTAACTCCATGTAACAATACTAACATTCGCTGCCTCATGGAAATGTGAATCTGTCCAGGCACAACAAATATCAGGTATACGAATACTATATTCCAGGCAGAGACAGTTTGATTATTTTAGTTTGAGTTTGAGTAATTTTATAAATTGAAGATGTGCTATTTAAGATCATAGCTCACTGTGCACTATGTTCCCTGCATTTGTGAGTAGTGTTTGATGCATTTCTCTTGCAATAAACATTTTTTATTATGTTTTTTTTATTCCTGAGTCCAGACTCCCAACAAATAACTGCAGTGCCATTCTTGAACCACTTGCAGTAATCCGAAAATTAAGTGCACATCCCTAGTGTTTACATGTATGATCTTACACCTATTATGAATATTAAGCTGTTCACTTTTTTTAAACTGCTGTTCACTTTTTTATCTAACTCTGGTTCAGAGTAATTGAACAGGTACAGGATGTCCGGTTAGAACATTACGTCTCACACCAGGGAGTACTTGTGGATGATTTATTGTGCAAATTTCGTGTGTGGTTCTGTAAACATAAAACAATATACAAAATATAAATAAACATAAATGTACAATCACAGATCTATAAACAGTACTAGATCTATAAAGCAGTACTTGAATACTGGTTATAAGAATAAGTAGCATGGTAAAAAGGCATTCAAGAACTAGTCATAAAGCAAATAATGTATATACAAATACAAACTCTATAAAAATAATTATACTACCACACTGCATGCCTAGCGCACATAGTGCTAACAGCACATTCATCTAACTCTCCAGATAAACATGCCCGTACATGTTCCCTGAGACACATTCCAAGTCTACACAATATGATGCAGATATAACATTAAAATATAGCTGCAAGCAGCGATACCGGGGTCAAGCCAATTATTGGCATCATGAGAAGCAAAAGAATCTTTGTGACATGTTTTTGGTTAGAGTCCGATCAACAGTATATGATCCGATCATCAAAAAATTATAAAAAATAACTAAAAATAGCTACTTCTTAGAATTTGTGTCCAGTATGTGGTGCTGTTCTGAAACTGCTTAGGTAGTATCTGGGCATGATGGTTATCATGCAGGAAAGTGTTCAAGAATTAGAAGTCAAAATAGCCATTTTTTATCTCCTGACCAGTAGGAGGCAGTGTGCCAAAATGCTGCAGGTAACCTCAGGGTCTAATGGTGATGACACGTACCAAATTTCCAATCCCTCAAAGCGTTGTGGAGATACAGCATCAAGTTCAATTTTGACTTTGTCGAATTTGTTGAAGTGCCATTCGAAAACGGCATGGTTTATACAAATTCTGTGAATAACTTTTTATTGTGAGTGCCTCTAGATGATGCCGGCCATTTTTTGTGCAAATTGGATAAATAGTCTAGGAGGAGTTTGAAAAAGTATGTTTTCAAAACATTTATAAATGGCAGACAGGAAGTTTGCTCGATCATGACATATTTGGTATCATTGTTCTTGGCATGAACCAAAAAATAGGCAAAAGGAGTCAATAGCTATTAGCATTTTTAGAAATTGCATTATAATTTTTGACCACAAGGTGGCACTGTCCATAAACCTTTTGAGTCCCTTCAAAGCATGGTGCCAAAGACACATAACAAGTTTCATAACGATACGCCAAGTTATTTGTAAAATACAGCATTTCATGAATAAATAAAAAATGAAATACGTATACATTTTTCATATCATTGGACTTGCTATACCCCACTGAATCTAATGAGACCAATTTGATGATTTTATGACAAACTGTTCAGAATGTTGGGTGTAACTGGATCTGGGTCAGCGATGTCTGAAAATGTGTAGCCAATGGGCTTGGCATTAAGTATTACCTCTATTTCAATAAGAACAGTTTGCAATAATTGTAATCCGAGGGTCACTTGCAGGGATGTTTTCAAAGATCGAATTTACTGCTCCCAGCATCCACAAAAATGGGGTGCATTGGGTGGATTGAACGTGAACCTAATCTGCTGGATTGCAAGTTGAGCCTGGAGCTCAGGCTGAAGAGCTGCAAATGCATCACAAATTTCTCTATCCCCACCTTTGAAATTTGTTCCTTGATCTGATAAGATTTTAAAGGGTTTCTCTCACCAAGCAATGAAGCGACGAAGGGCCATCAGGAATGAATCACTGTCCATACTTGCGAGGAGACCAATATGAACTGCGCGGGTGGTCATACATTTGAAAATGATCCCCCATCTTTTCTCATTTCTGCATCCCACCTTTATGAAATAAGGGCCCAAACAATCTATCCCAGTTGAATAGAAAACTGGCTGGTGAATTCTCAACCTGGCAGATGAGAGGTCTGCCATTCTTGGGGGATGCGTTTTGGCCTACCATTTTTGGCATTCAGTGCATTGCCGTTGATGATGTCTGACTGCTGCTCATCGTCTTAATGCCCAATATTTCCTCCTGAGCTCTGCCAATACCCTCTCTGGTCCAGGGTGATGCAAATAATCATCATAGTCTTTGATGATCAGCTTGGTGAGTGGCTGATGTGGGTCAAGGACAATGGGATGAATGGTATCTTCTTCTAGTTCACTGATCTGTCAGAGATGACCACCAACATGTATGAGATTTGTACTGGTATCTTGTTCAGGGGCTAGGCACAGCAGTCGACTGTTGCTTGGCAGAGCTTTACCAGATTTCAAATGGAACACATCTTCAAGACATGACTGGTCTTGGATCTGACAGAGGGCTGTGGGCTCGGCTTCTTTATAATCCTCTGCAGTTGCAATGTATGGAGAGCTCCCGTTGGATGGTTGTATAAGGGCCTTTAGGTAGTCTGTGAAGGTATGAAATTGCTGAGGATCTGGCAGTGACAGAGCAGAGGTTAACAGTCCACAGAAGGTTGACATTTTAAGTTCACTGTCTTGATTTATGCGAGCTAATGGTGGCATCTCTGGCCAACTGTCTGTTGTTTGTCTGAGGAATGCTGGGCCTCGGTTCCATCTGCTCTCTCTGTTGAGATCAGAGGGAGACTTCCCTCTTGTAATGGGATCTGCAGGGTTGTAGCCTGACTTTACATAATGGCAGGTGTCAGATTCAGTTCAGAGTAAGTAATGTATCTCTGCCACTCTGGTACCCACAAACACCTTAAAGCGACAGGAATCTGAAAAAAGCCAGATCAGTACTGTAGTGGACTCAGGCCACAGAGTGACACAATTGAGTGGTAATGTTAGCTCTGCCTTCTGGACTTTAGCAAGTTGTGCCCTGTGAGTGCTGAACACAGCTCAAGACGAGGAATGCTCTGTTGTTTCTTGGGAGCAATATGGGACCTAGCTGTTACATACGCTGCCTCCACTTTACCTTGAGGGTTCTCGGTTATTAAGTAAGCCACAGATCCATAAGCTTTCTCTGAGGCATCACAAAAGATGTGAAGCTGCCTAATACAAGTGGAGCTGTCCAGTTCTTTGCTGCAATAACACCTGGGCAAAGTGATGTGCTGCAGGTCTTCCAACTCGCTCTCCCAGTGTTTCTAAGAGTCTAGTAGGTCTTCTGGCAGCCGTGGGTCATACCACTCCCTCCTTTTGTCCCACAACCTCTGTAATAATACCTTAGCTCAAGTGATGAATGGTACAATGTAGTCAAGCGGATCATATTGGCTAGCAAGTATTTCATAGATGCTTCGCATTGTGGGCACTTGACAGTCTGGTTTGCATCAATGTATGCGAGGGTGTCTGATTGACCATTCCAATGTAGGCCAAGAGTTGATTCCTGGGCCTCTTGGTGACATTCACAGAGCCAGAGGATGCTGCTCTGAGATTGAATATGAGCAGGCAGATGGCTGATAACTGAAGGGTAATTGCTAGCCTACTGTCATAGCTCAAAGCCACCAGATGCTAGAAGGCTGTGGAGTTTGTCAACATGATTCTTGGCCATGTCATGGGAAGCGAAGATCTAAAGACAATTGTCCACATAAAATGACCTCCACTGTCCTCTCCAGGCTGACTGTGATCTAGAACATGCTTCTGTAAAGCGAACAAGGCACAGCATGGACTGCATGTAGTCCCGAAAGGCAGTACCTGCCATTCGTAGACATTGGGAATTCTGTCTCTTTGCATACCTCTCCAGATGTATCTCAGCAGTGGTTTATCCTTTGGCAAGAGGCGTACCTGATGGAACATGCCACTGATGTCACTACTGAAATGCAAAAGAACTGCCAGGAGTGACGGACCAAGTGTTGCACCAGGTATTAGGAGCTCGTTCAGGTTGTTCCCTTGGTATGAGAATGAACATTTAAAGACCACCTTATTCTTCCCATTATGTTGCACTATATGGTGTGGGATATACCAGGCCTCCCTGGTACTGTCCACCTGCTCCTGGCTGAGCTTCAATACATAACCAGCTTGCACTAGCTTGGCCAGCTCCTCTTGGTATGCTGCAGCTAAATTAGGGTCTCTTTCCAGTTGTTTCTCAATTCCCCTCATCTGTGGTAAGACAGCTTCCTTAGGTGCATAGAGATGAGGCATGTTCCTGACATGAAGCAGAGGAGTAGCATACCACTGGACACAAACAATATCCACTCTCACATTGTTCTCCTGGAGGAGACAAATGGACTCTTTTTCTTGGCGTGACCTGGTGATCACCTTTTCACTCTGTCTAGGTAGAACATCCATTTGCCACAATCCCTCCACATTTGCATAAAGGTCATTGATGAGCCACAGTGAGGTGAAGAAGCATTGTTTAGGGGTAAGATGTCTGTTCAGATCTTGAGCTGGACCCCGCAGTGTCCATCCCAGATGTGTCCTCACTGCCGCCGACCCACCAGAGGGCCCAAGTCTGACTGGCTGTATGGGTGTAATGAGGTGGGGGCAATCAGAGCCAATGAGAAGCACAGGATGTACATTGTCCAGCTGTTGTAGATGTAGCCTGGCAAGATGCTTGAATTTCCTTTGCAGGACACTGACTGGGTGTGTATGTACTGCCAAACCAAGTGCCTTGGCTGTGAAAGCATTACGGATCTTGTAGGCTTTACTAGGATTACCAGTTGTGGACACAGTAAAGGTCACAGCTGCCACATGAATGACCTGGGTATCTTGTCTCACCATGCGAAGTACAAGGTCCTCTGGCTCTCCCACAAGTCTTAATTGCCAGAGGTTGGCGGGTGACATACAAAACTGCACTGGAAGAACTGCACTCAAATGGTGAGGTGGCTTGCCTTGGTCATTGATGTCATGCAGTACCAAAAGGTGCTTCTTGTTACACGTTGGGCAGAGAGCCTTCAGTGTGCAGTTGGCTGCTTGAGGTCCACCACCACAATGCCAGCATCGTTTTTTTGTCTGTATCCAGTCTGCCTTCTGGTCTTGCTTCTGGTCACTTCTTTACTCGTTTAGAAGTAAAGGGAGTAGAAGGGCTGTGACTTTTCAGTTCCAAGCAGAATAGTAGTCGGTTTACGAGGCTGCTTAGACCTTTTTCTCACCTCTCTGCTGCATACTGAGGATTTCTGCCTTGGGTGAAAAGAATACTAACTAATGTCTTCCTGTATTTGAAGCTTATATTCCAGCCAATCTGCAAAGTCCAGCAATATGGGAATAGTAACTTGCAGAGGGTGGGTGTACCACTTAAAACTAGACCTGAGGTCACGTGGCAGTTTACTCAGGAGTCGTGACACATGTGATCTACATTTCAGCTCTACACTACCTTTGTGGCCCAGCTGTTGCAACATACTGACAAGCGAGCGCACCTGCAGCCCAAACATCCTGAAGGCTTTTACATCTCCACTGCATATGTTAGGTCTATCCATCAGCTCAGCAATTTGTTGCAGGGCTAATTGGTGAGGTTGACCATACAATTTATAAGAGCTTTCACGTTGTTTGTGAAAGGAAACCTTGCATTGCTGTAAGAGTCTGCAATCAGGAGGGCCTTCTCCAGTTTCAGATGGTCTGTGAGGATTTGAAACTTGAAGTGTTCTGTGGCATCATCTGGCAGGATGTTCTCCAAAGCAATTCTCAGCCTTGACAACTCCCTAGGGTCAGGAGACGTAAATAAGGGGATGGTAGAGGCTGGACCTCTGTAGGTTTTCTCATGGGTAGATGAGGTCTAGATGTTCTAAACTGTATTCTGCATGGGCTGGCCTCCTCCAGTCCTGTGATGGGACTACAAACGGGGGAGAGTTGCCATACCTGATCTGAGGTGAGTCACTATACTTTGTTGTAAAGAGGGCTCTCTCATGTGAGGAGGAAGATATGTTCATGTTTCTCAGATCCTCGATCAGCTCTGGGCTTTCCTCTGGCACAGCTGGGCATAGCTGCCTCTTTGTGGCAGGTGGTGGCAGCCTGGAGTGTGGGGCTGGTTTTTGGGCGAAATGGCTGTGGAGTCTGAATGTGGACTGCTGGAGAGTGAGAGCATGGTGATAGCATCGGTGAAGTGACTGACTCAGATGGAGCTCTCCGCTCAGATTTCAGGCTTTGAAGCTCATGACAAAGTGCAGCATTCTGTTGACACATCTCATGGAATGCTGAGATGATCTCAGGGAGCTGGCTGGCTTGTCGCTGCAATGCAGCATTCTCCTCTCTCAGCTTTTCAGAAGTGCTGTCCAATTGGTCGGTCAATATCCATTCATGTGTAGTTCCTGTATGCGGTCGATTTCTGTCCAATCCAGATGGTCATAGATGCTGCCTTGTGTGTCTGGGCCACGATCACACTGACCCGGCTGGCGATGGAGGCGATTTTGGGATGGCAGGGAGCTTGGTTTCAAACTGCATGAACCAGAACGCGGCGGCTTGCGTCCGATCTTGGACTTGCAAGTTTTCAACCGGGCCTTGCACAAACTTCCGTTCAAAATGCTCATGCAAAGACACATTCTAACTTGCTACCAGTATCAAGATTGGTTCACAGTGGTAGACCTGAAGAACGCGTACATCCACATCTCTATCTTGCCTCGACACTGACCCTTCCTACAGTTCGCATTCGACAGCCAGGTGTACCAGTTTAAGGTCCTCCCCTTCAGCATGTCCCTGTCCCCTTGCGTCTTCGCAAAGGTCGCAGAGGCAGCCCTTGCCCTGCTAAGGGAAGTGGGCATCTGCATACTAAATTACCTCGATGACTGGCTCATCCTAGCCCACTCTCGAAAGTCACTGTGCGCCCACAGTGACCAGGTGCTCAGGCACCTCAGCCGTCTAGGGCTTCAGGTCAGCTGGGAAAAGAGCAAGCTCGCCCCGGTTCAGAGCATCTCTTTTCTCGGCATGGAGTTAGACTCGGTCTCAATGACAGTGTGCCTCACCAATGAGCATGCACAGTCTGTGCTGAAATGCCCCACCTTATTCAAGCCAGGCACAGCGGTTCCTCTAAAACAATTCCAGAGGCTCCTGGGGCATATGGCATCCTCCGCAGTGGTCACGCCACTGGGGTTGATGCATATGAGACAGTTTCAGCACTGGCTTCAACACAACATCAAAGTGAGCGACAGACGGGGAACGTCTAGGTTACTGTTGTAACCTCCATTCCCTGATGGAGGGAATGAGACGTTGTGTCCCCCTGGCCACGACGCTGAACCGTGCCACTGTAATGGCCAAACCTTATTCTCGGCTCCTTAGTGCAAAACCTGAATGAACAGATGTACGATTCCCTCCTTTTATACCCGTATGTCCGGGGGAGGGACATGCAAATTCTGTCTGCCAAATTCTCTTTGGCCTTTTCTCAAGTTCAGAGGTAACCGAGGCCTTCAAGAAAGTCCCCTAGTGTCGCTAATTCGACACAACGTCTCGTTCCCTCCATTAGGGAATGGAGGTTCCAACAGTAACCTAGACGTTCTTGTTCTTCACAGATGTTTTGTTTGTTGTATTCCCATGTCTCTAGTGTTTGTTTTGCATTTCTTTAATTAAATGCTGCATTTAGATCCTGTGCTCTCAAATCATCCCTCCACAACATTACAGTTGTGGTAAAGTCCTATACGGCTTAAGAATAAACCATTCAGCTCACACTGAATTTTGCCCATTACCCCAATTTTGCGTCACATGTAAACACCTTACTGTCTCATCTAATGTGTGCAAGTGTTGTGCACATGACTGTTTACAATTTGAATCAAAAGCAAAGAATAATCGGATTGTTTCAAATTACACATAAACAGTTTTCTTGCGTTGTCTGATTTTTGGTAGTTATCCGCATATTGTTGTGAATATAAAAAAGCTAATTGATACAAGTTTGTTAAAAGCAATTGCAAAACTGGCTCAGTAAAGGAAGTTCTGAGAAAAGGTCTAGCATCACTTGATTGCAAATGCCACATTATATTATATTTTATATGATATGTTAAAGAGTGACTTAGTTGTTCAAATATTTTTGATGGCCAATGTGTACAATATAGTGCATAAGGATAAGTGTGTCTATGTACAAGCAGTGTCGTTTCTCATGATTATTTTGACCCTGGTTTGGGAGCAGCTTACGATTTACCCCCTTCAGCTGGTGGTTCGGCTATGCCAAAAAATGGCCCTGTGTACATGTGCTGTGTTTTTTTATTGTGTGTAATATTGCAAGAGTGAGCATGAGAGTTTGAGGGTGTGTGCTTGTTTACCGGATGAGAGTTGCAGTGGTAGTACTCCTGTGAGTAATGCAGTGCAGCATCTCTAATGAAGATGAAAATGGCTCTTAGAATGAAGGACAAAAAAAGCTGCATGTGGATAAAATTACGAGTACAGTGGAGCTTCCTGGAGATGAAACAGAGAGATATATAGAGAGACAGGATGAGGTCTACAGTATATACCCAAAAAAACAATCAATCAATAAAAATGGCCTCGATTCAATTTGGTATGTGGAATTTTTCTAGTGAATGTCAAAACTGTAAACATTTGTATAATCACCAATCCAGCCTGTACAAACTAACTGCAACATGAGACTTGGAATAGAAATGGAAGAATTCTTTGGCTGATGTCACGAGTACAACAAAACTATGGTTTAGGCTAAGTGGTATGTAACTTTTACAACATTTATACACAAACTCAAAGCAATGTTTTAATTTTAAGTTCTTTTCAGATGATTTGTGCTTGTTATTTCTAACAGAATACGCACTGCAGAGGTTTTTTGAGGCTGAATTTTCTGACTTTTTGGTAGAGCTAGGCACTAAATAACAATTCAGTGAAAATTGGGGGGGGGGGGGGGTCATGTTTCAGGAAACTTTAACACACTATATGAGAGCCCAGGAATAGTGTCTCACCCAGGAAAGTTGTTTTAAGTCAAATCAATTCTTATTTTCTTCAGCAGTAGTTTTATAATTAGTCTTTAATTAAAATATATTAATAAATATTTAGTTTATTAATAGTCATATTTTTGTAACAAGTGAAAACAATAAAACTACACATACATTCAGGCAATTTTCAACTATATAATGAAAGTAGATTTTATCAGAAAATGTATTTTACAGAAATGTAATTTTGAGCCAGGTTGTCATATCTGTTTTATATATTGTAACTTTATACGTTTATTTATTTAAAATTTCTATTGTCATATACAATGGTTTAACATTTTTGCATGTTACCTTTTCCATTTTTGTTGCTTCATTCATTATTTTACCATCTACATATTGCTGAAATACTTTATAAATCATAATATAGCCTAAAAACACTCTAAATACAGATTTGTTGTGGAAAAAGTTTTTTTGGGGGTATTCTTCTCAAATCAGTGGCAATGAACAGCAGGTTCCCAGTAAGACAACCTCAAATATGTGACAACAGGTCCTGCTATAGATTTTGTGACATGCTCTTTTCACACAAGGCTATAATGTGTACAGGTGAAACTCGAAAAATTTGAATATCGTGCAAAAGTTCATTAATTTCAGTAATTCAACTTAAAAGGTGAAACTAATATATTATATAGACTCATTACAAGCAAAGTAAGATATTTCAAGCCTTTATTTGATATAATTTTGATGATTATGGCTTACAGCTTATGAAAACCCCAAATTCAGAATCTCAGAAAATTAGAATATTACATGAAATCAATAAAAAAAAAGGATTTTAAATACAGAAATGTCGGCCCTCTGAAAAGTATAATCATGCATATGTACTCAGTACTTGGTTTGGGCCCCTTTTGCATTAATTACTGCCTCAATGCGGCGTGGCATGGATGCTATCAGCCTGTGGCACTGCTGAGGTGTTATGGAAGACCAAGATGCTTCAATAGCGGCCTTCAGCTCTTCTGCATTGTTTGGTCTCATGTCTCTTATCTTTCTCTTGGCAATGCCCCATAAATTCTCTATGGGGTTCAGGTCAGGCGAGTTTGCTGGCCAATCAAGCACAGTAATAACATGGTCATTGAACCAGGTTTTGGTACTTTTGGCAGTGTGGGCAGGTGCCAAGTCCTGCTGGAAAATGAAGTCAGCATCTCCATAAAGCTTGTCTGCTGAAGGAAGCATGAAGTGCTCTAAAATGTCCCGGTAGATGGCTGCGTTGACTCTGGACTTAATAAAGCACAATGGACCAACACCAGCCAATGACATGGCTCCCCAAACCAACACAGACTGTGGAAACTTCACACTGGACTTCAAGCATCTTGGATTGTGTGCCTCTCCATTCTTCCTCCAGACTCTGGGACCTTGGTTTCCAAATGAGATGCAAAATTTGCTCTCATCAGAAAAGAGGACTTTGGACCACTGAGCAACAGACCAGTTCTTTTTTTCTTTAGCCCAGGTAAGATGTTTGACATTTGAAGCCCATGTCCAGGACCCGTCTGTGTGTGGTGGCTCTTGATGCAGTAACTCCAGCCTCAGTCCACTCCTTGTGAAGCTCCCCACACATTTGAATGGCCTTTTCCTGACAATCCTCTCCAGGCTACAGTCATCCCTGCTGCTTGTGCACCTTTTTCTTCCACACTTTTCCCTTCCACTTAACTTTCTATTAATGTGCTTTGATACAGCACTTTGAGAACATCCAACTTCTTTTGCAATTACCTTTTGAGGCTTTCCCTCCTTGTGGAGGGTGTCAATGATGGTTTTCTGCACAACTGTCAGGTCAGCAGTCTTCCCCATGATTGTGAATTCAACTGAACCAGACTGAGAGACCATTTAAAGGCTCAGGAACCCTTTGCAGGTGTTTAGCTGATTAGAGTGTGACACTTTGAGCCTACAATACTGAACCTTTTCACAATATTCTAATTTTCTGAGATTCTGAATTTGGGGTTTTCATAAGCTGTAAGCCATAATCATCAAAATTATATCAAATAAAGGCTTGAAATATCTTACTTTGCTTGTAATGAGTCTATATAATATATTAGTTTCACCTTTTAAGTTGAATTACTGAAATTAATGAACTTTTGCACGATATTCTAATTTTTCGAGTTTCACCTGTATCTGTATCTTTTCTTTTGGGCAATAATGATGAGAAAGTTTAACATATTTTTTATTAACCTCAAGTCATGTGTCTTTTCTGTGTTTATTTTATTTTTTTTAGATTTGTTTTTTGCTCAGTATTATTACACTCTATGCAAATTAAACACATGTGAACACACACACACACACACACACACACACACACACACACACACACACACACACACAGGTGATCTGTTACCTGAAAACACACAGCACCATGAAAGCAATGCTGAGTGAGACAAGGGAGATGGTGTATCCAACGGAATACATAATCCTCACATAAAAGAAATATTCGTGTGAGACAAGCACCTAGAAGAGAGAGGAATTGCCCATCTGATTTACACAAGTCATAGTTATTGTTATGCAGTTACTCTGTGCCCTGTATTTTATTACTAGTTTATGTCATTAGTTTGTTTATCTGTTGTCCCAATGGGACATTTAATGTTTGTTGATTTTTACAAAAGAATATAAAAATAGATATGAAACACTATTAATATTACCGCATCAGTGGGAAAATGAAAGCTGTCGTTGAGTGAATGGCCGCAGGCCAGCTCATAAGGGGGAAATGTTTCTGTCCAGCCATTCTCAGAGCAGTTTCTCATCACAACTCCTGTAGACGAGACATGAGAGAAAGAGTGAGCAACAAAATGAATGACCTGTACCACATTCTGATGCCCCACCTCAAACTTCTACACACCAATTAGAACAGTACAAGAAAATACAGTCTGATATTGTTTTGCAAAAGGCTCCCAGAATGCTAGGAAAGGCACTGAGGCTGATACCACGTTGAAGTCGGATGAGGGAAAATCCTCCCACATAAAAATCTCAGATCTCCATCCATAAAGGCATTCCACTGCCCAATGCTTATAGTATTACGAATAAAGAAAAAAACTGCAATGGTCCCAATGGCAGCTATTTTTCTATGTCAACTATAAGTATGACATTTATGGGTTAACCTCCCACCAAAAGTGTAAACACTGAGCCTCCCAGGGAATATCAAAACACTGACATTTATATTTTGAGCGGCCCACACAGCCTATAGCATGAGTTTGGGGCTTGTTGTAACCAGGGGAATATGAATGTCCATGGCACTCGTTTTACAGAGGAAATGAAACTTAGCTTTGCCAAAATTCAAAGGAGTCAGAGAATGGAGTAAAACCAGAGTGAACATTTACAAGGTGGAGAACTTTCAGGGAATTTTTGGGGTTCGATTCTTAGTATCGTTAAGCTTACTAGTTACCAAGAACTATCCTACCTCTTGTGCCAAGCTTCTGTTCAATCTGGCGATGTTATCAGATGCGCCTATTCCTCTGCAACACTTTCTGTCTGGTGTGTTTTTGTTATAGTGGTCTTGTTTATTATAACATTAAATGTTTATCACCTTTTATTAAGTATGGCCTATTTGTTTATAAATCGCCACGAACCACCTGCCCCCCAGCACGCTTGATTGCTTCCGTCCGGCTCGACATGAGACTGGCTCGCCTCACGGCCAGTCTGATGTCTCCATTGGTGCCATGGAGCAGGATGATGACGTCGCTGCTGCATCGGAGAGTGTCGCGGAATCTGACGCGGAAGACTTTGCTGGGCTGCCGCATTCGGGCTTGCCCGCCCAGTTCGAGGCTGATGCTCAGATGTCCGATATGCTTGCCCAGACCGCCGTGACCGTGGGGCTGGACTGGAATCCTCCATCCTCCCCTCAACCTTCAGGGCTAGACGATTGGTTCCTCGAGTCAGGGCACCGCTTAAATCTGTGGTCTTTGAGGGCCTCCAGAGAACTCCCTTCGAGCCTCTAGAATCAGTCGAGTTAAGTTGCTGGGCCTCTCCCAGAAGACGGACCTCCTGATTGCACTCGCTTCCATCAAGAGGGTCGGAGACCTGCAAGCGTTGTCTGTCAGCGACACTTGCCTGGAGTTCGGTCCAGCAGATGCTCATGTCAACCTAAGACCTCGACCGGGCTATGTGCCCAAGGTTCCTGCAACCAGGTAGTGAACCTGCAAGCGCTGCCCCAGGAGGAGGCAGACCCAGCCCTATCGTTGCTGTGTCCGGTACATGCTTTGTGTACCTATTTGGACTGCACACATAACTTTAGACACTCTGAACAGCTCTTTTTTTGCTTTGGCGGACAGCGGAAAGGGGATGCTGTCTCCAAAAAGAGGCTTGCCCACTGCGTAGTCGACACCATCGCATTGGCCTATCAGACCCAGGCCGTGCCCGCCCCCTTGCGGGTTCGAGCACACTCTACAAGTGTGGCATCCTCGTGGACACTGGCCAATGCCAAATTGTGTTCGCCAATTTGGCATTGGCCTTTTTCATATTCAGAGGTATTCGAGGCTCCCAAAAGAAGCCCCTTGTGTCACTACAATCGACACAATATCAGGAAACGGGGTTACACTAGTAACCTAGACGTTAATAGTTCAAAAGTACTTCAATATTGACATTTTCTTCACTAAAAGCCATCAAATCACTTTAGAAGCAAACATTTAACTGGAGGAGTTGTATGGATGATGTTTATGGTGATTGTCAGTGATTTTTGGAGCTTTAAAAGTCTGATCACCATCCAGGACCCACTGAGCTAAGATATTTTTCTTCAAAAGTGTTCTGGTGCAGAAAAAAAGCCATACAGACCTGGGATATCATAAGGGTGAGTAAATGACGAGAGAATTAAACATTTTCGGTGAACTATCCCTTTAAACCACTTCAGCTTTACTGTTCATCGCGACAGACGCAGGTTATTGCACATGCTCTAACTGTGCGCTCTCTCTCTTTCTCAAACACACACACATCCTTATTTCTCCAATAACTTGTTAGAAACAGCCCAAGCCATCGTTACTATTTCTAAAGTGACTTTATTGAATTATATATTGCTTTTCTGTGCAATGGTAGCATTTGCTCTACAGGTGTCCGATTATCAAAAAAGAGAGGCAAGGGAGGAGTGTGACAAGGAATAGGGCATAGCCGGGCCGTGATGGAGCATGGAGCATCAGCTGAGGGGCAGCCGGAGACGCCGGTTCAGGAGAGAGAGAGATGCACGCGGCCATGCTGCACGTGTGTGTGTGTTTAATGTTAAGTTTGACATTAAAACTTTGTTTACTGTTCAGCCAGTTCCCACCTCCTCCTTTCCCATCCTGGTGCCGAAACCCGGGAGGGAGGAGGGATGCACTGCCACGGAGTCCTCGCCATGGCCATCTGCCTGGGGAGGGAGGGGTCGTTGCCAGCTGATGAGAGACGGAGAAACCACGGCTGTCTGTCGAGAAGGGGAGGAGCGGTTCCATCCACCAGGGGCCAGAGAACTCGCTGCACACGCTCAACTGAGCACTCTATCTCTTTCTTAAACACACACATCCTTGTTTGTCCAATAACTTTTTAGAAACAGCCCAAGCCATCATTACTTTTTTAAATGATATATTGCTTTTCTGGGCAATGCTAGCATTTGTTCTACAGGTGTACGATTATCAAAAAAGACAGTGTGACGAGGAGGAGTGTGTGGCCAGACCATGATGGAGCACGGCCGGCGCTGAATCTTCTGATCAGCAGGAGAGCGAGATAAGGGGCAGCTTGAGAAACCAGTTTGAGAGAGAGAGACGCACGTGGACGCATTGCATGTGTGTCTGTGTCCTTATGTTTTATGTTGATTTAACTTAATTTATGCGGAGTGATGGTGGCGTAGTGGGCTAAAGCATATAACTGTTAATCAGAAGGTTGCTTGTTCGATCACCACTGCTACCACCATTGTTTCCTTGAGCAAGGCACTTAACTCCTGATTGCTCTGGGGGAATTGTCCCTGTAATAAGTGCACTGTAAGTCACTTTGTATAAAAATGTCTGCCAAATGCATAAATGTAAAAAAAAAAAAAAATATCATTAAAGTTTATGTTTAATGTTCAGCTGGTTCCCAACTCCTCCTTGCCCATCCTTAGATTGTTACAGTGGTGCAGAAACCCGGGAGGGAGGAGTCCTCACTGCTGCTATCCACCAGGGGTTGCAGACAAGAGCCAGAGGAACTGCAGCCGTCTGCTGAGAAGGGGAGGAGCGGTTCCATCTGCCAGGGGCCAGAGGACTCGCTGCCGTCTGCTGGGGAGGACCGAGGTGGTGTCCACCAAAGGGTGGAGGAGCGGTCGAGGACCGGGCGACAGCGCGTCCGGGAGCAGACGAGCAAGTTTTCTCTCTCTCTCTGTGTGTCTCCACTCGCCCTTTCCCTCTTCCCTCATCTTTCCCCCAGGTTCACAGGAGGCGGGGTGGACCACCAGTTGACAGAATGGCCGGAAGGGCAGCATCTCCCCCAGAGATAAACTTTGTTTACTATTCAGCTGGTTCTCCTAGTGGGATCGCCAGAGGGCGGAGGAGCGGTTAAGGACCATTGATAATTAAAGTGTCCAGGAGCCGGCTAGCAAGTTCTTCTCTCTCTCCCTCTCTCTCTCTGTGTGTGTGTGTGTGTGTCTCCGCTCGCCCTTTCCCTCTTCCCTCATCTTTCCCCCAGGTTCACATGAGGTGGGTGGACCACAGGCTGACAGAACGGCTGGAAGAGCAGTGATGGAGCACGGCCGGTGTTGAATCAGCTGATCAGCAGGAGGGAGAGATAAGGGGCAGCTGGAAATGCCAGTTCGAGAAAGAGAGAGACCACACAGCATTGCATGTGTGTCTGTGTCCTTATGTTTTATGTTGTTTTAAGTTCATTTATTTACTTTACTTAAAGTTTATGTTCAGCCATTTCCTGCTTCCTCCTTGCCCATCCTTAGACTGTTACAGAGAGTTTATTTCAAAATATTTTACACACCTCTCAGCAAATGTTTTATAAACAAGTTCTATTATCATGTAATATATCATGTAACATTCAATTAAAAAAAATCATTAAATTTGTACATCTCCCTGTGTACTGACATGTTGGTGTGATGTCATCCACCTGTGGGCTTTCCAACTTTTTGCAGCCCACATTGAGAATCGAGCGAATTCGCCACTTAAATATCGGTCAAAAGGCATCCCCTATGGGATTTGGCATTATCGTCTCAGCTACAACAGGAAAGTTGGCAATGCAACTTCATCTTAGCAAAATCATTTTTTAGGATATCCACACTAGTTTCCAAATTGGAAAATGTCAAATTTCAACTTCAATTAGCATTCTATTGCACTTTTCCAAGAAGGAAATTGGACATTATTACTGACCGAGTTGAATGGAACTCAGCATGGTGCGTACACATCATGTTGGAATTAACGTAATTACTGCAAAAATTGTTTATGTCTTCGTAGAGCATGTCATTACAAGTTGCAAACTCTGAATTCTTAAAGCTTGACAGTCATGATGTTATGAATGCAGACAGCGAAGGCAGACGAGGAGAGCGGATCTAAGTGCAGCTTACTTTATTATTACAAACACAAAAAACACAAACGATACCCCTCAATGGGGAAATAAACACAACACCGAAAACACAGGCAGGGAACACACACCGAGCTAACAACATTCAACGAAAGACAAGGACTGAACCAAAAACGAGGATATAAATACAAGGACAGGATGATTACAAATGAACAAAATGGCAGTGATGACGACAGGTGGATACTGGTAAGTGTAGTTCTTTTAAACAATAGACTAGTGAGACAGTGGAGCTAAACAAAGGACAAAAGTGAAAACTACGGAAAACAAAAGGGACAAAAATGGAAAACAAAGGGGCAACGGTAAAACAAGACAAGGTAACCCTAACATAGCCCCCCCTCAAGGATCGGATTCCAGACAATCAACAGTGACAAAACAAAAAACAAGAAGAACAAATGTTCATTGACTGGGGGGGAAGCTTGTGGTGGGCAGACAGACCAAGGGGAGCAACGAAAGGCAAACAGGCAGTCCAGGGGGCAACGAGGGGCAGACAGACAGTCCAGGGGGCACTGAGGGGCAGACAGGCAGTCCAGGGGCAACGAGGGGCAGACAGGCAGTCCAGGGGGCAACGAGGGGCAGACAGGCAGTCCAGGGGGCAACAAGGGGCAGACAAGAGGTCCAGGGGGGCACAAAGGGCAGGCAGGAAGTCCAAGGGGGCACAGAGGGCAAGGACAGGTTCAGGTGGTCTGGGAGCTGGCCACAGGGCAAGGGTAGGTTCAGGAGGCCTGGGAGCTGACCACAGGGCAGGGACCGGTTCAGGAGGCCTGGGAGCTGGCCACAGGGCAGGGACCGGTTCAGGAGGCCTGGGAGCTGGCCACAGGACAAGGACAGGTTCAGGTGGTCTGGGGCTGGCCACAGGGCAAGGATAGGTCTGGGGGACCGGGGAGGAGGCCACTGGACAGGGGCAGGTTCAGGAGGCCTGGGAGGAGGCCACAGGACAGGGACTGGGTCAGGGGGCCCGGGAGGAGGCCACAGGACAGGGGCCAGGTCAGGAGGCCTGGGAGGAGGTCACAGGATGGGAACTGGGTCAGGGGGCCTGGGTGGAGGCCACAGGAAAGGGGCCGGGTCAGGAGGCCAGGGAGGAGCCCACAGGTCAGGAACAGGGTCAGGGGCCCTGGGAGGAGGCCACAGGACAGGGGCCGGGTCAGGAGGCCTGGGAGGAGGCCACAGGACAGGGGCCGGGTAAGGAGGCCTGGGGGGAGGCCACAGGACGGGAACTGGGTCAGGGGGCCTGGGAGGAGGCCACAGGATAGGGGCCGGGTCAGGAGGCCTGGGAGGAGGCCACAGGACAGGGGCCGGGTCAGGAGGCCTGGAAGGCTCTGAGGACGGAGCTGAGGAAGGCTCAGGATACGGAACTGAGGAAGGCTCAGGAGGAGGAGCCGAGGAAGGCTCTGGAGTCTCTGGGGCCTGTGCCGTAGGAGGCTCTGGAGGCGGAGCCGTAGGAGGCTCGGGAGGTTCTGGAGGCGGAGCCGTAGGAGGCTCGGGAGGCGGAGCCGTAGGAGACTCGGGAGGCGGAGCCGTGGGAAGTTCTGGAGGCTCAGGAGGTGGAGCCGTGGGAGGCTAAGGAGGCTTTGGGGGCGGAGCCGTAGGAGGCTCTGGAGGCGGAGCCGTAGGAGGCTCGGGAGGCAGAGCCGTAGGAGGATCGGGAGGCTCTGGGGGCGGAGCCGTAGGAGGCTCTGGAGGTGGAGCCGTAGGAGGCTCGTGAGGTTCTGGAGGCAGAGCTGAGGGAGGCTCAAGAGGCAGAGCCGTAGGACGCTCTAGAGGCGGAGCCCTAGAAGGCTCGGGAGTCTCTGGGAGCAGAGCCGTAGGAGGCTCGGGAGGCGGAGCCCTAGAAGGCTCTGGAGTCTCTGGGAGCAGAGCCGTAGGAGGCTTGAGAGGCGGAGCCCTAGAAAGCTCTGGAGTCTCTGGGAGCAGAGCCGTAGGAGGCTCGGGAGGCAGAGCCGTAGGAGGCTCTGGAGGTGGAGCCGTAGGAGACTCGGGGAGAAGGGCCGTGGAAGACTCGAGAGGCTCTGGAGGCAGAGCCCTGGAAGGCTCGAGAGGCTTGGGAGGCGGAGCCCTGGAAGGCTCGAGAGGCTTGAGGGGCGGAGCCCGAGAAGACTTGAGAGACTTGAGAGGCGGAGCCCTTGAAGGCTCGAGAGGCGGAGTTCTGAAAGGCTCGTGAAACTTGAGAGGCAGAGCCCTGGGAGGCTCGGGAAGCTCGAGAGGCGGAGCCCTGGAAGGCTCAAGAGGCTTGAGAGGCGGAGCCCTGAAAGGCTTGAGAGGCTTGAGAGGCGGAACCCTAGGAGGCTCGAGAGGTTAAGCTCTGGAAAGCTTGACAGGCGGAGCTCTGGAAAGCTCGGGAGGCTCAGAAGGCAGAGCTCTAGGAAGCTCGGGAGGAGCTCTGGAAAGCTCGGGAGGCTCGGAAGGCGGAGCTCTAGGAAGCTCGGAAGGCGGAGCTCTGGAAAGCTCGGGAGGCTCGGAAGGCGGAGCTCTAGGAAGCTTGGGAGGTGGAGCTCTGGAAAGCTCGGGAGGTGGAGCTCTGGAAAGCTTGGAAAGCTCGGAAGGCAGAGCTCTGGAAAGCTCAGAGGGCGGAGCTCTGGAAAGCTCGGGAAGCTCGGGAGGCAGAGCTCTGGAAAGTTCGGAGGGCGGAGCTCTGGTAAGCTCGGGAAGCCCGGAAGGCGGAGCTCTGGAAGGCTCAGAGGGCGGAGCTCTGGAAAGCTCGGAAGGTGGAGCTCTGGAAAGCTCGGAGGGCGGAGCTCTGGAAAGCTCAGAAGGCGGAGCTCTGGAAAGCTCAGAAGGTGGAGCTCTGGAAAGCTCGGGAGGCTCGGGAGGAGCTGACTCTTGGACAGGCACGACCACTGGCGCTGGCTCTTGGACGGTCAAGACCACAGGCGTTGGCTCAGGGATGGTCGAGGCTACAGGCGCTGGCCCAGGGGCGGTCAAGGCTACAGGCGCCGGCTCAGGGGCGGTCGAGGCTACAGTCGCTGGCTCACTGACGTCGGAGACTACAGGCGCTGGCTCACTGACGTCGGAGGCTACAGGCGCTGGCTCACTGACATCTGAGACGACAGGCGCTGGCTCACTGACGTCGGAGGCTACAAGCGCTGGCTCACTGACGTCGGAGGCTACTGGCGCTGGCTCACTGACATCGGAGGCTACTGGCTCGCTGGCCGTGGCAGGCGTGGGCTCTGGCTCGCTGGCCGTGGCAGGTGTGGGCTCTGGCTCGTTGGCCGTGGCAGGCGTGGGCTCTGGCTCGCTGGCCGTGGCAGGCGTGGGCTCTGGCTCGCTGGCCGTGGCAGGCGGAGACTGGGGAGCAGAAGCCTTTCCTCTTCTCCTCCTCCGCCGGGCGGACGAAGCTGGCAACGCTGGCTCGTTGGCCGTGGCAGGCACGGAAAGCCCAGAGGCGGAAACCGGGATCGAGAGAGGTGGTTCCCCGGCAGCGAGTTCTCCCAAGAGTAAACTCATATATTCCCTCCACGTGAGGTCTCCGGAGTTCGGCAATTCCCTCAGCTGGTATGTTGGTAGCCCAAGCTGGTAGATGGTCTTTAGGGATGCGTCGTCGAAGCCGGTGTGGATGGCAACAGCGGAAAAGAAGTGGGAGAACTCGCAGATGGTCAACTCCACCTGGGTCAGTTCCATAAGGTAAGCTGCTAGATCCATTTGTGGTCTTTCGTTCTGTTACGAATGCAGACAGCGAAGGCAGACGAGGAGAGCGGATCTAAGTGCAGCTTACTTTATTATTACAAACGCAAAAAACACAAAGGAAAACCCTCAATGGGGAAATAAACACAACACCGAAAACACAGGCAGGGAACACACACCGAGCTAACAACATTCAACGAAAGACAAGGACTGAACCAAAAACGAGGCTATAAATACACAAGGACAGGATGATTACAAATGAACAAAATGGCAGTGATGACGACAGGTGGATACTGGGAAGTGTAGTTCTTTTAAACAAGAGACTAGTGAGACAGTGGAGCTAAACAAAGGACAAAAGTGAAAACTACGGAAAACAAAAGGGACAAAAATGGAAAACAAAGGGGCAACGGTAAAACAAGACAAGGTAACCCTAACACATGACTCATGACGTCATGTAAAATTAACCAATATGGCAACAGTGTCAACAGTTAAAAGGAGGTAAACATATTTTAGCTTGACATGCCATTTTATTATGCAATTGTTACCTGGAGTGTTTTCTTTTTTCTTAAACATTTAGCATCAACGTAGAGGTAAATTAAAGAAATAATGAAGTGATACATTTAGTGGCTCCCTTTATTCGATAAACGGGACACAGAGAGTTTCAGACGGGTGCTTTTTTCTTAATTTTGCTCCGTTGAGCGCCATTGAGCATCACTTCAGAATATCACTGTAGCACCTTGAAACTACATAAAGAAACAAAATCTTACAAAATAAGTACACAAATAAAAATACACATAAAAAGGGATTAAATCAAATCAATGCATATTCACAATGTCACAGAATGTAAATAAATGATCACATTAGATGATTTAGACCAGTGGTTCTCAAACTGTGCTACCAGTGAGGAGTACCCTCAGGTGGTACGCAGCATGACCCAGGATATTTACATAAAAATCTTTTTTAAATAATTGTATTAAAATGTTTTCTATGTTTTATTTCTAATGTATGATTACAATTCTAATATATCTTTAAAATAGCCCACCTTTTCCTTTTTTTACATCGGCAGTGCAGGATGTGAATAGGTAACGTTCTTGTTGCCTGTGGCCGTGCTGATGTCTCGGTGTGCACACCACAATATTATACCCATGCAGAAAACAGAACAGCATAAAAGGATGCAACTGAGGCAAGATATCATTCCTTTTATTTTACACATTCTCAGACTTCCTTAAAGTCTAAAATAGTGCTTTTGACTCAAAGACACTGGGTTGTATTTGGCAGTGTTTTGTTTTTGATTTCACTGAAAGATTGCTCGGATGAGGGACAGAGAAATGAAGTGCGCATCTGACAGCTGTGCGACGAACATTTCCGCTATGTCACCTATGGTATGGCCAAGTCCGCCTATGACTGGAGGAAAGGAAAATACTTAGTTTGACCAGTTTTAAAGTTAATGACTGGTAAGGGCATGATTCAGAATAAAATTAACCTCAGATAGCTTACTGCAGCCGCTGTTCCCTTTACAAAAAGCTTCACTAGGATGCTGCGCTGAGAAAAGCGCTTTGGGAATAATCCTACATTGTGACCAGCTGTGAATATGTGTGTAACACGTCAATGAACATTGACCGGAATTTATAGCCTCGGCTGGTGAGATAATTGGATGCACCTGTGGCCAGGCTATAAATAGATGCGTCACCAGCATGTCGTCAGATCTATTTTCTTCAGAGCCATTCTGTATGTGTGTGTCTCACAAGCCTGTCAAAACTTTCTTTCCTCTGTTAGGAGTTAGAATTGGTTAGGCAGTGTACAGTGAACCTTTTCTCCTTTCTCTTCTTTCTTAAAAAAAAAAAAGAGAGAGAGAATGGCTGAAAGTAGGAGCAAACAATGCGTGTTCCTTTGTTTACGCTCTATGGCCGAGAGGGACACGCATCAGTAAAATGCTTCGCGCTCGCCTTGCTTGCTTCCGGGAGTCAGCGCCCACACTTCATTTGTGGGGCTCTCTCATGGATCTGGTTGAGGAGCGAGAGACAGATGCGTCC
The DNA here is from genome assembly GCF_025860055.1 of Xyrauchen texanus. Lineage (NCBI taxonomy): Eukaryota > Metazoa > Chordata > Actinopteri > Cypriniformes > Catostomidae > Xyrauchen > Xyrauchen texanus. The sequence continues at coordinate 7,560,135 of NC_068293.1, read as the reverse complement.
CTTTCCCTCGCTCTCTCCCCAGATCCAGCTGATCCTTCTCGTAAGCCTGAAGCGCGCCTCGGCGCCTCTTCGTTTCACGAGGGGGACGCTGAATCTCTGTACGTGCCACAATAAAGCGGCTAACAACAGACCCCCCAACCGCTCCAAATAAGAAGACAAATTTGTGTCTGGTGGCCAAAATATATAAATAAAAGAAAGGAAGGGAACGCTATATCAGTCCCTTCCTTTTTCTCTATGACCTCCATAACAAGTATTCTCATTCATGGAGGGATTCTTATACTTCCCATGTCTTCGTGCCCTCGACGTTGACATATTCAACTATCGTGGGTGCTGAAGCCCGGGGGTATTCGGTGATGCCGCCGATAGAAGAGACACTTGCGGGTTATCTCTCGCCTGGCTTGGCATCATCGCTAAAGAGACCCACTCTACCCACAAAGCTGTGCAGGACCATCTCCCTGTGTGTGGGGAAGGCTTATCAGGCAGCAGGTCAGGCTGGTGCTACCCTGCACACTATGGCAGTGTTGCGTACTAGGCTAATCTGTTGAAGGACATGAGTGTGGGCACCACGTCGACGAAGAGGCTTTCTCTGAGCTTCGTCGAGCCATGGACCTGTCTCTCTGCACGACCAAGCAGACGGCCCGCACCATTGACCGGTCTATGTCTGCTTTGGTCAGCACGGAGAGACACTTATGGCTTAACCTATCAGGCATCTGAGACAAGGACAAAAACTTTCCTTCCCGATGCCCCGCTTTCCCCTTCTGGTTTATTTGGTGACGCTATGAATATAGTTATCACCAGGTTCCAGGAGGCAAAAAAAGTCACGAGGAAGTTTAAGTCACGAGGAAGTTTTAGGGCAATTCCTTCCTCGCCACACTCAAGGGAGGGGCCTCCGGCCACCCAGTTCCGCCCCGGTCCTTCTAGAAGGGAGGCTCTGAAGCAGAGCGTGGCGAGTAGTGCTCCCCCTCGCAGAGACTGGGGACAGGCTCGTCGCCCTCGACAGCCCCCAAAGCAAGACCTCAGGGAAGTAATTTCTAGAAGGAAAAATCCCTGACGGTCTTGTGCCTAGCCCTGTGGGGGTAGCTCCCCTCGGGATGGGGCGCGTGTATCATTCACTTCGCCCCTCCTGGTACCCCCACGAATCCTCTCCTTTCCCGCTGCCTCTGGTGTTTCAGGAGGCAGAGGCTTCCAAGCACAAGCCCAACATCACGTTTGGCTGGTCACCATCGATCTCATGGATGCATATCTTCATATAGAAATTCCGCCACAGCACAGGAAGTTCCTGAGGTTCGCTTTTGGGGACAAAGCCTTCCAGTATCGTGTTCTTCCATCCTTCCAGGGATGCAGCACTGGCTCCTTTGCGACTCTGGGGCATCCGCATTCTGAATTACACAGACGACTGGCTAATCCTAGCGCAGTTCCAAGAACTGGCAGTTCAGCACAGGGATATCGTCTTAGCTCATCTGGTTTCTCCGGGTCTAGACTTAACGTCAGAGAGCGTTCTCTCTCCCACCAGGGGAATCACTTATCTGGGGGTTATGTGGAATTTGATCACGATGCAGGCACAATTGTCTCCCGCACGAATCATTTCCATTCAGAACACCCTGAGCAAGGTCAGGCTAGGTCAAAGTTGCACTGCTCGTCAGTATCAACGAATACTAGGTCTACATGAGACCGTTACAGCTGTGGCTAAAAGCCAGGGGGTTTCATCCAAGGGCCGGTCCCCTAAGGCAAATAAGGGTTACGCACCGCGGGCTTCGTTCCCTTTCTATGTGGTTCAGACCCCGGTTTCTTACCTTGGGTCCCACTCTAGGTGTGTCTCGTCCTCGCAGGTTGCTAACGACAGACGCCTCCCTGACTGGCTGGGTAGCGGTCTTAAGTGGTCGTCCAGCTCAAGGGGAATGGAAGGGTCGTCAGCTCAATTGTCAAAGTAACTGTCTCGAGTTGATCGCTGTATTTCTGGCCCTGAAATACTTCCTCCAGAGGCTGCCATGTCTTGGTGCGGGTGGGCAATACAGCGGTAGTCTCTTACATAAACCATCAAGGAGGTCCACGTTAACGTCAGCTAATATTTCTGGCAGGTCGGATACTCCTTGGGGCCCAGGGCAAGCCCCTGTCACTCAGAGCAGTTTATATCCCTGGATGCCCGTATGTGGGAGCAGATTTACTGTCCAGACAGAAAATACAGACGGGGGGGTGGAAACTCCACCCCTAGGTAGTGGAACAAATCTGGATGAGATTTTACAGGGCAGAAGAAGATCTCTTCGCCTCTATGAACAGCACAATGTCTCCTCTACTTCTCCCTGAGTCACCCAGCCCCCCTGGGTCTGGACGCGATGGCACATACATGGCCCTGAATGCATCTGCATGCGTTTTTCCCCAGTTTCTCTGCTCCCGGAAGTCTTGGCCATAGTTTGCCAGCAAGGGTCTTGCCTCTTACTGATAGCGCCGTGCTGGCCGAACACGGTATGGGTCTCGGGGTTAATATCTCTCCTCGACGGCTCGCCTTGGGCGATTCCGAACAGGAAGGACCTTCTTTCTCAGGGACAGGGGACAATATTTCATCCCCACCCCGAATTGTGGAACCTTTCACGCTTGGCCCCTGAAGGGTACCAACTGAGGTACACAGGGCTTTCTCCTGAGGTTATCGAGACCATTTTAAGTGCTAGGGCTCCCTCCACTTGGAACAAACCCAGTTGAGATTTTACAGGGCAGAAGAGGACCTCTTCGCCTCTATGAATAGCACAATATCTCCTCTACTTCTCCCTGAGTCACCCAGCCCGGGGCTGGACGCGGTGGCGCATACATGGCCCAGAATGCGCCTGTATGCGTTTCCCTCTACTAAAAGTTAATATGCAGATCCAGTTAACTGCCAGATTGCTTCAGTTCTGGACTTTCTGCAGGAACAACTGTCAGCAAGCACATGCCCCGCCACTCTCAGGGTCTATGTGGCCGACATTTTGGCTTGCCACGCCTTGATGGACAGGGTGCCCTTTGAGAGGCATCCCCTGCTAGGACCATGACCTCTTCATAGGACTTAGCAATAGTCCTTGAGGGTCTGGTTGAGACCCCCTTTGAACCTCTAGAGTCAACGTCTGACAGACTTCTGACTCTCAAGATGGTTTTTCTTATGGCGATTACCTCCCTAAAGAGAATTGGGGACCTACAGGCTCTGTCTGTTTTGCCAGCCTGTTTAGAGTTTGCGCCAGGAATGACCAATGTAATTTTGCACCCTCATCCTGACTACCTGCCTAAGGTGCCTTTCGCGACCCTACATCAGGTCACTCTCTAAGCCTTCTGCTCCCCGCCGTTTGCAACGCCGGAGCAGCAAGGACTTCACAGACTGTGTCCAGTCTGTGCCCTTTAGATTTATGTCCACCGCACTAGCCAGTGGCATAAGTCAGGGCAACTATTCGTTTGCCATGGGAGCCGCATCCGGGGGTGGCCACCTCCAAACAGACTATGTCGCATTGGGTGAGAGAAGCTATTGCCCTGGCCTGGTCAAGCTTCGCCAGTAGGTATCAGGGCTCACTCCACCAGAGGGGTCACCTCCTCTAAAGCCTTGGCTAGAGAGGTCCCTCTGCAGCAAGTTTGTGATGCGGCAGGCTGGTCCTCCCTGCATACATTCATAAAATGTTATAGTTTGGATGTTCATGCTACTCCGGGCTCTTATCTCCTTGAGTCAACATCTAAAGCTCATGTCTGAGACCTCTCGTGTTCTTGTAAGCACACTTCACAACCGTAGGTGTCCGGACAGCCTCAGTGCGGCGGCGTGGGTATTTTCGTTCCCAAAGCACTTTTCTCAGCGCAGCATCCTAGTGAAGCTTTTTGTAAAGGGAACGTCTCGGGTTACGTGGTGTAACCCTTGAAATCCCTTCTTTGACGCACTGGGATGTCCCAGGACTGCTCTTCAGAAAAAAATATCTGACGACACGCTGGTGACACATCTATTTATAGCCTGGCCACAGGTGCATCCAATGATCTCACCAGCTGAGTCTATAAATTCCGGTCAATGTTCATTGATGTGTTACACACATATTCACAACTGGTCACAATGTAGGATTGTTCCCAAAGCACTTTTCTCAGCGCTGCATCTCGTTCCGCTTTTTTCAGGGAACAAGGGTTACACCATGTAACCCGAGACGTTTTCATAGATCACATGCACATTATCACATACATTTAAGGATGATGCTAGCTGCATCATTTTAGGGGGGCTGAGATAAAAAAAAACAGGGTCAAGCAATGCCTAAACTCCAAATGTCTAAATATATACAGTAGTTTGTTTGAACTGGATTGCAAAACTTCAAAATGTTAATATTGTTTGTTTGATTAAAAAAAAACACTCTTGCTGATTGTGTAAACAATAGAAATATTGATATTAACATTAAATATTACATTAGATATTGATAGTCAAATATGGCATTGTGTATTTTGCTCACAATCCGTAAGACTACACAAAAAATATATATTTGCTGAATGATGAATAAATATTTGAGTGAACATTGGTGGTGACTAGGTGGTACTTGAACGTTCTGATTTCATCAAAGGTGGTACTTGGCCTTAAAAATTTGAGAAGCACTGATTTAGACCATTTCAAAAATGTGCATAGATCACTCACACAAAAAACTTCAAACCACAATTAAATAAATTAAGAAACACAATACAAATTGAGAATACATACCTCGCTCTGCTTGCCAAAGTGTGCTAAGTTACATTCTACATATTTGAAGCATTTTTCAGGGGATTCTGAAATCAGGAACATATGGAGCTGCTTCATTTTGCTATGATGTCATTCATTTGCATTCCCCCTTTTTAGCATAGGTACATAATAAATATTTGACTGTAATCAAAAATAAAGTTATTTTGCTTTCCCAAGGTCTGAGGACATGAACAGCTCCGAGAAGAACATGCCAGTTGCCAACTTGTAAATACAGTAATACCGACACAACCTGAACACAGAATTAGCTCAGAATATGTACTGACGCTTGCCCACCCACTGTGCTCCCATCATCTGATTTGCTCTGGATTAATCAAGGTGTTCTTTAATTAACAAAAGACTTGAGGAAATATTTGCACCTAACCTTTGACCCTTAGGATCTTTGGGCATGGCTGTGACACGGTTTCTCCGACCTCAGCATGAGGCCAACAGTTCAGATGATCCCAAAATCCACTGCAACCTGTTTGGAGGGATGCAAATGGAGGTTAGACAGAATTACATGATATTTATTACAGTGTCAAAATAAACTGTTACCATATCTAAATCCAATGGCTTTAAAATTTACAGGTTTTACAGTTTGCCTTTTGTCTTCATTCCAACGTTTCCCAATATTGCATAATCTTTCTATCACCACCAGTTGAAGTACAAATTTATGTCTACATTATCTCATTAAACATTAGTAAATGGCAATTTACAAAACCATGAATAAGAGAGTTGAAAGTCAACAAATTTTATTTCAGTAATGTGACATATTTCCAAATTAAACATGATATTAAATTAAAATAAAGTAGGACAAGACTTGATTTTATATATCTGGAGATGACTGAATGGTGAGAAGTGGGCTTTCTGTACCAGAATGTAGCCTGCTTGAATGTGAATTTACAGTGGATTGTGAAGGACTACTTCCCACTAATGAGGAGATTTTTTTGCCCAGGACATGGAAGCTGAAGGTTCTTTTACAAATATTACATTTTCATTTATGGACTTGACATACATAAGATTAGATAGGATTTGAATAAAACAACATTAAACAAAAAATTGAGGTTGAAAAAAGGTTCAAGTCAAAAATATGTTTTATCATCACTGAAACAACATGAATGCATGTTGGCCTGGGTAGCTCAGTGGTAAAGATCACTAGTTCGAATCCCAGGGCATGCTGAGTGACTCCCGCCAGGTCTCCTAAGCAACCAAATTGGCCTGGTTGCTAGGGAAGGTAGAGTCACATGGTGTGACCTCCTCGTGGTTACTATAATGTGGTTCGTTCTTGGTGGGGCTTGGTGAGTTGAGCGTGGATGCCGTGGTGGATGGGGTGAAGCCTCCACATGCGCTACGTCTCCATGGCAACGTGCTCAACATGTTTGACGGTCTCAGATGCGGAGGCAGCTGGGATTCGTACTCCGCCACCCGGCTTAAGGCGAATCACTATGCGACCCTTCGGACTTAAAAGCACATTGGGAATTGGGCATGCAAAATTGGGAGAAAAAGGGGAAAATAATTTTTAATTAAAATAATAATTTATTTGCTATTAGTTCTGTAACCTTTATTAAATTAATGTTAATTGGCATTACATTACTGGGTAAAACTTACAACAATGTTGCATTCATTTAAATGAATTAATGCATTAGGTTTTGTGATACAATGTACATGAAATAACAATGAACAATGATTTTTATTGCATTTATTATTACACTGCCTGTCCAAAAATTTTGCCTTTTGGATTTAAGGCCGTGTTATGATCTGGGGTTGCTGCTGTGTTATGCAGCAATAAAATAAAGTCAGCTGACTACCTGAATGTACTGAATGACTAGGTTATCCCATCAATGGATTTTTTCAGAAATTAAAAATTCCTCCAATGTTTCCTCAATTGTTGCCAAGATTCATCTGGCTCAATTTGTGAAAGAGTGGTCAGGGAGAATGAGGAATAATTTTCACACATGAACTGGCCACCACAGAGTCCTGAACTTAACCCCATTTAAAGTCTTTGGGATGTGTTGGAGAAGACTTTACAGAGTGGTTCGACTCTCCTGTCGTCAATACATGATCTCGACCAAAAATGTTTGTAACTCTGGAAGGAAATAAATGTTGTTACGTTGCATAAGTTTTCCTAAACAATGCTACAATGAATGTGTGCAATAATCAATGCTAAAGGCGGTCCAATGAAATATTAGTGAATGCAACTTTTTTTGGGGCCAGGCAGTATATTATTATTATTTATTTTTTATCATTAGTTGTATTATTATTAATTTACAATTATACTATTGTATGTTGTTATGTCAGTTCATAATGCAATAGTTCATAATGCTAAAACTAAAGTTAATGCAACTTCTAACAACTTATTAATAATAAAGTTTGTAAAAGTGTTGTTCATTGTTATTTCATGTTAACAATTGTGAATAATTTTTAAGAATACAACCTTATTGTCAAATGTTACCAATTACTGCATTAAATATTGGCAAGATTTTAGAAGGTCTGCATTACCCGTAACAGTAGCCTAAAATAATACTTAAATAACATTAACATTAACCACTAGAATGATTGCCCTAAGTGGTGTTGTTTCAAAGGCAGAGCAAGTCTCATTTTGATGTAAGATTCTAAATTTCATTCAATTCACTTCTTTAGGAGCACATTTTTTAATCTGAAGAAAATTACAGAATGCACCTTTAACTAATGACAGAACAGCAGAGTCCCAAGACCCACATTCGGTCCATCGAGCAGCTGCGGCTAACCTTTGCAATGATGCCAAACTTTCTTTGTATTGCTTAATAAAGTCGATTTATGATGTCCTACATGTCTATAAAACATACAGTATACTCCACGTATGCCAGCCTTTGAATCTGAGATGTGAAGTGTAAATTTCCATGAATGTAACAGAATAAATCAACAGAACAGCCCTTAGAGCAACAAGAGAAAGCGCTGACAGAGCATTTGATGGATAGGAATGCCTAGGATGCATTTTGAGGGTGTGGAAAAGCCATGTCAGTTTGAAATCAAGCAGATGTACAGCGATTTAAGAAAGCCCAACTGGGCCCGTCTCTCTGCAGTTCTCAATGACCCATAGATACCTACGCCAGTGTGTGTATAATGTTATCGGATATTGGTTGCATGACAGCTTGCCACTTTCACAAACCCTTGCGTTCTTCCTCCATGTCCTTGCGATGCACCATCCCCATACTATTGAGAGCAGAGAATTACTCTATTTGTCAATCTTGTTTATTTACCCTTCTTTTTGCATTCTTAATTTTATTGTTTTTAGTTTTGGTCACATTCTGTTTATCTCTCTGCTCTCTGCTCTCTCTCTCTCTCTCTCTCTCTCTCTCTCTCTCTCTCTCTCTGATGAATGGCACAGTCTGTCTCTCTGCTTTTGCCCGTTATGCTGTCTCCCTCTCTCAGTTTGATGAATGGCAGGAAAAGTGTTGCATGTTTGTAAATGTTTCTCTCAGTACTCTCTCGTATGATATATGTAGAAACAGAGTAATGATAGAGCAGATATGGTGAGTGGAAAAAAAGAGTGGAGTGTATGGGAGGAGAGGGTGTGAGGAGCAAAGGAGATCTGTACAGCGTTTCCATGTTAATGTGATCTGCTTGTGTTGACAGCCCTGTATTGAATGTTTCCTGTGGATGTAAAGGACTGATGACTTTTTAAGACAGAATTTCTGCTTACTGCACGAGAAACCTTCATCCCTTTTCACACTGACAGTGATTTTATTGCTGGAGGTTTTAGAGTTGTCGTGTTGATGATTGCTAATAGGCGTTCTGCTGAATGCCCTAATGTTATTGGTGGGCTTCATAGCCTATCACAGTATCAGGGTACATTGCTGATATAAATAAGATTTAATTCCAGAGAGTATTTTCACATTTTGTTATGTTTCAGCCTTATGCTAAAATGCTTTAAAAAAAATCCCATCAATCTACACTCCATACCCCATAATGGCAAAACAAAGAACTGATTTTTGATAACTTTGCAAATTTACAAAAAATAAATAAAAACTTAAATATCACATTGACACAAGTATTCAGACCTTTAACTCAGTAATTAATTCAAGCAGCTTTGACAGCAATTACAGCCTCAAGTCTTTTTGGGTATGATGCGACATGCTTTGCACACCTGGATTTGGCGATTTTCTGCCATTCTTCTCTGTCAGGTTGGATGGGGACTGTCTGTGGACAGACATTTTCAGGTCTCTCCAGAGATGTTCAATTGTGTTCAAGTCCGGGCTCTGGCTGGGCATTTCAAGTTGTCCCTAGGCCACTCTTGCGTTGTCTTGACTGCGTGCTTAGGATCAATGTCCTGTTGGAAGGTGAACCTTCGGCCCAGCCTGAGTTCCTGAGTGCTCTGGACCAGGTTTTCATTAAGGATATCTCTGTATTATGCTGAATTCAGTCCCTGCCGCTGAAAAACACCTCCACAGCATGATGCTACCACCACCATGCTTCATGGTTTGGATGATATTGAGCAGGTGATGACCGGTGCCTAGATTCCTCCAGACATGATGCTAAGAATTGAGGCCAAACAGTTCAATCTTCATTTCATCAGACCAGAGAATCTTGTTTCTCACAGTCTGAGAGTCCTTTAAGTGCTTTTTTGCAAATTACAAGCAGGCTTTCATGTGTCTTGCACTTAGGAGAGCCTCCGTCTGGCCACTCTACCATAAAACCCAGATCAGTGGAGTGTTGCAGTGCTGTTTGTCCTTCTGCAAGTTTCTCCCATCTCCACACATGATCTCTGGAGCTCAACCAGAGTGACCATCGGGTTCTTACCGTCTCTTACAAAGGCCCTTCTCCCCCGATTGTTCAGTTTGGCCAGGTGGCCAGCTCTAGGAAGAGTCCTGGTTGTTCCAATCTTCTTCCATTTAAGAATTATGGAGGCCACTGTGCTCTTGGGCACTTTCAATGGAGCCAAACAAATTTGTAGCCTTCCTCAGATCTGTGCCTTAACACAATCCTGTCTCTGAGCATGCAGGCAGTTCCTTTGACCTAATGGCTTGGTTTTTGCTCTGATATGCATTTTCAGCTGTGAGACCTTAAATAGACAGTTGTGTGTCTTTCCAAATCATGTCCAATCAATGGAATTTGCCAAAGGTGGACTATAATCAAAGTGTAGAAACATCTTAAAGATGATCATGAGGATTTGGATGCACCTGAGCTAAATTTCAAGTGTCATACCAAAGGGTCTGAATACTTATGTCAATGTGATTGTGATGAGGATGAGGGCATGGCCGGGCCATAAGGATGGATGCCTGGCACTGAGTTACTCAGTTTTTTTTTTTTTTAAATCTCATTTTAGCACAGCTGATTGACAGGTAAGGGGTGTCTCTGTTTGTTTGTTTGACTGGCCAATCCAGCCCGACACAGCAACATTGACTCTGGACTGTCAATGAGGCTGTCTAATGGTAGACAGGGGGAGTGTTCTATAAACCTGTTTGAATCATTATTTTTGCAATCCTGTTTGGCAAGACTAGTGGGGCACAAATTACACACTTCAGCTTTACAAAAGCATTATAGTATGTATCCTGAGTGGGCATTAGGCCGGCAATTGTGTGTGAACTCACTGCGCTGGAGGGCATTATATGTATAATCCGATAAGGGTGTGATTTATGTTTGAGTGTTGTGATCATGGAAGCCATTCTCCAAACTTCCCCATGATATCACATTACACCTCTTAGGAGCACACATAAACACTAATCATTGTGTTTGTCCACAAGGTTGCACACACACACATACAAGCACAAGTATAAGGTCATTAGGTGCCCAGATGTGTACAAGGCAGGCTTGCGGAAACCATTCTAGGCATATCGAAAATAACTGCCCTCTATATGAACTCAATTTTCTCATTAGGAAAGTGTGTGTGTGTGTGTGTGTTTGTGAGAGAGAGAGAGAGAGAGAGAGAGAGAGAGAGAGAGAGAGAGAGAGACAGAGAGAATAATGGCTTGCCAGAATATGTGGGAACAGTCTCTGTCAGGTTCTCTTGGTGGATGATACTGTAGCAGTTTTCCTCCTCTTTGAGAAGCACAAAGTCTGGATCACATTCTGGAGGTATGGCACAAACCTGAACACACACACACACACACACATGTTGATGCAGCTATCCTTATGAGGACTCTCCACAGACATAATGATTTTTAAACTTTGCAAACTATAGATTCTATCCCCTAACTTACCCACACACACACATTGGTATCAAACACAAGACTAACACAGACTGAAAATATGAAAATATTACAAAATATTTAATTTATACTGAAAATAAACTATATTGTTACCTTTAATAATATACTACTGGCATCTCATGACTGTATACAGAAGATCGGGGCTAGTTGTCACATGGAGAAGTTGTCACAAGGGCTGTACACAGATCAGCCACAACATTAAATCCACCTGCCTAATATTGTGTAGGTCCAACCTGCATCTCAGAATAGCAATCTGAGATGATATTCTTCTTACCACAATTGTACAGAGTGGTTATCTGAGTTACTGTAGACTTTGTCAGTTCAAACCAGTCTGGCCATTCTCTGTTGACCTCTCTCATTAACAAGGCATTTCCATCCACAGAACTGCCACTCACTGGATGTTTTTTTTATTTTTTGCACCATTCTGAGTAAATTCAAGAAACTGGTGTGAAAATCCTAGAATATCAGCAGTTACAGAAATACTCAAACCAGCCCATCTGGCTAATATCATCTCAGAATGCTATTCTTGGTGCTGTTTTGGCATCACCAGGGAGTCCTACACAATATTAGGCATGCAGTTTTAATGTTGTGGCTGATCAGTGTATGTCAGTGTCTCCGTAATCTTTTGAGTCCAGTTGGAGAAACATGATACACTGGGATACATTAAGGCATTCTAAAAAGTATTATGATGGAAGATTTTAACTGAAAGGTTGAGCTGTGTAACCTACTCAGCAAAGGGGTATTCATCATAAATATAATTAAGGGGCAAGTTGTCACATTTTACTGGTTCTAGATATCCAATGTGACTTATATGTTCTGATTTTACACAATTTACTCATTATAATTTCAGGTTGCCAAGCAATTGTTTGATATTTTTGTAAGTTACGTTTACTTTTTTTTTGTTGTTGCTGTATTATTAATTATTTTGTGTTTCATAATTGTTTAACTGTTTCCATTTTGCTGAAGAAAAAAAACCCATACTAGAATGTTTAAATTCATTTTCCCCTTGTGACAACTTACCACATTTTGTCCCTGCTTAAAGAAAAACAAAACAATAGAAAGTCTAATAGTTTCCACTGCAATTTCTATTGCAAACCATCAGCTGATTACAATTCAAATGACACTAGACACAACATCCCACCGTTTGAAGCCAACACATAACCAGTAGGATAGTAGCCTACTAGAGACCCACATGGACCATTAGTTTTCCTTAAAACCTATACAATTCCCATTATAAATATTAAAATCATTAGGATTTATCTGAGGGTTTTTATACTGAAACATTTAAAACATAGCCTACATTAAACTGTCGCATATCGCTTTTTCCTGGGGAAAAACGGTTAAACTGTTCAACTGCTTTTTGTAGCCAAGACTTTAATGTATTTTGAAATCAGAAAATGACTTTCAAAAATGAATCTCCCCTGAGAAATAATCATTGAAAAAAACGCTCCGGTCTCCCCTACAGAAAACAGGACCCATATTAAACCCACAGGATAAAAGTGCAAAAGTTTAAGTCGAATTACAAATATGAAACGATTAATAACAATAAATAAACATTGTTGCAATAAATAGATTTGCATCATACGGAACTTTAATATATTCAATATTTCACCTGTGTAACATATGCTGCGCGTGTGAACTCACGTGATAAAAGATGTGGAGCAAAGCCGCGAAAGCAACTTGGTGTAAATGGGCAGAAATCCTCATTTAAAATCTGCGGGATTTGACGGTAGAACTGGATAAAACCAAGATTTCTTTCTCCTCTTAACGGAAACACTTCAAGAGCTCGGTCTGTCTGAAGGAAAGTTTCATCTCCTCTCGCGAATTCCTTGACGCACGAGCGCAATGAGCATAAGTGTGCGAGCGACGCGTTCAGTCTTGAACAAATCCAGTTTGAGAATAAAGACAGTATGCTCTCATCTCATCTAAACATCTGTCTGACTGCAATTAAACAGCTGTCCAACTGCGCCTCTTCTCCACCACACTCTCTTATTTACTCAGAATCTGGTGGTTACATGCTGGCGCTGCACTTGTCTGAATATTTTTTTATTTTTAGAAAATAATATAATCCGATTTAATTTTTACAGACCACCACATTGGGAAACTCGAAGAATAAATAATAAATAAATAACACACACAGGCCTTTATTCACAGTTATTAAAAATAATAATAAACAATAATCATTAATCACAATGACCTGACCATTGAGTCTATAAATATTTATTAATTTATTTTTACCCAAAGTTAAGCAGCGTTTCACACTTAAATTTTTCTAATTTTAAAAATTAGGCCTAGCAAATAACTTTTACTCATCCAAGCCACTTTTGATTGCTTAATTTAGTTTCAAAAAGTTTCGGACGACTTAAACGGATAGTTCAACCAGAAATTAAAATCCTCTCATCATGTACGCACCCTCATGATATCCCAGATGTGTATGACTTTCGAACGAATATTTTTAGATGAATATTTCAGTTCTGGTCCATTCAATGCAAGTGAATGGTGATCAAAATTTTGAAGTCCCAAAAAGCACTTAAAGGAAACATAAATGTAATCCATAAAACTTCAGTGTTTAAATCCATATCTTCTGAAGTGATCCAAACAGTTTTGGGTGAGAACAAATCAAAATATAACACCTTTTCCCACTATAAATCATAACATCAGCAGTCTTCCTGGAGTCTTCCAGTCTTCCTAGCACCATCTAGCTCTCTGCACATGCATCAAGCACTGGGAAATTTAATCAAGCTTGAAATCATGATTGTCTCCAGAGATTGCAATGGAAAGATGCACAGTGAAAAAGGAGGTATATTTTGGTCTGTTCTCACCCACAACCAATTGGATCACCTCAAAAGACATTGATTACACTACTGAAGATGTATGGATTACGTGTATGCTGCCTTTGTGTGATTTTTGGAGCTTCAAAGATTTAGTCACATTCACTTGCATTTTATGGACCTACAGAGCTGAGATATTCTTCTTAAAATCTATGTTTGTGTTCAGCAGAAGAAAGAAAGTCATACAAATCTGGGATGAAATGAGGGTGAGAAAATGATGAGAGAATTTTCATTTTGGGGTGAACTATTTCTTTAAGACAACCAGAGTACAGTACGTTTATTTGGTGGAATTACCACTGATGGAATATAAGTTATTAAACAGGTTACATGCTGTACTTGTCCTATCAATGTTCTTAATGTTGTAAATATGAAAATAGGAACATTAAACCAAACTACCCAGGATTATTTACCAACTCAGTGTAAAGTATGAACAGTATAGAACAAGACAATAACCCAGGATTTCAATAAAAGCTGCAAAATTGATACGCTCATATGCGTTTTACCCTACACGTTTAAATTTACAATGATTAAAGCACGTACACACATAGACATCAAAGGGGTCTTGAGCACCTGCCCTTTTTCTTCCTCTCGAGAAAATGTCCTTTTTTCTGGGGTGTTTCTTTTCAGCCCCTCCCAGCTCCTATCCCAGTTGTGTTTTTCTTGGCTTGTGTGGAGGAGAGTGGTGATGAACAAAAGACTAAGCTACCAGTGCCTCGACTTTACAGCTAATTAGCCAAAAGACAAATATAGTTAACTTGTGTCTTGCTAACATGCATGACTCATGAGCTACTAACTAAAGTAATAAGTTAGCTACAGTTTAGCTAAGGCAATATATCTTGGCCATACAGGCTAATGTACTGTACTTCATGGAGACACTACAGGTGAATACAGTCAAATCTGTGTCTGTTTTGTGAAATTTGTGATTATCACAATCACCACATTGATATGCAAATTAGGGGTTAATAAATTAAAATGCACTAATTTGCATACATTTGACAAGGCACTGCAGGTGAATAGTATAAACAAAATAACTAAAGCATATCACCACATAACTTCCCCAGTTAATAACTTACATCAAGAGTCTTTTCCCCTGAAATGGTATGTTAAAATATGCAGATTAGCTTGTTAATTTAGAAGAAATCTACAGATGCAAACAGACAAAGGGTAGTTGGCTTAAAACAAACACCATCTAAATGTGTATTTTGGAAGTTTTCTTTCCATTAGAGTAAAAGAAGACATGGAAGCAACATAGACCAAAATCTCAAAATTGACCATTACATGAAAAAAGTGTCCTGCCTTAAACCTAACTTCATAATTTTGATCGTAGGCTAATAACTATCTAATAACTATCCTCATCTAATAACTATCCATTCTATTAGTTTGTTGTATGCTGATAGATCTTTACATGATACAGAGAGCCCTCCCCCAAATGTGAAACTAAGTCCTTGTCACCATCAGTTATTGTGTGTGTGTGTGTGTGTGTGTGTGTGTGTGTGTGTGTGTGTGTGTGTGTGTGTGTGTGTACACATGGTAAGTGTAATTATAATAGTAATAATAATAATAATAATGTATTTGATCAATACATTAATGTATTCAGGCAATTCTGTATTCTGTTGCTTGGCTGCACAATGGCAAAAAAAGAAAGGATACCGAAAAGGAAGGAGAAGGAGCGCTAGGAAACAGCCAAGAGTAGCAAATCGCTAAATGCATGAACCACTGATTAAAATAAATTGTTATGGAAGTCAGAGTTGTGTTAATATATTTAACATTTTGTTTAAAAAAAATTTTTTAAATAAACAATTATGAGAAGTGCCCTTTTTTCCACTTGCCCCCCAAAATGTCTATGCACGTCCCTGAAACACGATAAGGTGTGAGCACCGAGCACTGTAAATTACAAAAAAATTAAATTATTCAATTCAAATTACTTCTCTAAAATTTTTATCAGATTACTGACTTTACATATTCCCTGATCTAAAAAGTAATCAAACTGCTTATTACTTTTACTCTACTTTCTAAAACACTTTTCACATAAAAGTTTTTCTTTTTCTTGTCAACAAATTCAAAATAACGTCCATACAGTTTCCCTTGTTCATTGTCACAAGGAAGTCATAAACCACTTGTTTCTCCCTTACAATGACAAAGCAAACAGATGTGCAGTACATATAAACATAATTCATGCTTTAAACATATTCTGCATCAATAATATTATTTTAGAAATATGAGTAACCCAAGTAATGTTCTTAAAGTAATTAACTTAATGGAAAGTCTGTAACTGGAATCTGATGACAAGAATTTAAAATGCAATGAGTTAAATTAAATTAGTTTTTGTACCAGAAAAGTAATTAGATAACAGTACAAAAGAAGTAGAAATTTGTGATCAGAGTACTCCCAACACTGGGTGAGTTTGCAGCATGATGTTCTCCTGTTCAACACCGCTCAGCACTTCATTTCCTGTATGTGATGAGTTTCATGAAAGCGCTCAATATCCACACATACAATTCAAGTACTGCTCGAAGACAATATGCAATAACTTATATGGTGAGAGCTTAAACAACCACATCCTGTAAATGAATGATTAAACAATCTCGCTCTTTCTCTCCTAATACTGTATTTAAAAAGTGGTGAGTTACAAATATATCTTCCCCATTTAAGCAGATTGAGATAAAACCTTATTGCAATTTACAGCCTTTAATAAAAAGCCCTGTTCCCCTTCTGTCGCTCTCTCCAAGTTGTGTCAGAGAAGCGACACTAGGGGTCTCTCTTGAGCGCCGATATTCACCTCTGAACTAT
Source organism: Xyrauchen texanus (assembly GCF_025860055.1). Classification (NCBI taxonomy): domain Eukaryota; kingdom Metazoa; phylum Chordata; class Actinopteri; order Cypriniformes; family Catostomidae; genus Xyrauchen; species Xyrauchen texanus. The sequence continues at coordinate 7,543,633 of NC_068293.1, read as the reverse complement.
GAAAAAAGGCCAATGAGAGTTGGCAACCAGTATTTGCATGTCCCGCCCCCGGACATACGGGTATTTTAAGCGGCGCAAATACGGGAGTTCATTCAGAAAATTTCTTCGGAGCCGATGGTCGTGTTTGCAGACTGCTGCGTTTTACACACCGAGTTCCTGCTATCCTCTGCTGCATGCTGTTGGATTCTATGGCGCACAACAGCGGCTTTCTCCTGTTTGCACGGCTGTGCACTTCCTGCCCCTGAGCGCATCGACAGTTGCAGATAAGAAAGATCTCTCACGAGTTCTTTCATTCATAAAAGAGTGATTTTATTTAAAAGAGTAATTTCCTCTAAAAGAGCAAAAAACACAGCGGCGTTGAATGTCCTTTTAAGGACGCGTCTTTATAAAGATGCCTTTCCGCCCCTGTGTTGTTCCTGGATGTGGTAGAGTACTCTCCGCTTCCGACGGCCACAGGCGTTGTCTCGTGTGTCTGGGCAGTGATCACACTGAGAACATGTTCTCGCAATTCTCATTGCGAGAACATGACCATGACAACGTTGCGGTCGCGGCTTGCTTACAACCCCCCGCGTCGCTCCTTCTTCCCACGGGATTGAGGACGATGCGGCTGGTGATGGAGGCGATTCGGGGATGGCAGCGGGTGCAGCTTCGCCGGGTACGCCCCCTCGGACCACCCGCGCCCCGGCATGCTCGTTGACTCCCGTCCCCGCTCGAGGTGGCGGCGACTCGCCTCACAGCCAGTCTGCCTACCCTCTTGTGATGGAAGCAGATGAGTTCGCCGCGACATCTGATGCTGAGGGCTCCTCTGGGCTGCCGCCTTCGGGCTTGCACGCCCAGGAGGAGGCCGACGCACAGATGTCCGATATGCTTTCCCGGGCAGCCAACAGCGTGGGCCTGGATTGGAACCCTCCATCCTCCCCACAGCCGTCACGGCTGGACGATTGGTTCTTGGGCGTGGGACGCCGCTCACAGCCTCGCCCCCCCCAGTTCCTTTCTTCCCGGAGGTGCATGATGAGCTGACATCTTCGTGGAGAGCACCCCTCTCCACTCGTCGCACCACCACCTGCTCATCCGCTCTCACCACCCTCGACGGCGGAGTGCGCTACAGGTACACGGAGATCCCCCAGGTGGATAGAGCTGTTGCGCTCCACTTATGTCCCGGAAGCACTACCACCTGGCGGGGCCGCCCTGTACTCCCTTTCCGGTCCTGTAGAGCAACATCCTCGCTCACCGCAAAGGCCTACAGCGCTACCGGACGCGCCGCTTCCACCCTGCATGCCATGGCTCTCCTGCAGGTCCACCAAGCCAAGGCACTTCGCAACATGCACGGGGGTGGCCCTGATCCCGACACACTGCAGGAACTGTGCTCAGCGACCGACCTCGTCCTGAGAGCGACGAAGGTCACAGCGCAGGCACTCGGGCAGGCGATGGCCACTCTGGTGGTCCAGGAACGTCAGCAATGGCTGGACTTGGTTGAGATGCGTGAAGCTGACAAGACTCGCTTCCTCAACGCCCCTGTCTCCCAGTTCGGCCTCTTCGGCGACACCGTTGAGGACTTTGCCCAGCAGTTCTCCCTGGTGAAGAAGCAGACGGAGGCCATTTCGCACATCGTGCCGCACTGCAAGCTTGCCGCCACGGCCCAGGCCCCACCTGCTCGCCGAGGGCGTCCTCCCGCAGCCAGAAGACCTTCTGCTCCGCCCCAACCTGGGCCCAGCTCTCAGCCCCGGCGTCGAGCAAACCGCAGGAAGCGTACGCCCCCTGCCTCACGGACCCCATCGAGGACCCGGAAGGCTCCCAAGCATCCCTGAGACAGCGGACCCAGAGGACGAGAAGATAGCTCCGGAGGTGGTAAGACCACTCCGTCCCCCGGTGGAGGGCCGGGAGGAGAATCTTTTGTTTTATTCATTAAAAGAGCTATTTCCTTTACCTCTGGGTCACATGGCCCGCAAATGCCGTTCTCACGGCACTTTGCTTTCAGGCCTCAACAGTCTCTGCGCCCAGGATGCGGTGCTTCCGCCCTCAGCCCCACGACTGTTCCCCGGCCAGCCGGTTCAGACGAGTCCAGAGGACGCCAGCATCAGACCTCCTCCTCAGTCACGAACCCGCCCCCTGCCGGGTGCGCGGAACAAGGTAAGTGCTTTGAGTTTATTCTCAGCACCAGAGACTCGGGACGCCACAGCGCCTCCCGACGCCGCGTTACCTGTTCCGCACCGCTGCGAAGCCCCGCCGGGTACGTCCAAAATACTCGTCCCCTTGGTGCCCCTAGTACGGAGCATAGAGGCATGGCTTTCACTGCCCAGCTCGTCACGGTGGCTGCACCGGACCATCCGACTCGGTTACGCAATTCAGTTTGCCAGGTCTCCGCCCCCCTTCGTGGGCGTTCGTTCCTCCGCAGTGCACGGCGAACATGCCCACTCCCTGCGCGAGGAAATCGCCTCCCTTCTAATCAAGGACGCGATAGAACCTGTCCCTCCGACCGAAACGAAGAAGGGTTTCTACAGCCCTTACTTCGTTGTACCCAAGAAAGGCGGCGGCATACGACCGATCTTGGACCTGCGAATTTTCAATCGGACCCTGTCCAAACTCCCATTCAAAATGCTTACCCAGAAACAAATTCTATCTGGCGTCCGGCATCTAGATTGGTTCGCAGCGGTAGACCTGAAGGACGCGTACTTCCACGTCTCAATTCGCCCTCGACATCGACCCTTTCTACGGTTCGCGTTCGACGGCCAGGCGTATCAGTACAAGGTCCTCCCCTTCGGCCTGTCTCTGTCCCTCGCGTCTTCCACGAAGGTCGCAGAGGCGGCTCTTGCCCCGCTACGAGGAGCGGGCATACGCATACTCAATTACCTCGACGATTGGCTCATTTTGGCCTCCTCGCAGGAATTACTATGCGCACACAGAGACCAGGTGATCGAGCACCTAGGCCGTTTAGGGTTTCAGGTCAACTGGAAAAAGAGCAAGCTCACCCCGGTCCAGAGCATCTCTTTTCTCGGTTTGGAGTTAGACTCAGTCTCAATGACAGCACGTCTCTCCAACGAGCGTGCTCAGTCAGTGCTGGAATGCCTCGCTTCTTTCGAACCAGGCACCATGGTCCCTTTGAAATGTTTCCAACGGCTCCTGGGGCATATGGCATCCTCCGCGGCAGCCGCGCCGCTGGGGTTGATGCATATGAGACCACTTCAGCATTGGCTCCAGACTCGAGTCCAAAGACGAGCATGGCGCCACGGCACGCACGGCGTGGAAGTTACCCCCGCCTGCCGCCAAACCTTCAAACCCTGGACAGACCTCTGCTTTCTACGGGCAGGAGTACCCTTGCAGCAGGTGTCCCGTCGGCGTTCTGGTTACAACCGATGCCTCCAAATTGGGTTGGGGCGCCGTGTGACAGGCGCGCTGCCGCAGGCCAGTGGAACCGAGGCCGCTGCGCTGGCACATCAACTGCCTAGAGCTGCTGGCCGTTTTTCTTGCCCTGAAGAAATTTCTTCCGTTGATTCGTGGCAAGCATGTCCTAGTCAGGACAGACAGCACCACGGTGGTGGCCTACATAAACCGCCAAGGCGGAGTACGCTCCCTCCACATGTCACAGCTCGCCCGTCATATCCTCCTTTGGAGTCAGCAGCGACTGGAGTCACTGCGCGCCACTCACATCCCCGGCAACCTCAATGTGATAGCAGACGCGCTGTCAAGGCAAAACTTAACCGGCGGAGAGTGGAGGCTCCACCCCCAATCGGTCCAGCTGATTTGGGACAGGTTCGGCAAGGCCCAGGTAGACCTGTTTGCCTCCCAGGAAACCTCCCACTGTCCACTCTGGTATGCCCTCACAGAGGCTCCCCTGGGGACAGATGCTCTAGCGCACAGCTGGCCCACGGGGCGGCGCAAGTACGCCTTTCCCCCAGTGAGCCTTCTTGCACAGGTGCTATGCAAGGTCAGGGAGGACAAGGAGCAAGTCACTCTGGTGGCCCCCTACTGGCCCAACCGGACGTGGTTTTCGGATCTCACGCTCCTCATGACAGCCCCTCCCTGGCGAATTCCCCTGAGGAAGGACCTTCTTTCTCAGGGACGGGGCACACTCTGGCATCCGCATCCAGACCTCTGGAATCTCCACGTCTGGTCCCTGGACGGGACGCGGAGGATCTAGCCGGCCTACCTTCGGCCGTCATAGACACGATTAACCAAGCCAGAGCCCCTTCGACCAGGCATCTTTACGCCCTGAAGTGGCGTCTGTTCGCGGATTGGTGTTCTTCCCGAGCCGAAGACCCGCAGAATTGCGCAGTTAGGTCAGTGCTCGTGTTTCTTCAGGAGAGGCTGGAGAGGAGGCTGTCCCCCTCCACCCTCAAGGTGTATGTTGCCGCTATCGCGGCCCACCACAACACGGTAGACAGCAAGTCTCTTGGTAAGCACGACTTAATCGTCAGGTTCCTAAAAGGTGCCCGGAGGATGTCTCCCTCCCGGCCTAACCTGTTTCCCTCCTGGGATCTCTCGGTCGTCCTTATGGGACTCCGGAGACCCCCCTTCGAGCCGCTTGACTCAGTTGGACTCAGGGCCCTCTCTCAAGACCGCCCTGCTGATCGCGCTCGCTTCCATCAAGAGGGTCGGGGACCTGCATGCGTTCTCTGTTAGCGGCGCTTGCCTGGAGTTCGGTCCGGCGGACACTTTCGTGATCCTAAGACCGCGACCGGGCTACGTGCCCAAGGTTCCTACCACACCCTTCAGGGATCAGGTGGTGAACCTGCAAGCGCTGCCCCGGGAGGAGGCAGACCCAGCCCTTTCAGTGCTGTGTCCAGTACGCGCCTTACGTATTTACCTGGACCGCACACAGAGCACCAGACGCTCTGAGCAGCTCTTCGTCTGCTTTGGGGGACAGCAGAAAGGGAATGCTGTCTCCAAGCAGAGACTCGCCCACTGGGTTGTCGATGCCATTTCCCTGGCTTATCACACCCAGGCCGTGCCCCCCCCCCCTTTGCGGGTCCGAGCCCACTCCACCAGGAGTGTTGCGTCCTCGTGGGCACTGGCTAGGGGCACTGCCCTAGCAGACATCTGTAGAGCAGCGGGCTGGGCAACACCTAACACTTTTGCGAGATTCTACAATCTCCGAGTTGAGTCAGTATCGTCCTGTGTTCTCTCAGGTACCGAGCCCGTAGAACTCGGTGGCACGTCCACGATCTGACCGGGTGAATCGCTTGCAACCAGCGCCCTTCCCCCTAACCAGGGGAAACAGTACGCCTTCTTTCCCAGGAGATCCCAGGTTTGGGACACTGGTTGACTCCTCCCTAGCCCTCGTGGGTCGCAGTTCTGCGGAGGAACTCACCGACCCAAACCACTGCGGGTACCACTAGCTACCCTGTACTGGTATAGGTGCCCCACAGGTAAGGCCTCCTGTTCGGACTCCCCCTGTGTGTAAAACCACGGTTCTGTCCCCTCACGAGAGTTGACTCCTTGTTTCCCTTAGGCAGTTACAGCTGCCTCGGGTGCCGTGCTGTATGCTTCCCCCCTCTGCGAGGCTGGATCTACCACCGCACTACTGTTCCGCATAAGACCTAAGTATAGGCCATGCGATGTATTTGCCACTCAAAATTTGCCTCCCCTCCCGGGTAGGTGTGGCCTCCGCAGGGTCTTCTCCACCCTAATAAGGGCTAAGACCCCCTTCCCTCAATGCGTGTAAGGGCCCCGGCCGTAGTTGCTCTATGAGAGAAACATAGAGAGAAAAGAGGCCCAGCCAGGCTGGCCCGTTCCCATGTTGGCGGCCGTCACCTTGTTCCCCCCTCCAGGGTAACGATAAGGAATCCTGATGGCTTAAATGGGGCATTGGGGAAGGGTACGTGCAGCCTGATACAGCTGGTCATTCTGCACGTAGGAATACCTGCTCGCTCCTGTATCAGCGGATCACGTACACGGCTCAGCGCATGGCTCTTTTTAAGTGGACCCCTAGCGTCGCTTCTCTGACACAACGTGGAGAGAGCGACAGAAGGGGAACGTCTAGGTTACGTATGTAACCTCCGTTCCCCGATGGAGGGAATGAGACGTTGTGTCTCCCCTGCCACGTCGCTGAGCCGAGCCCCTGTTGTGGCCGGACCATTTCCGGCTCCTCAGAAAAATCCTGAATGAACTCCTGTATTTGTGCCGCTTAAATACCCATATGTCCGGGGGCGGGACATGCAAATACTGGTTGCCAGCTCTCATTGGCCTTTTTTCATAGTTCAGAGGTGAATATCGGCGCTCAAGAGAGACCCCTAGTGTCGCTTCTCTGACACAACGTCTCATTCTCTCCATCGGGGAACGGAGGTTACATACGTAACCTAGACGTTTTCCAATATTCAGAAACAGCAAACAGTGGATTATATTGACAGCTGTGAGCTGTGCTGCAGTATGAGTTGATGTTCCATTGGCCATATTTGGTATTACAGACACATCTTTCTAAAGCATCTGAACAACTGTACATAACAGATTTGTATTTTGCACTGTACATAACAGATAACAGATTTGTAATAGATTTGCACTGCTTTTGTGTATGTGTGGATGTATGTACTGTATGTGTCTGTCTGTGTGTGTGTGTGTGTGTGTATGTACATATGTGTATAGTCATTTTTTATTATCATCTATGTCTTGCTGCTGTTTTCTTGTATTGTTTTTGTATTGCCGTGCATTGGAAGCTCCTGTCACCGAGACAAATGCCTTGTATGTGTAAGCATACTTGGCAATAAAGCTGTTTCTGATTCTGATAGAAAGATGTTTGTTCAAGGTCTCAATAAGCAGCACAGCTTTGTCTCCAAACTGCATGACACAAAACCTGGTGATGTTTAACTGGAGTTCAACTGATGTCCTTGAAAGAGAAAAGCCCCATCACACTACACTTCACACTCCATTCATTCACATTCAAACGCGGAAGACAGGAAACGCAAGCTTGTGCAAAGAAATGTTGCAATTCACTGGGTAAAAAAGTTCAAATATGATGAACTCTGACCTGCGAATCTGGATGAAGAGAAGACGTCTGACCAATAGAAAATGGAAATGTCACACACTGACCTCTTGACTCAATTCAAAGGATACATATTTCAAAGCTGCATGTTTTAGTTGCAGGAAGGCAGGAAGGCATGGGGTGACTCTTGGGTGACCAAGATTTGGGAGGCATTGCCCATTGCCCCTCCAAAGAGAAATTTCTGATGCCCCGACATTGACTGACAGGGGCACATTGCCCCGTAGACTGATGGTGAAATGTTTTTCCCGAGTCATACAATATTTCCAAGTCATACAATATTTTACGATTTCGCCATCACATACAAATTATAACAAATTGTCATGTGACTATATTTCAGTTGTTCATTGTCGCTGTATCTTTTAGCTTGCTTACAGGGAAGTTTATAATTCACAATTCTTTGTTAAGCTGCTGTGGAACAATAGGTAATGTGGAAAGTGTTGTACAAATTAATTTAAATGATTTTGATAGACAGACTTTTACCTGATAAATATTTTCCATTTTCATTGTCTTATAGGCTCTTCCCAGGACTCATCTAAAACACACTCACTCACACACACACAGGCCTGCAGTATGCGGAAGTCTGTCGATTCAATGTTGCTTATGTAAACTGACATGATGTCTCACTTTGATCAATGAGGTGCTTTTTTATTGTCTTGATAACAAGATTATTCTCACCAGACAAGAGCGTGTGTGTGCATGAACTTACACTCACTATGGAAAAAGAAGAGAACTGGTCTACTGGTCACTATGGTAACATTGTCATCTACACAGGTGTGTAAAAGTGCAATCCATCAGCGTTTGTGAAATGATATGGGGTCGACTCTCCTTTCCGCCCTTTGAATTGTCCAAAACAAAGCTCCAAACCACATAGCACACACAAATACATACGCACAAGCTGACAAACACAAACATCATGATGATGTTGTCAGATCGGAGGATTCAATTTATGGTGCGGTAATTTCCACAGACAAGATGAGCTCTCAGTGTAAACCTTGTTGAAGCCATGGCCATAAATGTCATACCTGCTTAACCTAACAAAGTTTCTTAAGGACATCTATATTTAGTCAAGCAGACATAAAAGGAAGAATTGAAATGTGGCAAGGGAACCATGGACATGATAGAACAGCAAGCCAGAGGAAATTACAACTAGTGTCGAAAGTAAAGAAACATTTTGTCAATGCATCACAAACACACACACACACACACACACACACACACTCACACAAACACACACAAACGTCTCTCTGCAGTGATTCACAGCTTGGTTAAAAGCTCTCCAGGGTTTAAGTTGGGTCTGCAACGGCTCAACTTTACATGCTACACCGTAACTACTGTACACAGTGAGAAAAACTCAGCATGTCTCACATAACACAGTCACATTTCAACAACTATCATATATTCAGGTTATAATTATATATAAAACCTACACTACAATTTGATCATTATTTTGTATATTTTTTAGCCAGTTCAATTGATGTTATTAGGTGAAAGCAACACAATCTTAATTGCAAATGTGAGTTGTCTGTGTACTTGAAGGTTTACTTCTCAGAAACGTTCACTCGTTATGAGACCACACAAGGTAAACTTGATGACACAAGATTTGAAATAGATTATTTGTCTACTTTAATACGTTGAGGCAATAAATGCAATCATATTCTTTGCATATGTCAACTTAGGGTTGTTAGGGATTAGAGTGAAATATGCTTTAACTTAACAGACACTGAGTTCTTGCAGCCAGTGTCATAAAACCTGGAATGCATGTCCTGATGTTTATGGTCTCTTATGCAAAATCTCTAAATACATCTCGGCAGATCAGGGTTAGAAATAAACAAGTGCTTCGGGCAAAAGTGCCACTGAAAGTGACAAAAATACCTACGAAATGGTAACTGTGAGGCAAAACAAGTCTCTTTATGAATTCCTCTTTTTTTATTTGTGATCTGATACATTTCTTAATATTCTATTGTAGGCCTAGTAAACAAATTATTTCATGTTTATTATTTCAAGTTATTTGAAGTTTATTTAAATGTATTGACAACAGCTTATGAGATTATTTAGATTCATTTAGGATGTATTTCAATTAATTGACTAATTGATCAGACATAAAACAATGATGTCATATTATTCCATATTTTGTATGCTTAGAAAAAAATGTGCTCTAAAAATGACCTGAAAAAAAAACCTGATAAACAACTCCAGGTGGCAAATTATTATATTTGACCTTTATTTAACCAGGAAGAAACCTCACTGAGATTAAAAATATATTTTACAAGAATGGAAGCGTAGCGTAGTTCTGGCGGGAAGACTAGCAGCTGTACATCATCACACCATTAGCTGGGTAATTCCTAGCCAATCGCATGTAAGCCATTGCATTATAAGTCTGCTCACAATCTATCACATTACTGTTTCAGTGTGCTAACACAGGCAACCTCCACCACCCCAGCACCACTTGTTGAGCCCTGTCCCGCACCGGGGTAGGCTCCTCGCCGCTGCCTCCTATCTCCGGCAGGACATGACGGTTCCGTGTACAACTCCCTCGGACCGCCGGACGGGGCCTACGCCAAAGAGAGAGACATTACTTTCTGTTTTACATTTATCAAATAAATGGCATCTTAAACTTCACTCAAGCCTGCGTGTCTTCCCGATAGAAATTTCTTGGCCAAGATGGACAGTGAAAAAAGTCACAAATAACACAATTAAAAACAAACTATAACAACTAATTGATTAAATGTAAAAGCATAAAAATCACAATGGAAACCAACATTTAACATACAGATATTGCCTTTTAATGGGAGAGTTCATTTTAGCTACAGATCTGTACAGTGATTCCAGTATATCACTCTGTTCTGTTAAACTATTCAAATGCAATTTTTGCTTTATTCTTTAACCCAAAACCTTTCTGACTCCTGTGTATATGCTCAAAACAAATCTTTCCAAGGTTTCTAAAGAGACCTGACAGGAAGTAGTTCTGATGAGTGCAGCATGTGAAAAACCCTTTGTCATTCTCTGAGCACAAAATCAATCAACCTCTCTTATCTGAGGATCACAGGACACACTTTTATTGAGAGCAACTGTCACAAATACAGTATGACACTAAACAACTGTCTCTCTATAGTGGCTGTGGAGGTAGTAGATAACACAATATTTAGGATCTTCAGTAAAAATGGTCAACATTTTGCTCTTGTTTGCCAAGAGGGACATCAAAAGGAAACATGTTTTACTAAATAGATTATATATGATTATTAAGTTATAAGTTCATTTTAAACTAACCACTTGCAGAGTAGAATAAAAGCATTGATTGCTTGTAATAAATCTTGGCTTGTGTGCATGTAAACATGGTTTTCAGTGATTCTTACTTCTTACGACAGTATTATGGTCTATTTAGAAATAGACTGTAATAACCATTGGCTTAAGACCGTACAATGACTATAAATTGTATATCACATAAATTTGATGGGGTCTTTATTATAGTGTATTTTCCTCTCTGTAGCTGTGTCCCAAATTATGCACTATACACTGTGCACTTAAGATAGGGTTCGAGACCACTTTAGTCGAGTCCGAGTCGAGTCCGAGTCCAAAAGTGGCTGAGTCAGAATCAAGACCGAGTCCATAACAGGCCGAGTTCAAGATGAATCTAAGTCCAAAAGAATCTGTTCATGAATCTGAATTAAAATTGTAACCGTAAACTCAACATCTTATTTTAATCTTCACAACTAAGACAAATATTTTGTCTATATAACTATAATAAAAACACATCTGTTGCATTTCATATATACATTTACTGATTAGTATCCTGCTGAACAAACATCTAAGTAGTTTCAGAATGAAAGCAAACGCTTTAGGTGCAGTCGGTTCTTTTCAGTGAATTGGCCAAAAGGGCTTGCAAAACGGTCTGAATCGATTCGTGATTCCGCACAATTAATTCAGAGCGCTCTCTCGCTGAATCATTTAGAGTGGTTTCTTACTCATTAAAACAGTATTGGGAAATTTATGAGCAGAGAGAACAAACAGTGCTGAATAAAGTGGAAATTTACCAACAATCAACTGAAACAAAAGGTTGTCTTTTTGACAGGGTTAGGGAGTAATGGATACATGTTTAAAATACAAAATATAGGCCCTAAGTATTCTTATGATGTGTTACATTCATACGAGCAGACAGAGAAGTAAGTTTGAAGTAAGTTTGGAGCAGAAGAAATAGAAATAAAACTTGTGTATATTGTTAGCTTTACGCTAAGCTAAAATGCTATTTCTAGCCATTTCACATGCACATGTGACCAGACACGATCATATTTTTTTAACAAGAAAATTCAAATTGGATCATAATTGTTTTGATATTAGGGAACAAATCATAGTCTTGAGAATACTTTTTGTATTGTTTTCCTGTAAAAATATAAAAAAAAAATATTAAACAAGATCAATTTGCTTTATCTTGTTTTAGAAACAACACTGAATAAGATATCTGGGTTTTTCAGAGAATGTATTTTTAACATGTGTTTTGTCTTACTGTACTGACAGAGTTTTTATAGTCAAAACAATTGAAAAAAAATGTACCAGTGCTGAAGAAGTAATCCAAAGTAATCTTATGGAATACATTACAGATTACATTTTACAGCATATATTCTAGAATACATTTAAAAAGTAACCCTCCCAACCCTGCTTTTTGATAGGTAACTTTGATAAACTTCAGCTAGTGCTGTGTCATGTGAAGAAGGGGCAGTTCAAACTGAGTGTGTTCTTGCATCTGCTCGCACTGTTTTTCAATCGTTTATATAAACTGCGTGTGTACACACACACTTTATTCCATAAAAGAGCAAAATCTGTACATTATTCCTCCAGTGTATATACAAATGTATATATACTGTATAGACACTGGAGGAATAATGTACAGATTTTGCTCTTTTATTGTCAGGACATTAATAATGTGAAAAATTACTATTACAATTTGAAGAAAAAAATCTGAAATTCTTAAACTTCTTCAATGTGTTATTATCAAAAATATCCTCCTCGTGCAGCAATGACAGCTTTGCAGATCGTTGGCATTCTAGCTGTCAGTTTGTCCAGATACTCAGGTGACATTTCACTCCACACTTCCTGTAGCAGCATAGACGTGGCTGTCTTGTCGGGCACTTCTCACGCATCTTACAGTCTATCTGATCCCACAAAACTCAATGGGTTTAAGATCCATAACACTCTTTTCCAATTATCTGTTGTACAATGTCTGTGTTTCTTTGCCCACTTTAACCTTTTCTTTTTGTTTTTCTGTTTCAAAAGTGTCTTTTTCTCTGCAATTCTTCCCATAAGTCCTCCTGAGTCTTCTCTTTACTGTTGTACATGAAACTGATGTGGAGCGGGTAGAATTCAATGAAGCTGTCAGCGGAGGACATGTACACGTGTAGTGTACACATTTGTATGAAATCTTCAGTTTTTTGGTAATTTCAAGAATTGTATAACCTTCATTGCTCAAAACAATGATTTACTGATTATTTCTTTTTTTGCCATTTTGACCTAATATTGACCTAAAGACATTCCAGTCTATTGAATACTGTGCCAACTCAAAAACAAACACAAAGACAATGTTAAGCTTCATTTAACAAACCAAATCAAGCTTTCAACTGTGTTTGGTATAATGGAAAGTTATTTTCTAGTAACAAATTAATAATTTAGCATGATTACTCAAGTATAAGGTGTTGGAGTGATGGCTGCTGGAAATGGGGTCTGTCTAGATTTGATAAAAAATATATTTTTTCAAATAGAGATCGAGCTGTTTTTTACATCAGTAATGTCCTGACTGTACTTTGTGATCAGTTGAATGCCACTTTGGAGGATTAAAATAACAATATCCTTCCGAAACAGCAAAATCTGAACATTATTCCAAACTTTAGGACACCAGTGTATATACTGTATGTATATAAGATTAGTTCAGACTTGTTCACTTACTCGTTCAGACAACAGTTTTTGTAAATCACACTTTTACACCAGTAAATTACAACAAATTCACATATTTTATGTGACCTGGCACAGGTTTTACACCGGATGCCCTTTCTGATGCAACACCCAGTGGCTGTGGGACTCTTACTCACCTACGGGGCAATTTAGAGACTCCAATTCACTTAACCTGCATGTTCTTGGACTTGTGGGGGAAACCGGAGCACCCAGAGCCACTGTGCTGCCCCCAAGTGTAATAATAGGCTACTAAGAGACTTTAGCAGTGTTTAAATATCATAAGTGTTTTCCCAGCAAATGACAACAAAGCATATCATCTTGTGGCCATCAAGGAATGTCAAAAAAGTCTTCATAGCCCAAAAATATTTTTACAGGTTTTAATTACGTCCTGATGTCATTGTAATGTTATTAGTCACTTTAAATGTAATTTTATTTATTTATTATTTTATTTTTATATATATATGTATATATATAATTTTTTGCAATGAACACTTTTAATTGATTCTTAATATATTAGATAAAATGAATTTCAATATACATGAACAGAATCAAACAATTATCACCTTTTAAAGCCCAAATTCCCCCATCCCTAAAACCTCAACAACATCCCATGGTCAAGCCTGAGTCAAAAACGTATGTTTCCCAGAAAAGGAGAAAAGAAAAATTCCACAAAGGATACAATTGACATTTTCAGCCACAAACAGGGTCCTCACTGAGAGCCCTCCAGAAAGTTAAAGTATTTGTCCCATTTCTTCCCATACACATCAAATCTGCCAATCTGTTCATAAGACATCTTTTCAAATACTCTAACCTGCCTAACTTGGTGGACCATTTTTTAAATAAGGGAGTGCCTTTTTACTTTCATCCTCTAAGAATAATCTGTCTGCCAGTAATTACACTAGTTTGGACCAGTCCCGCCGTAAGGGGGGGTCAAAGGGTAAAGATGACCAAGGCCCAGGGGGGGCTCATGCAAAGGTCTATAGATGACCCTTAATGGGATCAAATACAACAATTTACCTACTGACTTATATCACCGAAAATAGAATGCATATTGATAAATTATAAATACATTCATTTTTATCATTAAAACACATTTCAACTTGTCATCTGATTCTGATCCCCCTGCTGTTATTGTGAAAATGGTTCGGTCGCAACACCTGGCCAATCAGATGTGTGGAACACACACGATGTGCATTGTGCAAAGCGAGGACTGACTAGACAGTTAAATGCCTCACCAAAGTCTAAAATCAGGGGCACAAAAAAGAAATGCGAGCAAACAGAGAGCAAAAGTGAACGAAAGAAGCAGAGAGGCAATGGGCAAATTTCTTGCCAAGCATAAAGCACTAGGTATGAGAGGCAAAGCTGAACGTGGCAAAGTGAGGAGCTAGTGTAGATAGCAAATAAAACTGTAGCTAGCTAGCTTTAACGTTAGCACGTTCACTTAACTGGATAAGATATAAATATAATAGATAGATATAAATGCCCTTATAAGTAGGTATGGGTACCAAAACCCAGTATTAAACGGGCCCCAGTGCAAAATTATTAAAGGCCGCAGTATTGATAAGCTCTGACATTATGGTTCTTTTTAACGTTTTGGTATAATTTATAATCACGTTGCTGCAGGCTCTCAGCCTTCGGAGCTGCACTCCACACACACTAGGGGTTAATGCTGTACATGTTGCCAATGCTGAGAAGTCTCGTTTTTTTATTTTATTATAAACATTGCAATTTTCCCCGGAGCTATGTAGGCAGCAAAGACGGTGACAGGTCCACCTGCACTTGACCCACATGTGCGCAGTTTGATTAACATCAAACACAGCCCCTTGATGACAGCCTTCCCTGCTTTCCTCACAGCCATTGGATACAATTATTTTATTGACATTTTAGATTTGTTTCCAGTGAGATATTGAGTTTATATAGTGACTTTGCTGTTGTAAACATTACTGTTGCTACTCTAGAAACAACATTCTTTTATGAATGGAGAGGGAAAGGGAGAGACTAGCATCCCTAAACAGTGAGTGAGTGAGTAACACAAGGATGGGTGGGTGGTGGGAGCGTAAATAAAACACAAATCATTAAGAGTAAGAAAACGCTCTTTATTAGAATATTAGTTTTTCCTATTCAGGTTGGCAATGAGCATGTACAAGTAGCGTACAAGCACTCTGCACAGTCAAAGTCTGTCGCATCTCTGTTCAAGAGCTGTTAAGGCTCCATTACCCAGACTCTGAATCAATGAGGAGTAATGCACTGATGCTTCATGATCCTGTCCAAAGGCTGTGAGCACCATACAAAGAGTGTCAGCAGCCTTAGGGTGCTGTGTACTACTACCAAAAATAGTACCAAGTAAATGGCACAGCTGTAAATACCTGAAAAATTGAGACCAATAAATCCCAAATTGCTGCGTTATATTTTCTAATTATCTCAAATCTCCATTTTCCTAAAGGTCAACAAGTGTAGCAATGCCCCTCTCGATCCATTCTTTCCAGCAAAAGGGGTACTTGTTAATACATATTTTGGAGTTCAGCAATATACTTGAGGAAACATTTAGTTAAGTATTGTAAAAAGGTATATAACCAAACCTTCCCCGTCTGTCACTCACTCGACATTGTGTCGAATGAAGCGACACTAGGGGACTTTCTTGAAGACCTCAGTTACTTCTGAACTTGAGAAAACGCCATTGAGAATTTGGCAGACAGAATTTGCATGTCCCTCCCACGGACATATGGGTATAAAAGGAGGGAATCGTGCATCTGATCATTCAGATTTCTTTTTCGGAGCCGAGCGGTTGTGCGATCAGCGAACTGAGGTCACTTCTGTTCCACTCACCTCTGTAGAGCTCTCCGCTGAACATCGACGGCTCCTTTGTGGAGATCGTCAAGAGCACCAAATTCCTTGAGGAGAACCTCACCTGGTCCCTCAACACCAGCTCTATTACCAAGAAAGCCTAGCAGCGTCTCTACTTTCTTCGATGGCTGAGGAAAGCACATCTCCCATCCCCCATCCTCACTACATTCTATAGAGGGACTATTGAGAGCATCCTGAGCAGCTGCATCACTGCCTGGTTTGGGACTTGCACTGTTTCGGACTGCAAAGCCCTGCAGAGGATAATGAGGACAGCTGAGAGGATCATCGGGGTCTCTCATCCCTCCATCAAAGACATTTACAAAAAACACTGTATCCGCAAAGTAACCAGCATTGTGGATGACCCCACACACCCCTCACACAAACTCTTCACCCTCCTGCCGTCTGGCAAGTGGTACCGAAGCATTTGGGCCCTCATGGCCAGACTGTGTAACAGCTTCTTCCCCCAAGCCATCAGACTCCTCAATACTGACACGCAGCGATAAGCGTTGGATATCTGACTACAGACTCCCTGATTCCTTTGTCATCTCTCCTTAAATACCAAACAATTCTATTGTTATTTCAGATGTGTTTGTTTGATGTTATTCAGGATTTGGTTTACAATTTTGGGGTTTGAAGGTAGACCTTTTATACTTGTGACTGAGTAGGTTGTTTGATGTTTACAAATAATGCACTTAATCTGCATACAGCATCTGGTCCCTGTGAGAGATCTGGGAGAGGCATGTCCCTGGTAGAATACAATATTTTACTAAGTACTTACTTGGGATTTTACTTTGCTGAAATGTAATGAGACAGTATTACCAGTTGCACTGAGACCTCTTGAATAATACCAAACATGTATGATAAGAAAACCTTTTACATTACAGAACAGGATAAGTCATAACTTACCTTTTTGTGACCCTAAAGTAACCAGAGGTGAGAGAGGGGGCAGATGTTCGTGAGATTTACGTTTTATGGTCCTTACTTAGTAAGGTGTGTTGTCTCAGGTGGAGATGCTCTTCTGTGTGAGAGTTTTATGACGTTGGCTCTCACAGAGCCTTTTGGGTCATCATAGTGGCAGCCTTACAGTATCAGAATTGTGAGAAACCTTTGTCCATACTGAATATAAATGCATTTTTTCTTCTCTTGTCATTTTAATAGAAAGACTTTGCAATGGTGAGATTGGGCCATGGACTGCTTTTTCAATGTTTTACCAGGGAGGGGCTCTCTCTATTGTAAGAGACCAATGGGCCAGGTGTATAAGTTTAAAATTATATTAATAAAACAACATTTTGGGCAAACCTAAACCTCCTTTGTAAATTGGTCTATGTAACTTACTGAAATGCAACCGGGTTCATTTACCATTCCAAATAAAAGACTTGGATATTCTATCAAATTTTTTTAAATAAGAAAGAGGTCTCCCCCGAGGCCTCCTCCCAGATGGACGTGCCTGAAACACCTCCTTAGGGAGACGCCCATGGGGCATCCTTACCAGATGCCCAAACCACCTCAACTGGCTCCTTTTGACACAAAGGAGTAGCAGCTCTACTCCGAGCTCCTCACGGATGACTGAGCTCCTCTGAACTCCTCAACCTATCTCTAAGGGAGAAGCCCACCACCCTTCTGAGGAAACACATTTCGGCCACTTGTACTCGCAACCTAGTTCTTTCGGTCATAACCCAGCCTTCATAACATAGGTGAGCATAGGAACGAAAATTGACCGGTAGATCGAGAGCTTTGCCTTCCGGCTCAGCTCTCTTTTCGTGACAACGGTGCGATAGAGCGAGTGCGCCCCCGCTGACCCGATTCTCTGACCAACCTCCCGCTCCATTGTCCCCTCACTCGTGAACAAGATCCTGAGGTACTTGAACTCCTTCACTTGGTGCAATACCTCCTTCCCTACCCGGAGTACACACTCCATCAGTTTCCTGCTGAGAACCATGGCCTCAGATTTAAAGGTGCAAATCCTCATCCCACCCGCTTCACACTCGACTGCCAAGCGATCCATGTGAGAGCTGGAGGTCACGGACCGATGATGACACGAAGACCACATCATCTGCAAAAAGCAGCGATGAGATCCTCTGCCCACCGAACATCACCCCTTCCCCACCCCGACTACGCCTCAATATCCTGTCCATGAATATCACAAACAGGATTGGTGACAAAGCGCAGCCCTCAAGCTGCATTCCAACAAAACAAATATTATTATGCCTGCTCCGATTTTCCATATCCGCTAGTTTTTCCAACACCCATTCCACATAAGCCTTGGTAGCAAGCGGTTTATCCTGTAGCTCTCTTTCGGCCGACTCCAGAAATTCGTCCTGTTTTCAACATCCTGAACTCCTAGCACAGTTTAGCAAATAAAACTATTACAGTTCTCACCGGTTAATATTGCTTAAAAGGATAATTGTAGCAATGTCTAAGTCGAGCTCGCCTTTAAGCGATCAACCCTAGTGTCACGTGACTCCCTAGTCACTTTTACTCTTAATTAATTCAACCCTTTTCTCTCCTTGTTAAACAACATTGCCGAACTAAATGAGCAACATGCCTCCTCGCTTTCAATCGGTTATAATAAGATGCTGATTTTCACTTGTTCATGAACTGAATGAAGAAATGGGGCACATTCATTCAATGGCTCAAACCAATGCTATGCTCCTTCACAGCCCACACTGCAATGCTATTGCCTCACTCTACATTCAGTCTTTACAGGTGGAAAAAGCCACCAAAGAGCTTGGTGATTCAAACAAGTGCAGCATTGCTGCTGCAGCTGTTTAAAACACTTACATGCTGATTGTAAAATCACAGATTTTTAGGGGGCTGTGATGAATCTGCTGAAGCCCTCCTAAAAAGGGTCTAGTAATACCTATAGTCAACACAGTAGTAATTAGCACTCGCTGAGAAGTTACACCTCATGATTTAACTGCAAATGCTACATACAAAAAAACTGGAAAAGACGACCGCTAATATTACGTCCAGGACATTACAGATATGATTTTCTAGTTAATTCAAGGGAAACTGTACAATGCAGGGCAGTTCTACGCTCTGCTCGTGCATGTAAAACCCTGATGTGTCCATGTGCGTCTTGCAGCAGCTGCTGCAGAAGATTAAAAAAAATGATATTTAATTGAGCAGCAGCTGCGTTGGTCTGTAGTCATTATGAAATCTTTAAATAGTGGCCAAAGAACATTTCACTGAGCACTTCTTGAACCGCAAAAACATGGAGAATAATAATATTGAGTCATACATTTAACAGAATTGTCCTTCAAAAGTTTCAAAGATTAAAAAATAAATATGTGCATAAGTTACCCAGAAGTTTACAATAAAAATAAAATAAAATTTTTAAATAAAAACATCAAAACTAACTAAATTTAGCTCATTACATGAAGTTCAGTTTCAAACATGACCGGAACGAACCTGCATGAAATACAAGACTAAAGCTGTTTAATCACCATGGCTGGACCTGAACTAGTGAGATTGGTTTGTTGATACTGGGGAACATGTTGTGGACACACTAGGCAGTCTAATTGGAGAATGGGGTGTGTTGATTGCTTGCAATACATCTGGAATTCACAGCGGTGAACTATTGATAATAACCAGACTTTTTTCCGTTCTTTCTCACATGTTCGGACACTCTATGTGGATTACAAACTGAACCGAGTTTGTGAGGCAAACCCTGATCAGATCAGAGGATTGGTGCTTATAGACTTTATATTCAAAGTGCTAGAATATGGACATTTTGGCCTCTCTTGCACTCTTCTGATGGTCAAATGTGGATTATCCTCATTATTTGTCCTATTATTGCACTAATGGACTGAGTTCATTGAAAAAGCTAATGGTACTGAGGATTTGTTTCTCATTTTGTACAATTGAACAGTCTTTTTTCCCCTTATTTTTCAAAGGGATAAAAAGCAAATGTGCTGGTAGCTGATTTTTTTTCCCCTCTAGTGCTCTGTTTGGCTCTCTCATTAAGGACTGTGGGTGAACGGAAAAAGCAGGGAAAATCCAAACTATAGGCTAATTGGAAGCATATAGGTGTTTGAATTTAAACATTCTTATTGAGTGAATATTTCCGATTTTTCTATGTGATTTACATTACTGTGTTGGGTAAAAGTGAGTAATATGAATATACAAACTATTCAAAATTTGTTTAATTCTATTGGATTTTGTTGCATTTAAGATGCGTTTGATACATTTAAGCTACTTGTGACATACATTGTATCACAACTGCTATTTCACTGTTTGTGTGCATGCATGTGCTATAATGGCTACCCACACTGACTTTCAGACTGACTATACTTAAATGTTGGCAGACTCTGACGCTGAACACAGAACCCAGCATGCTGCTGGGGGTCTGGATGCTCAAGTACAACTTCTACAAGCCAAAGTGACAGTGCTACAGCAGTGCCCCCATGATTCACTTGATTTAAAGAGAAACATATTGAGACGCTATATAAAAAGACCCTATGGCCAGTTCCATGCCTTTCGTCAATGTATAGTCAACCCAGGCACCGCTGCAAGGTATGGCTACTTCTAATATGCCCTCTAGAAATGTGAACTAGTGGTTTACTGTTCTTGATGCATGTTGATACATGGGCTCAGTTCTGAGATTTCTTTTGGAAGATCTTCCTGCATTCTGACAATCAAGAACAGATAATGAGAGGTATTCTTGACCGCAATCAAATGCCTGAAGAGAGCCTCCTTACTTTTGTGGCCCATATGCTGAGTGAGTTGAAAAAGCTGACCCTCTCCCCGAGAAAGAGCAAATAGACCTTATACGTAAACATGCACTTGAGAAATATAGAGTTGCGGTTTATGGCACTTCTGTCTCCTCAGTCATGGATCTTCTATTGAGGCCTCATGAGGTTCATGTGGTTCTTGGACCGAGCGGATGATACCCATCTCCAGGGCAGGCTAAAGCAAAACCTGATAGAGAGACCTACTGTTTCAAATGCTCACTACCTGGTTTTACCTTTCATACATGTCCAAACTGCAACTCCTATTCCAAGATGCCTTCACGTTCAATAGAGACTTCTAATGAGCATACTAAACCTCCACCTGAATCACAAAATTCAGACCAACCTGAAAGCAGTAAAGTGGATTGAGGCAATCCATTTGTCAGACAGAAAGGAAACTTCAAGGGAGGGAGGACAATTCGCAGAGGCAATCCTCCCTCCAGAAGACGTTGTAAATGAATTTACAATTCATTTACTGCCTAAAAGGCTCTTGTACACAGGAAATGTTTCACAGCAAGTGTGCACTGTGACCATTTTAAACTAGATTTATCATACTTCTTTGCACCAGAGAACAAAGTATTAATTGGTGTTAGGCTAGAGTTTTTTCAGCTTGGATCTGCTAGTTCATCATTTGCATTTTGTTTGAAACCAAAATATTACCAAACGAACAATGTACTTTGTTTCTTGGATATTAAGCTGTCTTCCTCCATTTTCCACCAAATCCTTCAGGAAGACTGTGATGTTAGTTCCACTTGATGCAGTTTTTATCAACTAATTTATTTTTACATTAAATATAATTTATCCGAATTACTGGTTGCTTAAGTTGTGCCACGTAATGAAACATTTTAAAAATAAATTGATGTTATTTTTATTGAACTTGAAACCAACCATTTGGGTGGGGCACATCGGTTGGCGGGTGTTACATAATATAATCGGATATTGTGATATTTTTAAGGCAATTGTCGGTACATATTTTACATATTGCTTAGCCCTACTCTGGATCTGATCACCCATCCTACCTGTGATGGAACTGATGAGCCTGGCATTCCCTACACTGAGAACCTATGGTCATCACTGCAGGAAGCGCATGGGCAGCTCTTAAAGCCAGTCATGACAGGCAAAAACTTTATTATGACAAGAGATGTCGTTCTGTTTCCAATGCAATGTGTGACCATGTCAGACTAAAAACCCACCCAAAGTCGGATGCTCAGGACAATTTCACAGCTAAACTGGTACCTCTTTACACTGGTCTGTATTGTGTCACTCAAAAATTGTCAGATGTGAACTACAGACTTTTATGCAGATGCATGTTTATGCATCTACGGAGACTGTTGATGAAAGTGACAAATTCAAAGACAATGTTCCTGAGGTTCCTCACTGACTTACAGATTGACACACCAACCCAGACCTACTGACCTGACAGTGACAGTGACCTTACATTTATTACATTTATCCAACGCGACTTCAAAAGAGAAACACATAAGCAAATAATCTTAAGGAGACAGTGGTATAAAAAAGTGCCATATTACAAAGTTTCACTAGCATCAGAATAGTAGTATTCAAAACAGATTAAAATGAAACAAGAATTTTATTTATTTATTATTATTTGTTTTTTTAATGACTGGTTAAATGCATGGAAAAGATGTGTTTTTAGCCATTTCTGAAGAGAGAAACTGAGTCAGCTTCACGGATGGAGTTGGGAAGTTCACTCCACAAACGTGGTACGATGAAGCCGAATGTCCGGGAAAGTGTTTTGGTGCCTCTTTGTGTTGGTACTATAAGGTGATGTTCCTAAGCTGACCGCAGGCTTCTAGTGGGTGCGTAGCTCTACATACATTGTTTTAGGTATGCTGGTGCAGACCCAGTGAATGTTCTGTAGGCCAGCATCACAGCCTTGACTGGCAGCCAGTGAAGAGATACAAGGTGTGGTGTAACATGCACTCTCTGTGTTTCATTAAAGACTAGACATGCTGTTGCATTCTGGGTCATTTGCAGGGGTCTAATTGCACATTCAGGGAGGCCCGCAATGAGAGCGTTATAGTAGTCCATTCTAGTTATGACAAGTGACTGAACAAGACATTTTGTGGCATGTTCATGAAGGAAGGGTCTTATCTTCCTGATATTGTAGAGTGTAAATTCTCACAATCTTGCGGTCTTTGTGATGTGGTCTGTGATATTTAGTTTGTTATCAATGGCTACTCCTAGATTTCTGACCGTTTTGGAAGGCGTTGGAAGTTTGGATACTCTAGTTGAACCCAGCTTCAAGGTGATAAGCAGGGTTGGCTGGAAAGACAAGGAGTTTGATCTTGGCTGGGTTACGTTGCAGGTGGTGTTCCTTCATCCAGGCCAAGATGTCTGCCAAACAGGCAGAGATTTGAGCAGTCACTGTGGTGACTGTGGTGTCGTTAGACTGGAAAGACAAGTAGAGCTGTGTGTCATCGGCATAGCAGTGGTAAGAGAAGCCATGTGCCTGAATGATGGGTCCCAGTGATGTTGTGTATATAGAGAAGAGAAGTGGCCCAAGCACTGAGCCCTGAGGTACCCCAGTAAGTAGCTAATGTGGCTTGGTCACCTTAACTCTCCAGGCTACCTTAAAGGACCTACCTGAGAGATAGGAATTTAATCAGTCAAGCACAGATCCTGTGATGCCCAGCAAAGAGAGGGTGGATAGTAAGATCTGATGGTTGACTGTGTCAAAGGCTGCAGAAAGGTCCACTGTTAATAGTAAGTTTTTGCAGATTTTACGTTATCCGAAAAAGTTGCAAGCAGAGACTGATACTTACAAAGATCTGCTGGATCTTTAGATTTCCTCCATCTCCTCTCAGCTGCCCTGAGGTCAGTCTGATGTTCACAAAGGACATCAGAGAGCCAAGGGCTGGGTGGTGAAATACGTGCTGGCCTAGAGGAGAGAGGACAGATGCTGTCTAGGCAGGTTGTTAAAGTAGAGCTTAGTGTGTCTGTGGCAGTGTTTACATCCAGTGTGGAAAATACTTTTTGTGTGGGAAGACAGGTAGAGACAGCCATGGAAAAGCATGAGGGTGGAAGAGAACAGAGGTTACGGCGAAAGGAAAACAAAGGCGGAGTCTGTTTTAATGTAGATGGGAGAGTCATGTTGAATTGAACAAAGTAGTTATCAGAGACATGTAAAGGAGTAACAAGAATATTTGAGTTGGTACAGTTACATGTAAAAATGAGGTCCAGCTGGTTACCCGATCTGTGAGTTGCTGTAGTGCTTAGTCTTTCCGTGTCAAATGAGGCCAGAAGAAGTAAGTCTTCTTTTCAGTTCAGTGGCCTGGGCTTGTCTTGTTATATGTTGAAATCACCAAGAACCACAAGTGTCCTACCATCCTCCAGGAAGGAGAATAGCAGGACATCAAACTCCTTGAGAAAGAACAAACACAACTTCAGTACACCACATAAATTATGCTACACTTTAGCAATAAATAAAACTTTAAAATAAGTGAAGCACTGTTTATAGACACTAAAAACAAAGAAAGATTTTACACACACTGGAAAAGCAGCTCTAAATCTAACAGTGAATACCCTGGGACAGGTCAAAACAATGAAGCACACACACTAACACAAGTTTAAGTGACGTAAGTTCAAGACAGTAAACAAACAACACAAGTCTAGCAATTAATACTGCTCTGGTTAGCTTGTTGGAAAATAGTTTTTATTATTTTTGTATTTTTTTTCAAGGTCTAGCGCTTTCCATTTTGTTCTTTGTTCTTGTTCTCTATTTTTATTTCCCTGCCTTGTTGGCGGTGTCTGGGCCTTGTGTGTTTTTGCACCCTGTTTTGTGTTTTTTTAAATAAAGGATCATACATTTATGTCTATACTTCTTTCTGCAAACAACCTGACAGAAGCAGACTGTCTGTGGTAAACGCTTGGATAGAGTCCAACAAAGACAGAGAAAAATGGATTAAATGCGTTGAGTTTAACTCTTTTTTTTTAAGCAAATGTTATGATATTTTTTTCTATTTTGTTCTATTCTGAGTTTTTTTGTTTTTTCGAAATTTATTTCAGCCATTGAAACAGGGAGTAAAGGGAAGATATGACATAGGTAGTGAGTTTACAAACTTTTGTGAATATCTCATGAGTAAGCTATGACTGCTATTATTATTTCAACATAGTTTCATTAGAATTTTTCACAATACTACGAGGTAGCGAATTCGTAACAATTCGTACAAATTTATGTATACATTCATAGCAGCTGGTATGACGCTTTCATGAGAATATGCCCTGGTAAGCTGTTAACACTTTTTGAGTTTGTTTCAGTGGTTCGTAAAGGCACACTCATGGCAAAGAGCTTCTTTGTTCTTTGTTCAGAGCCAAAAAGAAGTTTGAAACAGATGAGCACAGCAGCAACACACTGTTTGTGAATATTCAGACACGGGCCACACCACTGGAGGAGACATTTAAATATAGAGTTACAGAGAGAGTTACATTTAAATATAAGGATGCTTAAGACTACATCAACTAATATGACATTAAATAAATAAATATTTTATCATTGACTTCATACCTCATTCTATGAGTAGAATTCACAGTCACACAAGATCATTAAAAGACACTGTTTTAACTACTCAATGATGATTTAAAGTAATATATGCAGTAGATCATGTGTAATTTGTAATGTTTACTTTTTTCACGCTAATACGCATCCATAATATGCAACTATTACACTCTGTTATTGCCATTTATGTTAAAAATGATACTACTGCAAAGATGGGTGAAAAAATAGTGGTAATAGTCAGAATACATACAAAAGAATGATGATAGGCATTTCTTAATTTGGGCAAATGTGTGAATGGCTTTCGGCTGCAGGTGCCACATCAGTGAAGCAGCATATCCAACAGACAAAATGGGCACTGAAGAGTATTTGAGTAGATGTGATTCCTTTTGTAGACTAATTAAACAACAAAATATAGCATGACATATTCTTGTAAAATGCCTCTATGTGAACGATCATACAGATGTAGGTAATTTTGCACCAGCTCCCTAACTCTACACGCTGCTGATCTTAACTGACTGAACAGGAATTAGTTGTTTTCCTCAAAGTAGGTGGAGCTCCAGGTCACACCTACCGATGATGTGGACCAATGGCAATAAGGTGTTAGATCATTTACATTTATGCATTTGGCAGACGCTTTTATCCAAAGCGACTTACAGTGCACTTATTACAGGGACAATACCCCTGGAGCAACCTGGAGTTAAGTGCCTTGCTCAAGGACACAATGGTGGTGGCTGTGGGGATCGAAACAGCAACCTTCTGATTAACAGTTATGTGCTTTAGCCCACTACGCCACCACCACTCCTATCTTGTTAGCACTTGGTAAGAAGTTTTTCTGAACTTTCGCCCTGACAAGCAGTTACAAATCACTGAAACAAACGTAAAAACACCTTTTTGGCAAAATATTTTTCTAAATGACATCTCACCCGTTTGTTTGCCAAACTTCGTACCAGCTGCTAAACACCTTTACTTAACACAAGGCACGACAAAGGTAGTCAGTTTACAAACTCTTGTGAATATCTCGTGAGGAGGCTACCACTACTATGATTTTTAGCATTACCTACATATAAAGTTCACAAAGTAGGCTAATGTTGTTACTGCTCATAAGTTGTTGCAGAGCACTGCATATCTGACAGTTTCAGTAAAATGTCTCCTTAACCAGGCACTTATATACTGGAAGATTTGAATTGTATTTAATCGCATTCAAACACCTGATGCCCTGAAACTGTTAACAGAACCCATCCTGTGGGCATATTATAAATGTTCCCATATTTTTAATTGATGTGATATCATGACTGTAGTACATTACTGTTTACTGTTTCCACAAATCCCCAATTAACAAATAGATATAAAAAATGCAATATCGATATAGTCACAGATCACTATTTTCCAATGACACAAAATAAGATCAATTAAACTCAAAACAGGAATAAATCTCACAAATGTTGATGTTCAGATGAAATATCAAGATTCAAAGGAGCACAGCCGTTGTGTTAATATTTAGTGCCATCTCTGATTAAGACAATTAAGTTAAGGTGGGGGAGAAGACTAGATTTTAAGCTTTTTAAGATTTACATTTTTGAATGTATTTGTATTTAAGATATATTGGGGAAAAAGCTGAACAGCAATAAGCCTCTGTCGGAAACAGTGGGTTGACTTTCCTTTGGCTAAAATGGGTCTGTGGTTACTGAAATGCAAAACACTCCCCCCAATGGTCAAAGCGGTTGGGCGTATGGGAACATGTGGAGAGGTTCCTTACTGCAGACTGTAGCGCGATGGTGCAGTGCAGTTGTTCCCAAATGTTTTACAGTGGCGTACACCTCCAAACATTCAACATCTTTTCACTTATCCCCTCTCTAACACATAGATAACCTTCACACATTCACACCCTTATATTACATTATTAAAGTTAAATTAAAGTGAATCTGGAGCATTTTAAAAATGCCACGCTCAGCACACAGAACCAAATGGAGCACATCTGTAACTCTGAGCACAAGAGCCCGGGATTTTGCGGGATTTAGGGATACGTTGCAAGCTACACGCGACTGAAGTCCACCTCACTGCAGCCCACATCTGATAATCTGATCTGCTTGGGGTAGAGGGAACACAGAGGAGACCTTGATGTTTGCTTGTATTATCTATCTTTAAATAATGTTGTTGGGGGGCTTTATCTTGATGTAGGTACAGCAGAAGCAGCATGTCACTTCTGTCTCAGCAGCATCATGTTTTCGTGCCAACAGCAGCAGCATATTGACTCATGTCAAGCAGCAGTAGCAGCAGCAGCAGCATACGTAAAGCAGATCCAGTCTGCCAAGTCTAAGCTGCTCACTGTCATTATAATCAATAAAAATCTTTAATCTATCTCCAAGAGTTGTCCTATATGAAATGACAGTAAGTTCAGTTAGAAAATGCTACATGCATGGCTGATAGGATGAGGTACACCTGTTCAACCTATGTACCCAATCGGAAGCTTTCACTTGTGTCAAAATATATAAAACTGCTACTCACCTCTCACAATTCTCCAGGAAATCGCTACAGCAGTGCAGTATGAGTAGCGTTATCCCTCCACCTCCCCAGCAAACATGTATAGATCTGCTTTACGGGGGGCTTTATCTTAGGTACAGCAGCAGAAGTATGTCTCTTCTGTCTAAGCAGCAACATGTTTTTGCGCCAACAGCAGCAACATATTGACTCGTGTCAAGCAGCAGCAGAAGCATGCGTAAAGCAGATCTAGTCCGCCAATACTAAGCTTTCTCCACTGTCATTATAAGTAATTGAAATCTTTCATCTATCTCAGAGTGATGTCCTAACTGAAAGGCAGTTAAATCATAATTTGCGAGCAAATTCTGTTATGATTAACGAAATTTGAAACCATTGCCAAATCAAATTGTTTGCATTGGGCTATACATAAACAAATATACACTCCTCCAACAGCAACACATAACCACATAACCTGATAGAAAACATCAGGTCACCACACATCAGAACCTGTAAATGCTCTGCTCTCAACTGCACCACATACACACAGAATGGCAGCCACATTGACCAGCGTAATGCTCCCTGAAATCCCCTTTTCTGAGTATTTGCCATGACAAATTGTCTACACATTATTGCAGTAAATATTGGCAGAATATAGATGTTATGACTTTGACAGTAACATTGGCTTAAGATCCATAATTAGGAAAAGACTGATGGAAATCCAGAGCAATCAATCAAAAGTGAAGTTCCAGGAAATACAGCAAGTTATTCACTTGAACGGAACAGTTCATAAAAGTCACTTAACAAATATAAATCACTGATCCAGCTATACAAGTCCAACCAGGCAAGTAAAATAATATGAAAACATTCAGAACTGCAGGAAGTGTTACTGGCATAACTTCATATTGAGTAAATTATTCGCTATGATCATTACGTGATACAGAGGAAATTATGACCAGGTGTGATTAATTGAACTGACAGTTCTTAATTCAGGAGATGATGTCCACTTGCAGTGAGTAGAATTGCAGGCGCTGTGGTTCACTGCTGAGAATACCAGCTTAGAACAACATGACATTACATGCTAGACCAACCAAGCTGTTTTTCTGCTGAGAAAAAAACAGCTGGTTTGGTCTAAGTGGTTATAGGTCACTTTTTAGCTGGAAAGGCTGGGAGACTAGCTGGCCTTGCAGCTAAACCAAATTTGCACCAAATTGACCAGGCTGGGAAACCAGTTAGACCAGCTTGGCTAGGCTGGGTGACCATCTTAAACCAGCTAAGACCAGCCAACCAGCATAGGTTGGTTTTATTTTATTTATTTTTTGGCTGGGATATGCTGGTTTGGTGCTGGTCTGGCTGGCCATCAACTTCAAATTAACTTGAGACTATATGGTTAAAAGTCATTGGGGAAAATGGCTCAGAAGAGAAGTTAGTTCTTAGAAAATATCTAGCATCATTTATTTGAAGATTACACTTGGTTTGATATTTT
The DNA here is from genome assembly GCF_025860055.1 of Xyrauchen texanus. NCBI lineage: Eukaryota > Metazoa > Chordata > Actinopteri > Cypriniformes > Catostomidae > Xyrauchen > Xyrauchen texanus. The sequence goes on along the minus strand of NC_068293.1, from coordinate 7,514,666 downwards.
GTTAACTAATGTGATAGCATATGCTCAAATACTAAGAGAAGCATCCCCTCTCTGTGTTTTAAATCCAACTTTAATATGAAAACCACTCTATCCTGATTCATAAAAAACGTCTCGGGTTATGACTATAACCCTTGTTCCCTGAGAAGGAAACGAGACACTGCGTCGTTGAAAACGACTCTTTGGGGAACGCTCCTTAGCGTGCGCCTCTAAATTATGAATGAAACTATTCCAGTCTTGATTGGTGTTGCGTCATGACGTAACATGTGACGGCATAACCGGATGCATAAAAGTGACGCCGGCACACAAACACATTAGCCTAGCGATGAAGCAAGCTGCTCTCAGGCATTGAGGGGCGTGGCAGGACGACGCAGTATCTCGTTCCCTTCTCAGGGAACAAGGGTTATAGTCATAACCCGAGACGTTCCCTTCCGAGGGAACTCGCACTGCGTCGTTGAAAACGACTCTTTGGGGAACGAATGCCCACTAGGCCACGCGCCGAAAAAGGCCTGCCCTAGAGTGAAACTCAACTCAGGCACTCAGCTAGGACGAGAGCACACGTGCGCCAGGCGTACTAGGGAGGTGCAGAAAACCTGATGAAAGTGTGCGGGGTAGCCCAACCGGCTGCCTCACAGATCTACTGGAGGGGCACTCCCGATAAGAGAGCCCTAGAGGATGCCATGCCTCTAGTTGAATGAGCCCTTATGGCCAAAGGTGAAGGCAAATTGCGCACCTTATAGGCCGAGATAATAGCCTGAACAATCCAATTACTACTGGTTTGTTTCGAAGCAGGGAGCCCCTTCTTAGGTGACCCAAAACACACTAACAGTTGGTCCGACCTCCTCCAAGAAGAGGACCTCTCGAGGTAAACGCTCAAAGCTCTGACAGGGCAGAGCAAATGGAGCCTCTCTTCTTCTGCCGACACATGAGGTGGAGGATGAATGCCTGCAGGACCGTAGACCGTGCCATGTTAGAAGGCACCTTAGGCACAAAGCCAGGTCTTGGGTGCAGAATGGCTTTAACTCCGCCAGGGGCAAACTCCAAGCAAGCTGGTGTTACTGCCAGGGCTTGAAGATCTCCCACCTTCTTTAGAGAGGTAATAGCTACGAGAAAAGCCATCTTGAACGTCAGGTCCTTGGGCGAGGCCGACTGAAGGGGTTCAAAGGGGGCCAGGGATAACCCTTCGAGAACCACCGCCAGGTCCCAGGCAGGAACCCTGGACCTGGTTGTCGGTCTCATCCTCCATGTACCACGGAGAAAACGAATGACCAGCTGGTGCCTCCCCAGAGGCCCAGCACTCAATGGTGCATGGAAAGCCGCAATGGCAGCCACGTACACCTTAAGTGTGGAAGAGGAGAGACCACAGAGAAACGATCTTGAAGAAACTCCAGAACTGAAGCCACCAGGCAGTTAACTGGATCTACTTCATGTTCTCTACACCAAGTGGAGAACACATTCCACTTGAGGCCATATAATCTCCTAGTAGACGGAGCCCTAGAGTTAAGTATGGTTTCAACCACCCCCGCTGATAGACCAGCATTTAGGTACTGAACTCCCTCAGGGGCCAGACCCACAGTTTCCACAGCTCTGGACGAGGGTGGAAAACTGTGCCCCCTGCCTGAGACAACAGATCCCTCCTCAGAGGAATCTGCCATGGCGGAGCTATCAGGAGTGACATTATGTCTGAGAACCATACTCGAGCCGGCCACATCGGGGCAACCAGAAGTAGACTGATGCCCTCTTGGTGGACCCTTTCCAGGACTCCCGGGAGCAGAGCGATCAGGGGAAATGCGTACAGGCGAAGCCTCGGCCAGGCCTGTACCATGGCATCCAACCCCAGTGGGGCTGGATGTGAGAGGGAGAACCAAAATGGACAGTGGGACGTCTCTCGAGACGCGAATAGATCCACTTTCGATGGTCCAAATTTGTCCCATATCAACTTCACCACCTCTGGATGAAGTCTCCATTCCCCGGGCCTCAGCCCCTGCCTCGACAGGATGTCTGCTCCCTGATTCTGAACCCCCGGAACATACATGCTCTGATAGACAGTATTTTCCCTTGGGACCAAAGAAATTATCTGATCGCCGGTCTGCACAGAGGGCTGATCTGAGTCCCCCTTGTCGGTTCAGATAAGCTACCACTGATGTATTGTCCAAACGTACTAGGACATGGTAACCTTAGATGTCTGGAAGGAAGCTCCTCAGAGCCCTGAACACAGCCAACATCTCTAGACAGTTTATGTGCCAAGAATGATGATGGTCCTGCCACAGACCCCTGGCAAAGCGGCCGTCCATGACCAGCGCCTCAGCCAGTGAGGGAGGCGTCTGTCGAAACGGTTTCCCGCGACATGACGCTCCCAACACTGGCCCTTGGGACAGGAACCAAGGTTTCTTCCATATTAGCAGAGAACAAAGGCATCTGCGCGTTACTCTGATTTTACTGAAATGGATTCCCCTTGGGGGAAAAAAACCCTTGGCTTTCAGCCACCACTGGAGGGGCCTCATGTGTAGAAGGCCCAAAGGTATAAAGTTGGATGCCGCTGCCATGAGGCCCAGCAGTCTTAGAAACTGCTTTACAGTGATGGCCTGGCCTAGCTTTAACCCGGACACCATCGCCAGAACGGACTCGATACGTGCAGGAGACATGCATGCCTGCATCGTAACCGAGTTCCACACAACACCCAGAAACGTTGTGCACTGGGATGGTTGTAACACACTCTTTTTTGTGTTGAGTCTCAACCCCAAACTTCGAATGTGGCCAAGGACGACATCTCGATGCCGAACCGCCATTTCTCGAGACTGGGTCAGAATGAGCCAATCGTCGATATAATTCAGTATGCGGATGCCCTGAAGTCTCAGAGGAGCAGGAGCTGCATCCATACATTTGGTGAATGTGCGGGGAGAGAGTGCTAGGCCGAACGGAAGAACCCGATATTGGTAAGCTTCGCCCCGAAGCGAACCTCAGGAACCTCCTGTGACATGGAAGGATGGATACATGAAAATAGGCGTCTTTTAGATCTATCGTGACAAACCAGTCCTCGGATCTGATCTGGCTCACGATGGCAGGAATAGTAAGCATTTTGAACCTGAACCTCCTCAAAGGCCGGTTCAAAACTCTGAGATCTAAAATCGGCCTCAACCCCCATCCTTTTTGGAACTATAAAGTACCGGCTGTAAAATCCGGACTCCCTGTCTGCATGAGGAACACGTTCTATGGCCTCCTTTAGCAGCAGAGATTGCACTTCTTGTTCCATCACCTGAGTCTGCTCCGGAACCACTGTAGTCTGCACCACCCCAGAGAATTTGGGGGGGCGGTGCCCGAACTGCAGTCTGTACCCTGATTTTATTATATGCAGGACCCATGCAGATATGTTGGGAAGATGATTCCATGCCTCTACAAAATCTACTAAGGGAACCAGCCTCTCGTGACTTCCTGAAGCGAGAGACCGGCATGATTTAGTCGATATGGTTCTTGTGACCACAATTGGTGCTTGTTTTTTTTTTTTTTTATTTATATTTTTTGACACGAACGGCACGGCGTGCGTCCGCTGGAAATTGATGTTGCCCGAGGCGTCAGAGACGGCGGGAACCGACACCGATTTCCTGAGGACTCCGCTGCGAAAGCAACCTCGGTTGCTCTGCAGCGGGGGGGCAGCCCTCCGAGGTTCTACCACCTTGGTAGGACCTCCTTCCCGAAGCTTCTACTAAGGGAACCAGCCTCTCGAGGCTGGTCTTTGGTGTTTCCCAAGCACTGTTCTCGACTTCCTGAAGCGAGAGACCGGCAGGATTTAGTCGATACGGTTCTTGTGACCACAATGGATACTTTTTTTATTTGTATTTTTTTTTACACGAACGGCACGGTGTGCGTTCGCTGGAAATTGATGTGGCCCGAAGCGTCAGAGACGGCGGGAAACCGACACCGATTCCCTGAGGACGCTGCTGCGAGAACAACCTCGGTTGCTCTGCAGCGGGGGGGAACTCTGAGGTGCGAGGAGCTGACTGATGGCTGGGGCTGATCTGCTTGCCCTACTCGATTTAGACTTACCTTACGGGGGAAGCATCAAGCAGAAAAGATCTAACCTTTTCCTTTATCCCCGATAAATTCAGCCACAGATGCCTCTCTGTGGCCACTATAGCTGCCATAGAGCGGCCAATAGCCATTGAGTGCAGGCAAGAACCAGCCCGACCTGCCGCCATGTAAGCCCTACTTATTAAAGCAGATGTATCCCTGCAGGGCTTACCAGGCAGCGCCAGGGTTTTAGCCCATATCCCGTGCCCCCAAAACATCATCTGTAATCACCACACTGGGGCTGGAGATACGGGATGAATGCGGTTTACCCCACGATCTCGAGATATATATTTATATATATATATTTTTTTTTTGTGGAGATCGGGGAAAAACGGCAAACCCCGGCACTGAGGTTGTGATCTGTGCCGCAGGAAACACTCGTCTAATTTGTCTTTCAACTTGCGTTTCCTGCTCATTTTGTGGCCAGCTGATATCAAGTCTGGCCACGGCATGCATCACAACCTCAATCAGCTCCTCATAAGCTTGGCCGAAAACTGGCGTGTTTGACTCACGGTCGTCCGCATCAATGCTGAGCATATCCACTTCCTCGGAAGCAGAGAGCTCAAGCATTGGGATCTGATCGTGGGCAGAAGAAGCCGCGACGCGGGCTTCTGCACCACTCACAGTAGGCTCGGGATCCTCAAACGAAGAATGAGAAAGTGCCGCAGCAGTCTCATTCTCATCTGCAAGATCCCGCTGCGAACCCCACGATCTCAACCGCCGTGCTGCCTCAACAGACGCGGGACCAGATCCGTGGGGAACGCGAGCCTGACCGTGATCATCAAAGCACGCCAACCGGAGCGCAGCACTCTCATGGGTAGTGCTTCACAACTTTCACAGGCAGATCCCTCGAGAGCTGCCTGTGCGTGCTGCGCTCCCAAACAATTCACACATAAAGCGTGCGTGTCCCTACCCGTAATGAAACGAGGGCAGGGGTGCACGCACTTCATGAACTGTTGGGTGGCCATAATATTTTTAAATCAGACAAACAACACCAAATAAGACAAACAATACACATAGAGCGCTTGCTGAAGAGCGAAAGCTAATGTGTTTGTGTGCTGGCGTCACTTTTATGCATCCGGTTATGCCGTCACATGTTACGTCATGACGCAACACCAATCAAGATTGGAATAGTTTCATTCATAATTCAGAGGCGCACGCTAAGGAGCGTTCCCCAAAGAGTCGTTTTCAACGACACAGTGCGAGTTCCCTCGGAAGGCAACAACAACAGACAGCAGAAATATCAGTATCTACCACCCTGCAGCCAGGATACAGAAGTTAATTTAATCCAGCAAGTGAAATTTAAGTTAAATTGAAAATTCACAGACATTGAGACTGATGATCCCTGTAAGCCAAATAAAGGTTCTTACACACTGAGTCCTGTGTTTCTGCAGTGAACCCAGGTGTTCTGCATTAAACTTGGTCCATTGTGTTGTGTTTCACACTCTTCTGTGTTTTCCCTAATGTGTTTTGTTTGGGACACCCATCCCAATGCTCTCATGTGCACTCTGCCTCCATAGTGTGCGCTACTTTCTCCATTACTTGAATGGACAGCCCAACAAACCTCAATGGCACCCATACATTCCTTAATGGCAGTCAACAAGGTATTGCAGTGTCCTGCCCTAGCACCTGGAATCCAAGAGATCTCATAACTGATACGCCTTCGTGCTGTCCACGATGATGTGTGGAGGGCCCTGGTTCCCGACCTCCTCCTCCCCTCTTGGACGAACAGCGGTCTTGAGCAAAGAGACAAGGAAAGTGGGGGTGATTCAGTAAGTGGGAGGCAAGGCAAGGCGGTATGAATATTTTGAATGGACCAACGTACCTGAGACTGAGTTTTTTGCTGGGTATATGAAGTCTGAAATCATGGGTAGAAAGCCAGACCCACTGACTGGGGTTGTATTCACGATTGAGCAACGATGACGATTGGCTTGATTGAAGGACAGTTGGCTTATCCGAAAGGCATGACCCAGTATTCATATTGGCCGGTGTTGGTTGAGAAATCTGTCTTCCACTCATCCCCCTCACGAATATGGATGAGATTGTAAGCACTGCGAAGATCGTGTTTGGTGAAATACTTGGCAGTGTGGAGTTGTTCAAGGGCAGCTAGAACCAAAGGCAGGGAATGACAAATTTTACAGAGATTTTATTGAGACCATGATAATCAATGTATGGGCGAAGTACTCCTTCTTATTTACTCACATAGAAGAATCCGGCTGATGCAGGTGAAGTTGAGGGTCAGATAAATCCCTTGGCTAGTTCCTCCTCATTGTATGATTTCATGGCCTTGGACTCAGATTTAGAAAAAGGGAAGATTCTGTCTCATGGAGGCAAGGAACCATGTAATAGTTCTATGGCACAATCAACGGAGCGATGAGGAGGTAGTTGCGAAGCTTTGGCTTTGCTGAAGGCTTCAACTTGGTCGGATTACTCAGGAGGCAGATTAGGAATTTAAGTGTGTTCAACTCGCACAGCAGTGGCTCTAATATTCCTGGAAGCACTGGACTTTAGACAAGTGGAGATACAGGTACTGGACCACTGGGTAATTTGCTGATCGCTCCATGAGATTTGAGGATTGTGTTCTTGCAACCAAGGTAGACCTAAAATTACAGAGTAATGAGGTGATGGGATGATATATAGGTGAATAATTTCTGTATGCATTGCTCCAACTTGCAGAGATATCTTTGGTGGTGTAATGCACATGACCGTCGCCAAGTTGCCATCCGTCTAATGCCACCACTGCTAAGAAAGAGTCACAGAGGTTAAGTGGGATATTATGAGCCCTGGCGAAATCCTTATCAATAATGTTGCCCACTGCCCCAGAATCCAGCATGGCTTTGGTAGAGACAGATCTTCCTGCAAAGGTTAATATCACTGGCACATCAACACATGCATTTGAGGCATAACAAACTACAGGTACTCACCGTAGTGGAGCGACTTCAAGAAGGTTGAACTGGGCAGGAAATCCGTTGTCTGTCTGGTTTGACCACAGTACAAACACAGATGCTGTTGAAAGCGACGATCTCTCTCCATAGAAGTAAGGTTGGTGTGTCCAACGTTCATAGGTTCAGAGTCACTCGGGTTGAATGCAGTGGTATTATGTTTTACAAGGGTTTGGGTTTACATGCTTGGAGGAGATTATCAATATGTATAGTCAATTCAATGAACTGATCCAAAGTCTTACCCTTGTCGCGACATGCCAGCTCTGATTGAAGCTCTAAGTTCAGTCTCTTTTGAAACAGCAGCTTCAAAGTGTCTTCCACCCACATGGTTTGAGCAGCGATAGTACGAAAGTTGAGAGCGTATTCTGCGGTGGGAGCATTACACTGATGAAGAGATAGAAGCTGATCCCGGCATCTTTGCCTCCCATTGGATGTTCGAACACAGAACAAAATAGTTGGACGAAGCAACTGAATGAAGGGAAGGTTGTTCAGTCACTGTTCCACACTGCTGTAATCCAGTCCAAAGCCTTACCAGTGAGCAATAGGACTCTCATCAGTTGGTATAGTGCAGGTTGCTGGTTAATGAACATGGAACATTGGAGCAGAAATCACTTACATTTTGCTGGTGACCCATCACATTTCTCAGGGAAGGTGAGGCGTGGGTTTGCAGTGAATGTGCTAGGTGAGACTGGGTGATTAACTGGATTTGATGAAGAAGTTGATTGGTTTGATGTTGGTAAACGGAGGCTTTGCAAAGTCTTAACAAGCTCCTCTGTTATCGAAGTCAGCTGATCATGTTGTTGGTGGTGTGCGGCCAGCACATTGGCTTGCGTTGAGACCTGGAACTGCTGGATCGGTTGTTGTCGAAGTCTTCTGTAATGATGAGTCAGTGAAGTTGGGATCCGTGTGCAGCTTTATTAACAGTAAACGCAGTAATATAGACAGGCAGAGGTCAGTCACCAGCAATAAAAGTATCCAAGGTAAATCAGAGGTATAGTCACAAAACAGGCAAGAGTCTTAACTTGCAGGCAGCAGGCAATCACAGATAATATCCAGATAAACAAATTAATAATATTAGGCAGGCAGCAAAGGGTCAAGACATGGTAAACAGTCCAGGATCATACACAAGTTAGGCAGCAAATACAAATAACACTCAGAAATGTTAGCCAGGGCAAAACAAGACTTCTCAATGATAGTGAGTGAGCATGAGACTTTAGTAGTAGTTTAGTAGGTGAGGAACAGGTGAGCAGGTAATCATAGCCAGGTACGGGGATTATGGGAAATGGAGTCCAGAGTGTCGAAGTCAATACTCAGGTGATGGAGCCTTCTGTGGTGAGTGGATGGAACTACAGAGGTGGGATTCATGACAACAGTGATGAGACATATAGCAATTTACAATAAACATCAGATTTACACACAATACTAACAAACACAATTTACATATCTAATATACACATAATTACACACAACACAACATACAAATAATAATATACAATGTGCAGTATATAATACACACAATATAGAATACACACACACAATATAGAATACACAGTATACAATAAATATAGGATATGTATATAAAATATACAGTAGGTTGTATGTGCTATATTGGCAATCAGGCTTATGGCACTGTCAGTTGCCAGTGTGTTGTTAAGAGAAAATGTAATTTATCACAGTCCAGTGTTAGATAAGACGATTAATAAAGTGCAGTGTTGATGTATATTGATGGTGAGAGATCAAGAGTTCAAAAGTCTGTCATGAAGTCAGCTGGTGCAGGTCCTGATGCTGCGATACCTCCTGCCTGATGGGAGCAGTGAGAGCAGCTCAAGGCTCGGGTGGCTATGATCCTCAAGCTTTTTTCACCTGGTATATATGTCCTGGAAGGAGGGAAGCTCACCTCCAATGATATGTCAGTTTACACCACCCTTTGCAGTGCTGTTGCCATACCAGTCAGGATGCTCTCTAAAGTGCTGGTGTAGTATCGTGTGAGGATGTTGTGGTTCATTCCAAACTTCCTCAGCCATCTCAGGAAGAAGAGGCACTGGTGAGCCTTTTTCACAATGGCCTCAGTGTGGACGGACCATGTGAGTTCCTCAGTGATGTGGATACAGAAGAACTTGATGCTCCTGACTTTCTCCACTGGTGCTCCATTGATGGTGATGGGTATGTGTTCTCTGTCTTTTCTCCTGAAGTTCACCACAAGACCTTGGTAGTACTGACGTTGAAGGAGAGGTTGTGCTCCTGACACCAGCATGTCAGAGTGTGCACTTCCTCTCCTTATGCTGTTTCATCATTGTCAGTGATGATCACAGTCATTGACTCATGTGGCAGGGCGGAGGGCAGGGCAGGGTCGCGATCCTACACACCCGGTCCCGTATTAGGCTAATCAAGCCTCCGAGAGGGATAAAGTTCGACTGCAGAGGATCGTGCGGGAGAGAGAGATTGTTTACGGACATGTCCACCATATGTGTGTCTTTTTGCTTAAGTTGTTAATTAAAATATTATTTACATTGTCAAGCTGGTTCTCGCCTCCTCCTTTCTATTGATCCATTTACACAGACCTACCAACATCGTATCATCAGCAAACTTAATGATAGCATTGGAGCTGTGTGTTGCCATGTTGCTGCCCATTCTAACCACCTGGTGTCTACCTGACAGGAAGTCCAGGATCCAGCTGCACAGCAAGCTGTTTAAGCCCAAAGCCTGGAGTTTCACATCAAGCTTGGAGGGCACTATGGTGTTGAGTGCTGTGCAGTAGTCTACAAACAGCATTCTCACATATGTGTTCCTTTTTTAAGGTGGGAGGGCAGTTTGTAGTGTAGATGCAATGGCATCATCAGTGGAGCGGTTGAGCGGAGGTAGGCAGCACAGAGCAGATGTTGTCTCTGATTAGCATTTGCTGATGATAGGGGTCAGAGCAACAGGATGCCAATCATTTAAGCAAGAGATTTTGGATTGTTTTGGTACAGGCACAATGTTGATGTGGCCCGGAATGCCATCCGGATTAGTGGCTTTACGGATATTCACCCTTCGGAAGGATCGGATTACATCTGCTACAGAGAGGGAGAGTGAACTAACCTCTGTAGCTTCGGCTGCGAGAGCTCTTTCCGTGAGGGCGGTGTTATTTCCCTCAAAACAAGCATAAAAAGTATTAAGCTCATCCAGAAAGAGGCAGCAGTGTTCACTGCAGAGTTTTTATTCCCTTTGAAGTCTGTGATGATATTATTTCTGACACATACTTCTAGAGTTGATGGTGTTGAACTGTCCATCAATCTTGTCCCTGTACTGGCGTTTGGCTGCTCTGATAGTTTTGCGGAGGGCATAACTGGCTTCTGAGCCAGTTAACTGCTCCTCTGCATTCCTGTAATTAAAAGCAAAGGTCCACGCATTAAGTGCCCCATGAACATCGCCATTAATCCATGGTTTTTGGTTCGGGTAGATTTGTATAATTTTGTTCAGTACTACGTCATCTATGCACTTCCTGATAAAACACATTACGGTATCTGCGTAGATCTCGATGTTGTCATCAGAGGCGGACCGGACATCTCCCAGTCTGTGTGATCAAAACAGTCTTGAGCATAGAATCTGATTGGTCCGACCAGCACTGGATTGTTCTGAGGGCGAATGCTTCCTGTTTCAGTTTCTGCCTGTAAGCTGGCAGAATCTGAACAGAAGAGTGGTCCGATTTGCCAAATGGTGGGTGGGGGAGGGATTTATAGCCATCCTGGAAGGGAGAGTAGCAATGGTTCAAAACCCAGTCCCCTCGTGTGTTGAAGCTGACACGAGGGGACTGGGTTTTGAACTGGGTTTTTACCAACACATGTTGGTAGTAATTCTGTGCTATTGACTTGATGTTGGCTTTGTTAAAGTCCCCGGTCACAAAGAACGTGGCCTCAGGGTGCGCAGTTTCCTGCTCACTTATACTCCCATTCAATTCCTTGAGTGCCCAGTCTGTGTCGGCTTGTGGGGGGATGTACACAGCTGTGATAATGACCGCTGTGAATTCCCTTGGTAGCCAGAATGGTTGACACAGAAGCATGAGAAATTGCAGATCAGGAGAGCAGAAAGACTTGATAGAATGTACGTTCCTCTGATCACACCAGGATTTGTTGATCATAAAACATACACCACTTCTTCTGCTTTTACCTGAGAGGTCTTTGGGGAATGCCACAGGTTCGATGGCTGAGTCTGAAATCTCCGCAGACATCCAAGTTTCTGTAAGGCAGATAATGCAGCAGTCCCTCGTCTCTCATTGGAAAGAGATCCACGCTTTCTTATGCCCAGTGCTTTATTTTCATCATTGTTTCTTCTACATCTTCTTCTGAGTGGCATAATAAATATTCTGCGTTTGGATCCATACACTCTCGTCTCGTCCTACCCATCAGCATAACAGTAAGGTAGATAAAACAAAAGTGTATTCAGGGGCATTCAGTCTTAATTCATTTGGCCTGGTACATCTCTGTAAAGGGAGTTCAATGGAAAGTAGGAGGCGAGAACTGGCTTGACAATATAAATAATATTTTAATGAAAAGCTTAAACAAAAGACACAAACATCAACAAACGACGGTCAGCTGCCCGTAAAACAATCTCTCTCTCTATTGCACCATCATCCACAGTCGGCCTTTATCCCTCTCGGAGGCTTAATTAGCCTGATAAGGGACCAGGTGTGTAAAATCAAGACCTGGCCCCACCCTCCGCCCTGTCACAGTCTCTTAAGAAAAGAAGCTAAAAAAATGTAGAACAGGAAAATAGTTATTGTAAAATTAAGTTTTTTGTTTTGCTTTTTAAGCATAGTTTAGTTAAAATAATCAAATTACCTTTAGCAGTCCCAAAATATGGCTTTATTGAGTACACAAATCTGAAATCCATGCACATTCTTAATGTGCAGGCCTATGATAAGATTAAGAAATATCTTCACTATCATCTTTATTGTCTCGTATTAAAACAATAGTCTACTTGATAGTATTACATCACGCCACGTTAGCTTCATCTCTCCGAAATGTCTCGGTTAATGTCACAAGACGTTGTGTAGATGTAGTGACAATAGAGGTCGATCTTGAGAGCCCCAATCACCTCGGATCTTTGAGAAAAGGTCAATGAGAATTGGAGAGTGGAATTTGCATCCCACTCCCCCGGACATACGGATATAATAGGGAGCTGGAATGCAGGATTCATTCAGGTTTTGTCTTAAGAGCCGAGCGGTTGTACTATCAGCAAGCTAAATACTACTGCTGTTCCATTCACTTCTACAGAAGTGTATGCTGTTGGATATACAGCACATTCCAGTGGCTTTCTCTCCTTCTGCATGCCAACTGCAGTTTCGCCCCTGGGTTTTTCTCTTGCGAGATCTGGCAACACTGCAATTGGTATTTCACCCACCCCTTTGCACAGAGTACTTTAGTTTTTAAAAGAATGATATTAACCATTCTTTTATTTTATTCTAACCTGTAACCTTCTGGAAAGGAAGCTGCGGAACTTCTGATCCAGAACCAAAAAATTGAGTTTGTGCTCACAACAAACCGAAATGAAAAACATTTAGTTTTTAGTCCTTGGTTTTTGATGATAGGCAAAGGCATTGCTAGACCTTATTTAGGGGGGCATCAAGAGGCTAAAAGAATTATGAGTAAAAGTGTCTGAGCTGTAATTGAATCATAATAAATTTTAGGCTAATATTGTTCTCTTTTTGTTCCCAGCAGTATGCTTAAACACTGCTGACATCTCTAAGTATATTTGTAGATTTGTATGTGTTAAGTATAAATAGAGTTGTTTTGTCTGTGAACATCTCCGTGCTTTGTCAATGGTTTAATGACTCACTCAAAACAGATAAAATAAGTTAATTTGTTGTGTACCCTCTTGTTAAGATGTTATTTACAAAAATGGTCACAAAATGAATCAATTAATGGACAATTCAAAAATCAAGATGCTATCTCTTTGGTCATGTTTATAGTGTGGTGACAGGATCCTGACCCATATTCTGTTCTTTGAGCACATGATAAAGTGTTTAACAGGGGTGTAAAGTAACAAATTACAAATACTCAGATTACTGTAATTAAGTTTTTCTAAGGAATTGTACTTTAAGTAGTTTAAAAATGTTATACTTTTACTTCTAGTTGAGTACATTTAAAGTGCTGTAACTTTTAATGTGCTATTTTCCCACCGTCTGTATTTGCTACTTCCCTGTCCTAAATGTTATTTTTATCTATTAACATGATTGGCTAGGGAGAATCTCCTGAATCCTGTCAAATCACACAAAACAAAACGTAGATCAGGAACCAACTGTTATGGCAACATGCTGGTTATGGATGTGAAGGATGCCTCATACACAGTTCAACAGCTGAACATCACAGCCACACCTAAAAGGGATTTTCACAGTGAAAAAGGCCAATTGCTTGATCGTGTCATGTAAGTTGCTCAAGACAGATATCAGCATTAATCTCTCATTTTAAGAAACATATCAAGGTAAATTTCCTATTTCTGCTTACTTAATTCTGTATCTATAACGTGGCCTGTAATTTAGCTATCTATCGTTGAGATTATTGGGTTGATGTGAGAGATTAAGGCAATATTATCAATAGGGCTGGGCTGAAAAATAAATCCTCGATATTGATGATAATCTTTTGAGTGACTTTCTATACTCAGCCTATGTTCTACACCTAGACCATGGGTGTTCATTTCATCGATCATGATAGCAAACAACCACTGGCTAGTTGATCTAGATAAAATATAAAAGATTTACTTTTCATTTCTGGGCGTCTGTAGCTGTGTGCTGTTTTATTGACAGGCGGCTAATGTTTGTGTGCTATTGCTACGCGCCAAAAACAGTCAAATACATTTTATAATTCCACCAATGCCCATCTTTTGGCCTAAAGTGAATGTAACAGTGGGACAAAAAGCGTATTTGCATCAAAATGTCGGACTTGAAGTGTACATGTTACTGAATAGAGCACCGTCTTGTAGGCTATGTCATAAAAAGGCTATTAATCAAACAACAATAACAAGGAAATGAGAAAATCACTCACTACTTTTGGCTGAATAACTTGAGTAGCTTTAAAAATATTAATGTAATAGAATAAATCAGTGACATTTTTAATAATACTATTTGTAAATAATATTGTTATTTTTTTTTTATAATACTGACACCTGATTTAGAGAGTGTGTTCATTTTTATAATAAATTACCTGGAAAGTAGAGATGATAAAACAATTTATAATTATGCTTTACCTTTATCATGTTTTTTTTAATGCCTGATAGAAAAGTGTCAACCTTTGTAGAGCAATACTTCAGGAAGAATATTCTATCAGTCTCAAACTTCAGAAAATTGTGCAACATGCAGTAGAATGAGAACACAACTATTGCTGGGCTTAAAAGAACTAAATCAATGTGGTACAAGTGAATGGATGGCAAAATTTGGATGCTCCAAAAAGCACATAAAGGCAGCATAAAAGTAATCCATATTAATCTAGTGGTTTAATCTATGACTTCTAAATTAATATGATAGGTGTGGGTGTGAAACAGATCCATATTTAAGTCTATTTTTGAAAGAAATTCTTCTCCCTGCCCAGTAGATGGCGATATGCATGAAGAATGTGAATCACCAAAAACAAAAGAAGAATAAAGTGAAAGTTAAAGTGGAGATTGATTGAGTAGGGAGGAGAATTTATAGTAAAAATGTACTTAAATAAATGGTAAATGGTCTGCACTTATATAGCACCTTTTTAACCTTAACGGTATTCAAAGCGATACACACTGTGACTCATTCACTCATTCACACACATTCATACACCAATGACAGCAGAGCTGCCATTCAAGGCAGCTAGCCTGCCATTGGGAGCAACTTGGGGTTAAGTGTCTTGCCCAAGGACACTTCGGCATGTGAAGTCGTGTGGGCCAGGAACTGAACCACCAACTCTGCAATTAGTGGCGACCAGCTCTACCACCTGAGCCACAGCTGCCCCAAATATTGATCTGTTTCTCACACATCCTATCACATCTCTTCTGAAGACATGGATTTAACCACTGGAGTCACATGGATTTGGCTATTTTTATGCTGACTTATGGGATATTTTGAACTTCAAATTTTTGTCACCCATTCACCTGCATTGTATGGACCAAAAGAGCTGAAAAATTCTTCTAAAAATCTTAATTTGTGTTCTGCTGAAGAAAGAAAGTC
Source organism: Xyrauchen texanus (assembly GCF_025860055.1). Lineage (NCBI taxonomy): Eukaryota > Metazoa > Chordata > Actinopteri > Cypriniformes > Catostomidae > Xyrauchen > Xyrauchen texanus. The sequence goes on along the minus strand of NC_068293.1, from coordinate 7,499,489 downwards.
ATACACATCTGGGATGGCATAAGAGTGACTAAATGATGAGAACATTTTCATTTTTGTGTGAATTATTCCTTTAAAGGCCCCTGTAACTATCATGTGGGACATGACGCACAAAGTGACCCTGCATTTTAGTGTTTTTGTTGTTTTTTGTTTTTTTTGCATTACTTGCATTGTTTTGAACATGTTTAATGCGCAACAATAACTCTCTTTGTCGGCATTAAGGGAAATTTAGACCCTAGACTGATTTTTATGTAATTGTGTCATTTAATTTCTGTAATCATGTCACCCTTTTATTTATTTTTTAAATCAGATTCATGTAGTTAATTACGTGTTTACAGTATCATAGATCAGTGATGTATTTTAAAAGTTGTCCATCACAAACACCTATAAAATACATATATTTTTATACTGTGTGGCAAACAGCCATAAAAGGAGATGTAAATTATGGTATGTGTGCTACATTTTTAAACTGCAGCATCTTTTATTATAATGGGGCACAGCTTTTGCAACTCAGTACTCAATACTCACTACTCATGAGTACTTTTAAATGAGCTACTCTTTTACACTTACTTGAGTAGTTTTTAGGACAGATAATTTTACTCTATTCAAACAAATTTTTTTATGAAGTAACAGTACTTTTACTTGAGTATTATTTTCAGTAATCTTTCCACCCCTGGTGTTTACTTCCTGGCCATGTGCTGTCTCTTGTTTTTTATTTGAGCATATGGCTTATGATGGTGTTTGTTTGCCTGTGTTCTCAGTCCTGTGCCAGTTCATTGTGGATGCTTCTCTGTTTAGGTGCCGTGTCTGTTTGCTCCTGCTCTGGAGGCCTCATTCCTGTTCCTTTGATGGTCCTGGCCAGTTTGGTTCTGGAACGTTTGGCCTGTGGGGCTTCCTCTCTCCAGCCCAGCCAGTCTTATTGACTCTCAGCCTTTTATTCCCCTTCGGAGTAGTTCTTGATTTTTGTTTTTGTTTATTTTGTATTAATAAAGCCCATTTACGAACGAACAAACTGGCCAAGAAAGAGGACTCAACAGAGATTGGCATATTCCTCATCCCATCTCCCACTCTCTGGGACTCTGTTAAAGAGCAAATGGTCCTGCTCATCCAGCGCTCTCACTCTGGCTAGGTGAGGCAGACATCAAGACTTTGCCTGCAACTTCCTCATAACAGTGGACGTGCTGGACTTGAGCATTGACTCTGACCTCAAGGAGGTCTTCACCACCTGCCTCAATGAGCCCTTCGGCTTCTGGTAGATGGGAAGGCATTTGTGGGCTATATTTTTCATTGTGAGGAGTGGGTAACACCTGACAATGGGCATCCCCACCCCCCCTCAACCAGCCAAATACCCAGTACTCCAATGACCCATAAGTGGAGAAGGAGGAATAAATGGTCTGGCTGCAGCCCCTCTAAAGAAGCCATCTGCTGACTGTCAGGAGGCATCAGCCGAGCCCTCCGCTGACTGCCAGGTGGCATCAGCTGCTGACTGCCGGGGGGGCCACCTAGTCTGACCCTTCACCAGTGGCCACCGCCCAATCTGATCCCTGCCCAGCAGCCGCCGCCAGTCTGACTACATCCCCATCTTGGAGTTGTCTGACCTCATCCCAGTCCTGACGCTTTTTGAACTTATCCCGCCGCCAGACCCCACCCCCTTCCTGGAGCCTCCTCCCCGGCCACCGGAACCCTTTTCTGGACCTCCCTTTTCGGTGGCTGGACCCCACCTCTTTCCTGGATCCTAGGCTACCAGACCCCATTCCCACATTGAAGCCTCGACCTTGAAGCATTCACCTCTCTCTACAAATCTGACAAAAGTCACAAGCCACAAGTTAATGACAGACAGAGAATCATCATTTTGAGTTAATCCACTCCTCCAATATTTTAGTGCTGTGTAATGTATTTGTGTGTGTGTGTGTGTGTGTGTGTGTGTGTGTGTGTGTGTGTGTGTGTGTGTGTGTGTGTGTGTGTGTGTATGTGTGTGATATAACTTTAAACTATATGACTACCATCCAGTGACTCCAGCCGGGCCTCCTAAGCAACCAAATATACCCGGTTGCTAAGGAAGTTAGAGTCACATGGGGTAACCTCCTCGTTGTCACTATAATGTGGTTTGCTCTCAGTGGGGCACGTGGTGAGTTGTGCGTGGATGCTGCAGTGGATGCTATGAAGCCTTCACATGCGCTATGTGAAGGGAATTGGGCTTTCCAAATTGGGGAGAAAAAGGGGAGAAAAAAAACTATAATATATAATTGATTTATGTTCTAGAATTTTGGTTAGTAAATGTAGAACAAAAAAAGAAATGATTAGAACAGATCAGGGCTAGACTGGTAATCTGGCATACCGGACGTTTTACCAGTGGGCCGACGCACTTTGGGGCCGATCAGGGGAGGACTGGCCGTGGCTGACCGCCAGGAGGCTGTTGACTGCCAGGATGTGGCTGAGCCCGCAGCTGAGTGCTTGGAGGCAGCCGAGCATGCAGCTGACTACCGGGAGGTGGCCGAGCATGCAGCTGACAATCAGGAGGCAGCCAAAGCCACAGCTGACCGCCTGGAGGTGGATGAGCCCGCAGCTGACCACCAGGAGGCAGCCGAGCTCTCGTTAGACTCTGTCCTGCTCCCAGTGGCTGCAGCTGACTGCCAAGAGGCAGCCGAAGACACAGCTGACTGCCAGGAGGAGCCAAGCCCACAGCTGAACACTGGGAGGCAGCCGAGCCCTCGTTAGACTCTGTCCTGCTCCCAGTGACAGCAGCTGACTGCCATGAGGCAGCCGAATTCACAGCTGACTGCCAGGAGGAGCCAAGCCCGTAGCTGACCGCTGGAAGGCAGCCGAGCTCTTGTTAGACTCTGTCCTGCTCCCAGTGACCGCAGCTGACCACTTGGAGGCAGCCGAGCTCTTGTTAGACTCTGTCCTGCTCCCAGTGGCTGCAGCTGACTGCCAGGAGGCAGCCGAAGTCACAGCTGACTGCCAGAAGGAGCCAAGCCCGTAGCTGAATGCTGGGAGGCAGCCGAGCACTTGTTGGACTCTGTCCTGCTCCCAGTGACCACAGCTGACCACTTGGAGGCAGCCGAGCTCTCGTTAGACTCTGTGCTGTTCCCAGCGTCCGTCACCACAGCTTACCGCCAGGAGGCAGTCGAAGCCACAGCTGACTACCAGAAGGAGCCAAGCCCGCAGCTGACCACTGGGAGGCAGGCGAAGCCGCAGCTGACTGGCGGGAGGTGGCTGAGTGCCAGCAGGTCGGCCGGGACCGCAAATGACCACCGGGACTGCAGATGACCACCGGGAAGAAGCCGAACACATAGTTTCTCAAACACAGATGCTGCACACTAGTCTGGCTCTCTCTCCCCCTCTGGGAGTGGCGTGACCATTTATATGCCGCTCTCCCCATGCTCACTGGAATTAGAGACAGGTGTTAGACATAATTTATCTCAGGTGCAGGCATCCTTACCGCCTTCCCTCTCCGGACGGCCGCCTGACCACGCCCCCGCTAAGACAGTGTCATCCTCCAGGTCTTTATAATTTGACAGTCTGGCTGTAATGTATCAGTAAGATTTATTTTATTTTGAAAAGTCTTGGCAGCTGATGAACAAGCAATTAATGTCCGTTAGCCATAGATGATATAAAATACATTATATAAAATTATTTAATTAATTATGTTATCTATTCTATGCACCAATTATTTCATGTGAGGAAATGTAATGTCAGACTCACCTTTCATAAAGTTTCTCACACAGAAATATTACACATTGTTAATATTACAGAATTCAGCAGTGCTGGTGTAGCATGTGGACCGCAGTCTTGAAGAAGCTAGCCTGCTGGACATCTCAAATACTAATCTTCCTTGTGCATTTTGTGTCCCCACAAAGACTGACAGACATTGTTGAAGGCTGGAACCCTCATTTCCAAATGTGACTAGCTGAGGGGACTATGCCTCTATCACAATTGTTTCAAATCAGAATTACAGGGGGAAAAACACACTCAGTGAACAGCTTTATAGAAGCCTTTATGTCTTTAAAAATGTGGGAGGTTGGCAGAACAGAATCACAAATATGTAAGCTACTGTAGACCCTACAACTTCATAAGACTCCATACAATGTGGTCAAAAGATCTATTATGATATAGGTGTGTGTAAATATTAATGTGTTGTGCTTTGCACTTCAATATTTAACAGATGACAACAAAACTATTCTACTCACAAATATTCTACACTTTTACATTTCTACAGAATGTTACACATAAAACTACAGTGCAGTGTTTTCTTTGACATTTTTACAAGTTTGACAGCTTCAGTTCCTAAAAAACTACTTCTTGCAGATGGTTCATGATAGCAACCGCCATCTGTTCTCTATATTAGCTCTTCTCATTGAATGCTGCCTGGCTAATTTATATTAGAAAGTCTGCATCTGCCTGGTACTAAAAAATAAATAATATAAAATATAAATAAATGGTATAGAAGATGTTAATTTAACCGCCAGAGCCGTATCAATGACATTTATGTTGACTGTCTGTGATTTTTGGAGCTTCAAAAGTCAGAACACCATCCACTTGCATTTTAAGGACTTACTGAGCTTAAATATTTTTCTTCAAATATGTTCTGTTGAAAAAAGAAAGTCATACACACCTGGGATATCATGAGGGTGAGTAAATAATGAGAGCATTTTCATTTTGGGGTGAACTATCCCTTTAAGAGTGCTTCATCTGTAAACCTCATAAACATCTTAAAAAGAGTGGATTTACATACATACATTCTAAATCAAAAACGTCTCCAAAAACATCTGCTGGATGTTCTTTTGACATCAGAGAGGAAACATCTTATAGATGTATTGCAAATGAGCAAGCAATCTAAACATAAGATGTAAACATATGCATTAAACAGACATCTGGGTAATGTATGTGTGTTATCAGGGTATCCTGAATTGTACACTGATGGTTGTTATAATATCTACAAAGTATCCTAATTAATACATAAAAAGAATATTTAATTGCTGGCCAATTTTCTTTCCCCCATCAGTTTAAATGGGCAGTTAACAGATCTGTGGACAATTGCAAAAAAAACTTAGTGATAATACCCAGTGTTTTCTTAAAGAAGATGTGTGTAATTTTATGGATGTTCAAATACTTACTTATATCCCAACTTAATATGCAGAACCAATTAGAAGTAAAACTTCTAATGAGAGTGGTGGTGGCGTAGTGGGCTAAAACACTGAACTGGTAATCAGAAGGTTGTAGGTTCGAACCCCACACCCACCACCATTGTGTCCTTGAGCAAGGCACTTAACTCCAGGTTGCTCCGGGGGATTGTCTCTGTAATAAGTGCACTGTAAGTCGCTTTGGATAAAAGCGTCTGCCAAATGCATAAATGTAAATGTAAATGTAAAACATTTGTATCTTCATTTTCCTGAAAAGTGTAAACACTGTCTCTGTGACACACTTGAACATTCCTCTGTTTGTTTAAGCAGCCTGTCCAGGCTAACATAACAACATTGGCTCAACCAATAGTGTGATTTTGGGGCGGGTTTATGTGTTAGTTTGACCAATGGCAGATGAGGAATTCAGATTCAGAAAGCTGTTTGAAAACAATGGCTGCTTCCGAATAAGAATACTTCTCCACTATATGCCAAAAAGAGTATGCCAATGGAGTAGGGTGTCAGAATCCCCAGTATTCATTAAAAAGTAGGTGAGAAAAAACCAGATGACCAACTACATCTGGAGAGATTCTGAAGTGTGCATCCACTGGACTCTGTATATCCCATAATGCCTAGGGAGCTAAGGAGACATCATAGTCAAAACACTAAATATAAAAAAAAACGGTAGAGAATCGCAAGTTTTTTCAACTATAAGTGCTATATGTATACTAAGAATTATAGGTTATATATATATATATATATATATATATATATATATATATATATATATATATATATATATACTAGGGTTGTCAATCGCTTCAAATTTGTAATCGAATTAATTACATGCCGTCCGATTAATTAATCGCGATTAATCGCATATACAAATATTTGCTGAGAAAGCCCCTCATATAACAATAATTCAATATATAAAGATTATACATATTTATATCAATATATAATTATAAATAGTTATCTTTAAATATTTAAAAATTATATACGTATATATATATATATATATATATATATATATATATATATATATATATATATATATATATATATTTTTTTTTTCAGATAATTAAAATGCATTACATTCTTGTGACAGAAGAGTTAATTATTGATAAGTCAATACAAAAAAATGGCTTTAGAATACAATGTATTGTTTACTACCATATTATTGAACATAAGACAATCATTGACACACAGTTCACAGAAATCCATTTCACAAGTGAATTTGTCAATAATAAATTATAAATAAACAGTTTAATAAAAATATCAAATTGTTTACATATTTCAATACACTTTACAGCTTTCTTGTTATTCAAATTGGAAATTGTTCTTAGGTATTGCTGAACCTCTGAATTAAACTAATGGTTTATAACCACCATACTTACATTTATGAATATTATATTTTGTCAACAAAAGCATAATATTCCTCATGAAGAGAAAAGTCATAGCTAAAAAATAAAACTAATAAAATATTTTCAAAACAAAGTTGAAAGCTGGGAATAATATGATCTCTAACAATCTTGCAGAAATCAGACAAAAGCAAGTCAAGTAGGGGCAACTCCAAAATAAATGAAAAAAAAATTCCGCCCGCAGACCACAAAATGTACAGAATATATCGACATCACAATTAAATCTCTCTACAAGAAAATAATTAGTGAGCTAGTACTTATAAATAAGTTTGAAGGAAATTCCTTTTGATTTTATTCGTGATTAAATATTTATGGGTAATTTCCAAATTTTGCCCCATCTCAATCCAGCCACACCCTGCGTCAGATATGCCTGTGTAGTGTCATGGGTGTGTTGCGTCATAAATATAAAATGTTTAGGTCACTGTGTCAAGTTAAATATAGTTTAATACTCAATCTTTAAACACATCTTAAGATCCCTTAGTTCGCATTTGCGCTCCTTCAAGTGTTTTGAACGCAAGAATGGTAACGCATGTCTGTGTTGTTCTGCCTACTGAAGGGTTGTTTTGTTCACTGTATGAACTGCGCGTTGCTCATACAGCTGAAATTTAACTTACTGCCCTCTGGAGTAAACAGGTGGTACTACAGGCTTGCATTTCTCAGGACTCTTCCTTATTATGGTCCGGGGGAAGTGCAATTAATTGCGTTAATTGTTTTAACGTGTTATTTTTGGTAAAATTATTCGCACTGAATTAACGTGTTAAATCAACAGCCCTAATATATACGGTATATGGTTATATAAAAAACTAGAGTAGATTATTTTCATTTGTCATATTTTCAGGTCACAGTGGGGTCTGACTTTGCATCCCCTGACTGTCTGTCTGTCGGTCTCATCTGTGTGTCATGTCTGCTTGTTTCCCTGTGTGTTGCTCTTCCTCTTGTGTTTGCAGGTGCCACATGCTGAATGCTAGCCCTGTTGCCATGACATCGCAATTACTCCCATCAGCTCATCAGCGTGTCACCTGTCTCTCGTTATGTTTTCCCCTATACAAGTTCTCCTCGTGTCTGAGTCCTTCGTCAACATTTTTGTTGTTATTTGTGCTGTGTATCCAATTGGTTTTTTCGTTTCATTTTTTCTCAGTTTATGTTCATCTTCCCTTCCACAGTAAGAGGTTTTTGATGTATTTTGGTGTGACAAGGAGGGCGTGGCGGTGCTGAACCCACCCAATCAGTGGGAGAGGGATAAAGAGGAGCCGGGGACACCAGCTCGAGAGAGACGCACGCAACCGCTGTGTGTGTGTGTAGGTGTACAATGCATGCATTAAAAGCTAAATAAAGCCCTTATCCCTGCCTCACTACATTTGGGTCCTGCCTTGCTCTATTTGATCGTGACAGTGCCCATGTTTAGGATGAAGTATGTCCAGAATGTATTAATACTACTTGCCTGCATACCTAAAGAATATATTTTTACATTGGCTGAGAAGTAACCCACAGTATGTACGATGTCGGACACAGCAAATATTTATTTTTCCAATACATTTCAGTGGTGCAAGTGGTACTTTATTCACTACACCACTCATCACCCCAACAGTACCACAAATCAATCTTTTATTTAGAGGCATTTTATTTAATCTCATATATGCATATTTACTTTCTAAACAGGAGTATTAATGCATAAAATCCAATATCAAATGCCTTTTAAAATTGTGCAATTGCTTAAACTTAAAATTATAGAGTAACACCAAGATATACATTATCCTTTGCACTACCACTATTGTACTTGATCAGATCAACATGTGAAAGCTCTGAGATTATAAAAACTCTATTCAAACGGAACACATCAGACATATGCTTCCATACTGTGAAACCCTTTGGAAGGTTTGCTGGAATACTGTTTCCCATTTGCTCTGTCAGGGATGGGAGATGGTGGAGTGTCTGTTTTTTTATTTCGTTTAGAGAGAGGAGAGTTCTCATGGGTCTTTGAGCTGAAATCACACACACGATTTACATGCATTTTTTTAGTTGCAAGAAAATTATTATATAAAAGTTCACTAGTAATTTATGCACACATGAATCAATTTATGAAATGATGTTTGTCAATATATGAAATGATTAGAAATTTTCTATACCACACATTACATAACTTCCAAAACTTTACATAACTGTTTAACTTCTAATCCATAATTTCCAAAAGAACAGCTGTGGCCAATTTAGTGTATTTTCTAAATAGACCAGCTGGGTGTAATGTCAATAAAAGGATGAAGTAATGAAAGAAAGAAAAGACACTAGAGAGAATACTATTATAAAACAAGTTATAATTAACTATCGTTTCTTTTTGTATATAATTAACAAATATTTATACTGTCACTGTTGTTACTGTTACAATTGTAAAAAACAACAAAAAAAGGTAAATTGCTGATTTATGAATTAACTCACAAGCCATTTGTTTGATCATCACAGAATTATTAAATGAGTATTTGTCCTCAGACATCATCAGACAAGCTGGGAAGGATTTAATTAAATATTGCGCTCAGCATGAATCTGCTTTTTTGAATCATACTATACTGTCTGCCAGTGAAATCAAAGAATAACCAACAAAACATGCAAATCATTTGTTATGAACAGTGAGAAGATAGTTGTTTTTAGTATGCATTTCATTTGTGGTTTAAGGAACATATTATGAGCTTTGATACCTGGACTGGCAGCCCTCCTTCCCGGCAAAGATGCTGTAAGTGAGTCCTCCAACAATGAGCAGCGCCGAGCCGCCCCATCCTATAAACAATGCCGTTCCAAGCTCATACCTGTTGTGGCATCAAAGGAGTGTTTCAATCTTTGATCGGATATTGTTCACATTTCTTATTTCATCTTATCATTTGCAGTTTAGAAAGTGAAGTAAATGTGTATTCACTTTTTAGCTTTGTAATTGGGATCCATAAACTCGTATATAACTTTGTTGCCATACCAGCTGTAAGCAAACATAGCACAGAGACCTAAAGGAGAGATTTAAAGAATTCATGTTTAGAGGACCACACACTTTCAACATATAGTACCCATGCATACTGGTGAAGTGCAATTATATACCTGATAAACTGTAATTGATTCCGGCTGTAAATGTGATTCTTGCATTCACAATTTCAGATCCACCAAGTTTTGTGCACTTCATTCCGACCAAAGCCAGAACGGCTCCGAAGAATCCCAGAATGATGGAAATGATGATCAAAGATCGGCACAAATGAATGTAGGCTGTTTAACAGAAAGTAGAGATTAGGAGATTACACCATAGGTTTATACAGTATAGAGATACACAGATAAAGTAGGGCAGTGGTTCCCAACCCTGTTCCTGGAGGACCCCCAACACTACACATTTTGGTTACCTCCCTTACCAAACACACCTGAGTCCACTCATCAGCTCGTTAGTGGAGACTCCAAGAGCTGAATTGGGAGTGTCAGAAAAGGGAGATATAAAAAATCTGCAGTGTTGGGGGGTCTCCAGGAACAGGGTTGGGAACCACTGAAGTAGGGATTTGTACAAGGAAATGTGACAGCAACAATGTTTGTTCAAATATAATTTTTTTGCATCATGGAACAGTGTTGGCTAAGTTTGGCTAAATAAATCATTAGATTACAGTAACTCATTGCTTTGTAATCATATCACATCCAACACTTGTGGTGAATATGTTCATAATATGTAATAACGGATATGACACAAATTGACTACCATAATAACGTCATTTTAAAGACAAAATGTGGGTTTTCTCCAGCAGTGGCTTTGTATGCTGGTTTCAAAACCCATGTTCAAAATCCTCCTAAGCCATCTTTACAATGAAAAGGTGGCAAAGGACTTGCATCTGATTTGGCATTTAGGTGTTTTTACACAGAGTTCTCAGAGGTGGCATAAATGCATTTACACAGCAATTACAATTTCTTAAATAATGTCATTTATTATTGTTTTAAATATTGTTAATATAGAAATATGAAATGAAGGGAAATATGAAATGATGTTTTTAAATATGAAACAAAATTATGAACTGTATGCTCTATCATGACAACAGAAAGAAAGAAGTTTAAAGAAGCCCTATTATGCTTTTTGGGAGTTTACGTTTCCTTTATGTGTAATATAGCTGTTTGTGCATGTAAAAGGTCAGCAAAGTTACAAAGCACAAAGTCCACGCAAAAGGGAGTTATTCTCTCCCACAGGCAACACTGCTCCTGAACTACACAGAATGCCTGGTTTGTAGTCAAGCCATTTCTTCCATGAAGTATCTACGTCACTATGCTGCTAAGGCTACTTTGGCCCACCTCAAACAAACTTAGTTATAGCCGAGGCCAAAATGAGATGGGTTAGTGTTGTCCCCATGTCAAGTATATTTGCCAAAGCAAAGCCTCTTTTGTTGGACTTCAAAAGGCAGACAAATTGAAGAATCAGTGGTTAAAATAGATTTTTACCACTATTCCTCAGCAGTACAACCACAACCAATGCTGGGTTTCAAGAAGGTTACTCCTGAAAGATGGTGCAGTTCCCACTTTGTTGGGACAATCTGGTGCTTCAGGATCACAACCTGTAAGTATGTTTATTTGTGGATTCATCAGCTTCTGAGTGTTCAAAAGCGGAGTTTTTGTTGTAGCTACGGTCTCTGCTAACCTGTTATTGTGTTGAAATAGTTTTGCTAATCAGCTGCAGGCCCACTTTTACCAACATTGTGTAGAATTGTGCAGATTGTTTGTCGTTCTTACTATCATGAATAGTGATCAAGTGTGGAGATGGATTTACTTTTAATTTATGTCTGCAATCCACGGGAGTGCTCGGCTAACTTGCTATGTAATGTTATTGTTTTGGTAAGGGTTTACTATTCAGCTGTGGGTCGGCTTTTACCTAAAACCGTGTAACAGAATGGTCAATCTCAATAGTCTTATTACCAGCTGTAATGTTAAGGCTGCTATCCACGGTAGTCCACTGCTATCTTGCTCACTAACTCTCTAATACCCTCGGTAATGTCCAGCCGGGAGTAAGCCTTTGTTCTCCATTCATAGCTAGGGTGAAAAAAGTTCGACTTCACCCATTCCGGCAAAAGATGACTAACTTAGATGCACTACGTGTCTTTTACTTGAAGCTTTGTTAGGTTCACAATAATCAACAGTGTACTTGTAAGAAAGCTACAACATTAAAACTTACTACTGTGAAACACCCTGCTCAATTTGTGCTTGTGAAGGTGGTTCGAGTCAATCAGCTTGTTCTTCAAACATTCATTTTCAAACTCAGGCTCGAACTGGTACGGCAAAAAAATTACGCACTGTTACCGTAGTTACAACAGTGTTTACAGCTGCTCAGGAAGCCTGAAACTCGGTCATGGTAAGGGCCGTTATATTTCTGAACCATGCTCTAAGCCAGCTGACCAATCAGAGCAGACTGGAAAGGGGGGCTTTAAAGAGACAGGGTGTTTCAGCCAGAGGGTGAAAAGAGGGGCTGCAGCAATGTATAGTATGAGAAAATAATGTGTCTTTGAACATTAAAGCATGTAAACATATTCAAGTAGACCACCAAAATAAAATTATGAACCTGTAAATTAGGATAATATGGGCTCTTTAAGGCTGCCCAGTGGTTGGTCAGGAAAACTGTGGATACTCCAAGCTAAAATTTCAATATCAGCATATATGTGTAATATCTCAAACTATGAAATTATTAGCTGTTGGGTAAACAATAAACAATAAAAATAAATTTGAATTCTAATTCTAATTCTACATATTTCTGCTAAAGGAAAAAGCACAAGTAGATAATGCAACGGCATTGCTTCGAAATAAAGGATGGTTATTTAATGCAGGATTTTATTTTTATTATTATTTGAAATTATTTTATTTCTATATTGTTTTGAAATTGCTTTTGACTGTTGGTTTGTGAACGGTGCTTGGTCTGTGGTCTGTGCAAGTTTCTCTTGTAAACAATGACGTGCTTCCTGCCTCTTATGTGATGCGTGATCTTACCAACAAGCTTACATCATCCCTCTCATGAGCATATTTGTAGATAAAAAGTATATAATTATTGTTTTGTTTCTAAAAAATAATCAATCGTTTGGGTTCAGAAGAACGTCTAGGTTACGGATGTAACCTCCGTTCCCTGATGGAGGGAACGAGACGTTGTGTCGGAGAAGCGACACTAGGGGTCTCTCTTGAGCGCCGAATATGCCTCTGATCCATTGAAAAAGGCCAATGAGAAGTTGGCAGTCAGTATTTGCATACCCGCCCGAACATACGGGCATAAAGGCGAGGCAAATACTAGAGTTCATTCAGGATTTTTCTGAGGAGCCGGAAATGGTTCTGGCCACTACAGCGGTTCGGCTCAGCGACGTGGCGGGAAGACACAACGTCTCATTCCCTCCATCAGGGAGCGGAGGTTACATCCGTAACCTAGACGTTCCCGTCTGTCGCTCTCTCCACGTTGTGTCGGAGAAGCGACACTAGGAGTCCAATTTAAATCCGCCATCGCGGTGAGCCGTGTACGTGTTCTGCTGACACAGGAGCGGGCAGGTATTTGTTACGTGCCAAACGACCAGCTGTGCCAGGGCACGTACCCTTCCCCAATGCCCCAGAAAAGTCGTCAGGATCCTTTTGGTTACCCTAGGCAGGGGAACAAGGCGACGCTTGCCAACCTGGGAACGGGCCAAGCCTGGCTGGGCCTCTTTTCTCTCTATGTTTCTTGCATAGAGCAATAGACAGCCGGGGCCCTTACACGCACTGAGGGAAGGGGGTCTTACCCAATTTCCCATATTTTCAGGGGGGGGAAAGACCCGCGGAGACCACCCCTGCCCAACTGGGGAGGTATGGTGGTGAATACGTCACATGTGTTCTTAGGCGACACGAGGAAGTGGCACAGTGGCAGATCCAGCCTCAGCGAGGGTGGAGTTGCTACACACAGCGACCGGGGGGCAGCCGAAACTTACCCAAGGAAAACGCGGGTCTGCTCGTAAGGGGACCGTATCGTGGAAAATACACACAGGGGGAGTCCGCGTAGGAGGCCCTTACTCTGTGGAGCACCTATTCCAGTACAGGGTAGATCTGAGTACCCGCAGTGGATTGGGTCGGCAAGTTCCTCCGCCGAACTGCGGACCCATGAGGGCTAGGGAGGATTCAACCAGGGATTCACGTTGAGTGGAGTCTCCTGGGAAAAAAGACGCACTGTTTTTCCTCAAGCGAGGAAAGGGCATTATGCATAAGTGATTCACCCGGCCAGCCCATCAGCGTGTTACCGAGGTCTACTGGCTCGGACCTGAGAAAACACGGGATGAAACTGACTCAACCCTGAGATTGTAGTATCTCGCAAAGGTGTTGGGTGTCGCCCAACCCGCTGCTCTACAAATGTCTGCCAGGGAGGTACCCTTAGCCAGTGCCCACGAGGGCGCTAACACTCCTTGTCGAGTGAGCTCGGACCTGCAAGGGTGGGGGCACGGCCTGGGTGTGATAAGCCAATGAAATGGCATCTACAACCCAGTGGGAAAGCCTCTGTTTGGAGACAGCGTTTCCTTTCCGCTGTCCCCCAAAGCATACAAAGAGCTGCTCAGAGCGTCTAAAGCTCTGCGTGCGGTCCAGGTAGGTACGCAAAGCATGTACCGGACACAGCAACGAAGGGGCTGGGTCTGCCTCCTCCCGGGGCAGCGCTTGCAGGTTCACTACCTGGTCTCTGAAGGGCGTGGTAGGAACCTTGGTCACATAGCCCGGTCACGGTCTTAGGATCACATGAGTGTCTGCCGGACCGAACTCCAGGCAAGTGTCGCTGACAGAGAACGCTTGCAGGTCCCCGACCCTCTTGATGGAAAAGAGCGCGATCAGCAGGGCCGTCTTAAGGGAGAGGGCCCTGAGTCCAACTGATTCTAGCGGCTCGAAGGGAGGTCTCTGGAGGCCCGCGAGGACTACTGAGAGGTCCCAGGAGGGGAACAGGCTTGGACGGGAGGGATGTAACCTCCGGGCGCCTCTTAGGAACCTGATGATTAAGTCGTGCTTACCAAGAGACTTACCGTCTACTGCGTTGTGGTGAGCCGCGATAGCAGCGACATACACCTTTAGTATGCTGCGCACCTCTGTGGGTCTTCGGCCCTGGAAGAACACCAATCTGCGAACAGGCGCCACTTCTGGGCGTAAAGCTGCCTGGTAGAAGGGGCTCTGGCTTGGTTGATCGTGTCTACGACGGTAGGTGGTAGACCGGCTAGATCTTCCACGTCCCATCCAGGGACCAGACGTGGAGTTTCCAGAGGTCTGGATGCGGATGCCAGAGCATGCCCTGCCCCTGAGAAAGAAGGTCCTTCCTCAGGGGAATTCGCCAGGGAGGGGCTGTCGCGAGGAGCACGAGGTCCGAGAACCAGGCCCGGTTGGGCCAGTAGGGAGCCACTAGTGTGACTTGTTCCTCGTCCTCCCTGACCTTGCACAGCACCTGTGCAAGAAGGCTCACTGGGGGAAAAGCATACTTGCGTAGCCCCGCGGGCCAGCTGTGCGCCAGCGCGTCTGTCCCAAGGGGAGCCTCTGTTCGGCCATACCAGAGCGGGCAGTAGGAGGTCTCTCGGGATGCAAGCAGGTCTACCTGGGCTCTGCCGAACCGTTCCCAAATCAGCTGGACCGACTGGGGGTGGAGCCTCCACTCTCCACTGGGTAAGCTCTGTCGTGACAGTGCGTCCGCTACCACATTGAGCTTGCCGGGGATGTGAGTGGCATGCAGCGACCGGAGTCAAAGAAGACAGTCAACAACTCTAGGCAATTGATATGCCAGCGCAGCGGGGCCCCTCTCCAATGGCCCGCGGCTGCGTGCCCTTTGCACACGGCGCCCCAACCCAATCTGGAGCCGTCGATAGTGACCAGGACGCATCGGGACACCTGCTGCAGGGGCACTCCTGCCCGTAGAAAGCAGAGGTCTGTCCAGGGTTGTAGTGTTTTTCGGCAGGCATGGGTGATCGTCACACGGTGCATGCCGTGGCGCCATGCTCGTCTCGGGACTCGAGTCTGAAGCCAGTGCTGAATCGGTCTCATATGCATCAACCCCAGCGGCGTGGTCGCGGCGGAGAATTCTATATGCCCCAGGAGCCTCTGGAAGAGTTTTAAAGGGACCATTGTGCCTGGCCTGAATTTGGCGAGGCATTTCAGCACCGACTGCGCACGCTCGTTTGTGAGACGTGCGGACATTGAGACTGAGTCTAACTCCATGCCGAGAGAGGAGATGCTCTGGACCGGGGTGAGCTTGCTCTTTCCTCGGTTGACCTGAAGCCCCAAGCGGCTGAGGTGCCTGAGCGCCTGGTCTCTGTGAGTGCATAGTAACTCTCGGGAGTGGGCCAATATGAGCCAGTCGTCGAGGTAGTTGAGTATGCGGATGCGGCTTCTCGGAGCAGGGCAAGAGCTGCCTCTGCAACTTTCGTGAAGACGCGAGGGGACAGAGACATGCCGAAGGGGAGGCCTTTGTACTGGAACGCCTGGCCGTCGAACGCGAACCGTAGAAAAGGTCGGTGTCGCGGCAAGATTGAGACGTGGAAGTACGCGTCCTTCAGGTCTACCGCTGCGAACCAATCTAGGTGTTGGACGCTTGTCAAAATGCATTTGTGCATGAGCATTTTGAACGGGAGTTTGAGCAGCGCTCGATTGAAAACTTGCAGGTCCAAGATTGGTCGTAAGCCGCCGCCATTCTTGGGTACAATGAAGTAAGGGCTGTAGAAACCCTTCTTCATTTCGGTTGGAGGGACAGGCTCTATCGCATCTTTGAGTAAGAGTGTAGCGATCTCCGCGTGCAGGAATTTGGCATGTTGGCCGTGCACTGCGGTAAAGCGGACGCCCGTGAAGGGGGGCGGGGGCCTGGCAAACTGAATTGCGTAACCGAGTCGGATGGTCCGGGCCAGCCAGCGAGACGGGTTGGAAAGTGAAAGCCACACATCCAATCTCCGTGCTAGGGGCACCAAAGGGACGGTTATGTTTGACGTACCCGGCGGGGCTTCACAGCGGTGTGGAACAGGTAGTACGCCGTCGGGAGGCGCGGACGGAGCTGGGAGACGGGAGCGTTTGAGAAAGCGTTCTTTGTCTACCTCCTCTACTGCGACCAGGTCCAGTCCATGTGTTGAGTTTCCGGACCACAAGGGGGGCCATCGCGTGTTCGAGTGCAGTTCCTGCAGCACGTCAAGAACAGGACTACCCAAGTGCACATTTTTGGAGCCTTGACCCGGTGGACTGCAGGGGGGGGCCATGGCGTGCAGGGGGGGAGTGGTCTGGGACCGCTCTACCGCCGAGGGTAGTGAGAGCGGAGGAGCGAGGAAGCTTGGCTTGCTCAGCTCGTCATGCACGTCCGGGAAGAAAGGAACCGGGGGTGGGGCATGGCTGTGAGCGGTGCACATGCCCGTGGAACCAAACAAGTAGCCGTGAGGGGGAGGGGGACGGGATTTTCCGGTCCAACCTCGCGCTCGCTGTACCCGGGGAAGCATATCGGACCTTGGTGCTTCAGGCTCAGACTGGGCGCGCAGACCCGAAGGTGGCGGCGCAGACGAGTCATCAGCATCAGACGCCGCTGTAATGCTCTCCGATGCAGCGGTGATTATCGTCATCCAATCCCGGGAGCTCAAGGGACCGGCAGGCCGGCCGTGAAGCGGGCCGCACTCATCCCGAGCAGATGGGAGCAAGCAAGCGTGCTGGGGAGGCGGGTGGTTCGCGGGGATTTACCCGGCGAACACAGCCCGTCTTTATCCCCAAATCACCTTCATCGCCCGCGGCGCCTGCCCCAATCCCATGGGAAAGAGGCGAGGCACGGGGGGCGGCTGAAGTGGCTTTCTCTCATGACAAAAGAAAGCCTATGACCGCAATGCTGCAACAGCTATGTTCTCGCACTGAGAACATAACCTTATTGGAGAGAAAACGCTCATCCCGAGCTCGGACGGAAGCCAGCAAGCGTACCGGAGAGGCGGGAGGCTTGCGGGGGGGTACCCGGCGAATACAGCCCGTCTTTATCCCCAAATCACCTTCATCGCCTGCGGCGCCTGCCCCAATCCCGTGGGAAAGAGGCGAGGCACGGGGGGCGGCTGAAGTGGCTTTCTCTCACTACAAGAAAAAGCCTACAACCGCAATGCTGTCATGGCTATGTTCTCGCACTGAAAACATAGACCATTCATAAAAACGCTGCCTGCGTGTAATCGCAACCCAGGTACGCCAGGCAGTTTTTATGACCGTAGGAGGTGGGAGAAATCGACCGCATCCGGAAACTACACAGAGGCGGAAACACGTCTTTAAAAAGACGCGTCCTGAAAAGGACGTTCAACGCCGCTGTGTATTGCTCTTTTAGAGAAAATCACTCTCTTAAACAACTCTCTTAGAGTTGGGTTTCTGCACTGTCGAAGCGCCCAGGGGCAGTTGCACTGCCGTGCAAGAAGGAGAAATCGCCGCTGTAATGCGCCCTCAATCCAACAGCATGCAGAGCGTCAGAGGAATACAGGAACTGGTGTGATCTCACGCGAACAGCATGCACAACCATCGGCTCCGAAGAAAATTTCTGAATGAACTCTAGTATTTGCCTCGCCTTTATGCCCGTATGTCCGGGGGCGGGGTATGCAAATACTGACTGCCAACTTCTCATTGGCCTTTTTTCAATGGATCAGAGGCATATTCGGCGCTCAAGAGAGACCCCTAGTGTCGCTTCTCCGACACAACGTGGAGAGAGCGACAGAAGGGGAACTTTATTTGTCAACTGGAGTCGTGTGGATTATTTTGATACACCCTAAATCTGCAGTTTGGACTGTCAAAAAATGGAGTACATTCACTTGCATTGTTTAAAGGAGGAGGCCTGAATTGAAATCCAGAAAATCTTAAATTCTAATTTGATTAAGAAAAAAATTCAGATACATCTTGGATGTCCTGAGGGTGAGTAAATTATCAGCAATTTACATTTTTGGGTGAATGTGACAGGGCGAAGGGCGGGGCCAGGTCGTGATTCTACACACCCTGCCCCTTATCAGGCTAATCAAGCCTCCAAGAGGGATAAAGGCCGACTGCGGATGGTGGTGCAACATAGAGAGAGCGTTTATGGGCAGCTGTCCATCATACTGTGTGTTTGTGTTTTTTGGTTCAGATCATAATTAAACTATTATTTGTATTGTGAAGCTGGTTCTCGCCTCCTCCTTCCCATTAATCAATTATAATGATATCACAATAGTTAATACAGTGAACTATTCCTTTAAGCTTCATTTAATGAACCAAATAGCTTTAAACTGTGTTGGTGATGGCATTGGTGATTTTCTAGTACCAAATTAGCAATTTCGCATGATTATTCAAGGATAAGGTGTTGGAGTCATGGCTGCTGGGAATGGGGCCTGTCTAGATTTAGTGTTCATGCTGTTCTAAACTAAAGTGTAAGAGTAGTGCATATTTGTTAAGTGTTAGTTACTGTATAAGTGTCTCTTACATGTATTTTTATTTTATTTTATGACATTACATATGTTAGCCAGCAGGTGGTGGCAAAATATAATTTTTCTGTGCAATATGAGCAGTTGGTGACGTGAAGTGAATCCGTTAGTCATTGTTTACAGACAACAGCACTCTGTGATAGCTTGTATTACTACTACACGACTACAGCTAGAAAATAGCTTTAAACGGCTTTAAATGAACAACTTTAGCATCACGGGAACACAGGAACACTTGCACGTACAAAAGGGAAAAAAATCTATTTTTTTGAGTGCTCGACTCGACTCCATGAGTATGCATGCGCACCTCACGAGCGTGTCCAGACCATTCACCAGTGTCTGTCTCAGTTCAAACTAGGGAAAGCATTTCCACTGAAGTCTTTTCAGAAAATGCTGGGTTTTATGGCAACAGCATCTGTTTTTACACATGAGACCTTTCTGGTCTCAAACACGATATACCAAGTCACACCTGACACCAGGGGCACGTCACTGTGACCCACCGCTGCCAGGCTGCTCAAGCACCATGGACAGCTCCAAACCTTTATCAGCATGTGTGGTGCTGGGTCAGGTGTGTTTGTGGATTGGTACTCTTCTCACAGCAAAGACCCAGTGAATTGCTCCATAATGGAGATCCTTACATTCCTTCAAGAGCGGTTGGATACATGTCTTACTCCATCAACACTTAAGGTCTATATAATGACCATCTCAGCATTTCACACCACAGAGGCTGGCTCTTCTATAGGCAGATATGATCTAATCATAAAGTTCCTTAGGGGAGCGAGTTGCTTGAACCCCCCTCGCCCTGCTACAGTTCCATCAAGGTACTTAAATCTGGTGCTGAGGGCACTCACAAGACCCCTGATCAAACCATTGGAATCCGTTGAGTTACGTGTGCTCCCTTTAAAGACGGCACTGATTTTGGCTCTGGCCTCAGTCAAACGGGTTGGTGATATACAGGCATTGTCTGTTCACAGTTCATGTTTGGAATTCGGCCTGAGGCTTTCAAAAGCCACCATCAAACCCAAAAAAGCTAAGTACCTAAGGTGCTTTCCACGCCCTTTAGAGCACAGATAGTGCACCTACAAGCTTTCTCTTCTCCACCGTCTAATTCTGATGAGAAGAAGCATTAGCTCCATTAGCGCATTTATTATCCCCCGTGTGGGCATTGCACACGTATCTGATCTGACATTCTAAATGGAATGTCAGATCAGCTCTTTGTCTGTTATTGAGGATGCACAAAAGTCATGTCCGTCTCCAAACAAAGAATCTCTCACTAGATCGTTGATGCGATCGCCCTCGCTTATGATTCATAGTGTGTGAGATGCCCTATTACCGTAAAGTGCATTCAACTAGAGGCATGGCTTCCTCATGGGCATGGAAAAATGGTATATCCCTACAGGATATATGCTCTGCAGCAGGATGGTCTTTGCAGAACATGTTCGCGAGGTTTTATAGCCTAGACGTGGTGTTCATTGCTTCGTGAGTCCTCTCTGTCTAGTGAATAGAATAAAACCTCCTTCCCTACCTCTGGTTAATTTATTCTGTGTGTATTATACAGGTGAAACTCGAAAAATTTGAATATCGTGCAAAAGTTCATTAATTTCAGTAATTCAACTTAAAAGGTGAAACTAATATATTATATAGACTCATTACAAGCAAAGTAAGATATTTCAAGCCTTTATTTGATATAATTTTGATGATTATGGCTTACAGCTTATGAAAACCCCAAATTCAGAATCTCAGAAAATTAGAATATTACATGAAATCAATAAAAAAAGGATTTTAAATACAGAAATGTCGGCCCTCTGAAAAGTATAATCATGCATATGTACTCAGTACTTGGTTTGGGCCCCTTTTGCATTAATTACTGCCTCAATGCGGCGTGGCATGGATGCTATCAGCCTGTGGCACTGCTGAGGTGTTATGGAAGACCAAGATGCTTCAATAGCGGCCTTCAGCTCTTCTGCATTGTTTGGTCTCATGTCTCTCATCTTTCTCTTAGCAATGCCCCATAGATTCTCTATGGGGTTCAGGTCAGGCGAGTTTGCTGGCCAACCAAGCACAGTAATACCATGGTCATTGAACCAGGTTTTGGTACTTTTGGCAGTGTGGGCAGGTGCCAAGTCCTGCTGGAAAATGAAGTCAGCATCTCCATAAAGCTTGTCTGCTGAAGGAAGCATGAAGTGCTCTAAAATGTCCCGGTAGACGGCTGCATTGACTCTGGACTTAATAAAGCACAGTGGACCAACACCAGCCGATGACATGGCTCCCCAAACCAACACAGACTGTGGAAACTTCACACTGGACTTCAAGCATCTTGGATTGTGTGCCTCTCCATTCTTCCTCCAGACTCTGGGACCTTGGTTTCCAAATGAGATGCAAAATTTGCTCTCATCAGAAAAGAGGACTTTGGACCACTGAGCAACAGACCAGTTCTTTTTTTCTTTAGCCCAGGTAAGATGTTTGACATTTGAAGCCCATGTCCAGGACCCGCCTGTGTGTGGTGGCTCTTGATGCAGTAACTCCAGCCTCAGTCCACTTCTTGTGAAGCTCCCCACACATTTGAATGGCCTTTTCCTGACAATCCTCTCCAGGCTACGGTCATCCCTGCTGCTTGTGCACCTTTTTCTTCCACACTTTTCCCTTCCACTTAACTTTCTATTAATGTGCTTTGATACAGCACTTTGAGAACATCCAACTTCTTTTGCAATTACCTTTTGAGGCTTTCCTCCTTGTGGAGGGTGTCAATGATGGTTTTCTGCACAACTGTCAGGTCAGCAGTCTTCCCATGATTGTGAATTCAACTGAACCAGACTGAGAGACCATTTAAAGGCTCAGGAACCCTTTGCAGGTGTTTAGCTGATTAGAGTGTGACACTTTGAGCCTACAATACTGAACCTTTTCACAATATTCTAATTTTCTGAGATTCTGAATTTGGGGTTTTCATAAGCTGTAAGCCATAATCATCAAAATTATATCAAATAAAGGCTTGAAATATCTTACTTTGCTTGTAATGAGTCTATATAATATATTAGTTTCACCTTTTAAGTTGAATTACTGAAATTAATGAACTTTTGCACGATATTCTAATTTTTCGAGTTTCACCTGTATACTCATATAGATCCTCAGATTAAGATTAAATTCTCATCTGGTTTTCACCATGTTGGGTTATTCATTTTCATACACACTGAGACATATTAAGTAATCACTCAATGGACTCAAGTGTTTATACCCTGGTGCATCTTAGGGTCTGATGCTACATAGTGCGGCGTGATGGGGTTACATGAGTAACCGAAGACGTTTTCATCAATGCCAGGTTGGGTAGGGTCGTCATGTGTTTCACATTTACATTTTATGCAATTTACAAGTTTGAGTTTATTGTGAAAAAAAAAGTTGTTTCATATTTTGCAATTTATTTATTTTTTTACATTTTACACCTTATGTTGTTTCATGAATTGTTTTGTGTTTCATAATTGTTTTTTGTTTAGATATTGATGAAAAACCTTTAGTGCCTAGTTCCCATTCTGATAACAGTTGTTTAGTTTTTTTATTGGGCAATACTATACCTGTCATTAAAATTTTACAAGATGACGAAATTGTAAGAAAACAAATGAGTTGGCTCTAAATAAACATGAAACTTTTATTTACATTGAGAAAAAAATGTAAAACAACGGATGATATTTTTACAGATTTTAACGTATGTTTATGCAGAAATCGACTCCTAAAACTAAACCTCCACACTCTGTAGTAGAGCAGTAAATGTATGTGTGTATATATTACCTTAAAGTACATTAAAACATGTTGCACAGGGGGCCTGGGTAGCTCAGTGAGTAAAGAAGCTAACTACCACCCCTGGAGTCACAGGTCTCCTAAGCAACCAAATTGGCCCGTTTGCTAGGGAGGGTAGAGTCACATGGTTTAACCTCCTCGTGGTCACTATAATGTGGTTCATTCTCAGTGGGGTGCGTGGTGAGTTGTGCGTGGATGCCGCAGAGGATAGCGTGAAGCCTCCAAAAAAAACATGTTGCGCTTTTGTGACAACTTACCCCAATAGTGAGCCATACAGAGGGGTGAGTTGTCACAATGGGGTGAGTTGTCACAATGGAACTTGCTATTAAACCAGTGGTGTGAATTTCTTGTAAACATAGATAAAAATATAAACAAAATCTATGCTTCTCTTTAATTAAACAGCTGATTTAAGACATTTCAGCTGAATGTAAAAAGTAAAACAATTTTGAGGCACAAAACTATTCATCAAACAACAAAACTGGAAAAGCTAAAATACATTTCATACAAAATGCTTTCATAAAGATTATCTTTGTCCTAGGAACACATATAAACTATTAAGTCAAAATCTGCTTTCATTATATAGTTAACCTTTCCCTTAATGTACAGCTTTGCCAGCATTGTTTGATTATGTTCACTTGCTTTACAAAAACTATTACAATAATGTAATCACAGTGAAATTATTTAGATTCTACCCTTTAATTAGGGTAGAATTCACAAAATTCAAGAAGGTTTGAACTAGGTGTTTGAAATCAACATACAAACCACTGCTAGAGAAAACGCACATTTGCGGACAGTTGGACTTTTGTCTTCATATCTAATTGTTACTGAACCCTTGTGACAACTTCTCCGTGTGACAACTAGCCCCTGTTTCCCCTATATATGTATCATATGTTTGTGCTGTGATTGGTTGTTACTTACTCTGCAAAGCCAGCAAAGAGGGAAAGTCTTTGCAGTCAGAAACACCAGTGGAGTCAGTCAGACAATCTTTCCAGAGGTTTGAGAAATAGTGAGAAGACGTGAGAACTAAACTATTTACTTCTGAGTAAGTCCAGTACTCCGTTGGCATGGTGGAACAAACCAAGATCCATCCACAAACACACATTACAAAGCAGCTTATTTCAGTGTACATCATCGCTGTTCTGTATTGCATACTGAGTTGAGCCTGATGTAGCTACAGCTGGAGACTAGAGAATATATGGTATATATAATCTATTCTATAGGTCTTTGAAAGATCTACTCAGCAAGAATATAAACGTACCTTCTTGAAGCTCTGCCGAGTGGATTTAGCCATCGCACTGGCTTTTTGGGAGGTAGCGATTAAGTGTTTATGGTGTCATCATTCAGTCATAGTGTGTTTATTATGTACATAAAGCTTAGAACAACCTGTATGCAGGACAGCCTCGTAACTGATGCATCACCATAGTGACTTTTTATGCCTGAACCATAAAAATATATGTATCTCACACTGTGTATTCAGCGACAAGAGGTTGAATGTTCTGCTGATGAAATTGGTCTGTGCTTATTTCAAACCACAGCCTCCACTGGCCGAAGCTGGAACTGTTGTTGACCAGTTTTTGGGTGAAATGTCCACAAGGTGGCACTAAAAAGTGAGTTGTATTTTAAGTTTTAAATTATATAGTACAGTCAACAGGAATGCATATTTTATTAGGCTAACTCTACCCCCTAACCCAAACCCCAACCATAAACCTAGCCATCAGTAAAGTAAAATAAAGTAAAAATGCAATATTATAGAGTGAAAATGCAACCTCTAAATCTCACTCTCCATTGTTTATGAGAACATAATTACTTCCTGGTGTCCATGGGACCAGAACCTGTGTCTCTGATAATGCTCTCACAAGACATTACCAATAGCACCACTGGGAAAGGTGAACATGATTGAATTGATACAAAAATGTCAAATGGGTGGTCATACTGAAAACATCACAGACAGAACAATCTCCCTTCATTTCAGACCATTCCACCACAGTCTTCAAATAATCTTCTGCAATCTTCGAATATTATCGTGTTACACTGCAACATGTTTTATTTTACATATATAGGTATATTAATGTAGTTATATTTGAGGCCTGATATTAAATTTTTGGATAACCAGCAACTGTGGCTAGTGTTCCAAAGTCACTAGCCACTTAGCATTTTCACTAGCCAAAATCCCCCACCCCACAAAAAGTGATAAAGGTAACTGGAGAGCATACATTTGTTTGGACATATTCTTTGAACAAGATTGATAAGAGTTTACCATTGTTTTTCCATAGTTTAACAGTGGCATTTGTGGCACTTTAGTAAGGGTGATAATGTGTACTTTAAAAAGTTCTGTAATTCGATGGCGCATGGCTCCGTGTTGCCTCCTCTTCAGTGCTGTTTATAATGTAGAGGCTGTCTAGTCATTTGAGAGGTTTGACTTTCTCTAAAGTACTGGGTTGCATAAGTTTTGTGGTTGAAGAAAGCCTGGTTAAATACTGCAAGTGATCTGCAGTGCTGGTTGGTTATGGATTACATGTCATCTGGATTATGTAATCAGATTACAAAATCAAGTACTTCTAATTATATTAAATTACATTTTAATATACTCACAATCAGATTTAAGTTACTTTTCATGGATTACATGGTAAATGGTAAATGGTTTGCACTTATATAGCGCTTTTCTTTTAACCTTAGAGAGGGAAAATTCTAAATCCAAAGCGCTTTACACTGTGTCCCATTCACACACACATTCACACTCGCACTCATACACCAATGGCGGCAGAGCTGCCATGCAAGGCGCTAGCCTGCCATTGGGAGCAATTTATACTACATGTTAGTATATTCATCAGGCAACTGCAGCAAATTGTTTATAATTTATAGATCCCTCTAATTCTTTTTCTATTAAATATTAATATTTTTCACTCTAAATCCTGATACGAGGCATCAGCCAGGTTGTTATAATTGCATTCTAAATGGAATGATAATCCACAAATAAATGCCAAACCGAGTGCATTAGTGCAGTAAAGCTTTTTTTATTCGTCTTCATATGTATAAATGAATGGGCTTTTGCTTTTTTTGACAACTTTTGATATGTTTTATTTTTTATTTTATTTTTTGTGATGTTGATTCACAAATATAACTGGTCTAATCTGTTAGCACAAATAAATGGCATTTGTAATGCCAAGATTGCCGGAGTATGAACATTTTAAGTACCTTTTTTCACTCAGGTAAATAGTGAGAAAATATATACTCACACACATAAAAACATGTAAATTCTCATATTTTGATCCATTAAGAGTTCTTTAATTGCATTCAAGCAACAATTTTGTCAAAATGGTACCAGTTTATCCTACTCTAATAGCATATGACATCAAATAAACAAGAATTAGGTCAGAGGTAATCCACAAGTAATCTAAAAGCATTCAGATTAGATTACCTTAAAAATTGTATCCAATAAATTTAGTTACTGACTTCAATTTTAGTCATGTAATTTGTAATCAGTACCACATTACAATTTAGAGGTAATCTAAGTATCTGCTATCCTTTCTCTGGTGTGCACTGCTGTAAATGCTACAATATTTATTGTGAAACATCTGATAAAAACATCTATACAAATCATCTTCAGGTTAATTCATCTAAAATAAATCTAATAGTGGGTAATGCAAATACTTAATAATAATACAGAGTGAAAATTGTATGGATAGTACTTTAATCACTTCTTTTTGCTTTAGTACAATGACAATAAAAAAGCCACTTGTTTAATTTAGCAAACAATGCCTACATGTGTTGATTCTGCCTTTATTTACACAAACTGTTCACACTTGCTCATCTCACACAATATAAATGTTTTTTTGTTTGTTTGTTTGTTTGTTTGTTTTTAGTTGCCTTTATATTTTTGGAACGGGGGTCAGTCGTAAACTGATCATTATTTTGAGGGGTCTTTGACATCAAAAAGTTTAAAACCCTGATAAAGTGTTTTACAACAGTTAATTCTGAGTCCTTTAAACTGATTTGACAAGCGGCATTCCAAGAGTGCTGATATTTATTATAACAGCACTGAGATGCTTTTCTGTGTTAGTATCAAGAACCTTTCATGGAGGGAATGTTCAGGAAGCAAAAATTAACAAAATAATTGGCCATGTCTTGGTATAAATTTAAATTACTCTGTGTTAACTTCTGGTTTCTGGAGCAGTTGTATAAAAGCCATATCTCACATGCAGTAATGCTGTTGCTTTACTTTAATAACTTTATTTCCAATACTTTACCAATGACGTACTTGATGCATTACTGTGAATTATGACTTCAATCAATGTTTTGAATTAATTAACATGTGAGCAGGTTTCTAATTTTTTAACACATCTTCAAAAAATAGACGTGAACAGTAGCAGTATACATTTTATTGCTCTTTTACTGTTTCTACAGTTCATACAAAAGTATCTCTGGCAGATATTTTATCCTCTGTGAAGTGTGATATCCAAGAGATGTGAGAGCTGCTCGACTGGCTGGGATCTCTGGAGGGTCTTGATACTGCGTAGTAGGCACTACTATACAGTGTTTTACGTGCTGTCCGCTGGCCATGTGACTTAGAGGCTGTTGGTGTTTTTGGTGTGAATGCATTCATCATTCTACAAAGGAGAATTGTAGAGGACATAATATTTCTATTTCCTTTGTTATGTCTGCTTTCTCTCTGGTATAAAAAAAGTAGATTTGCACTTACTTTTGTAGATAAAACTATACATATATACTAGGGCTGTCGATTTAACATGCTAGTTTAGTTTAGTGATTAATACAATTAAAAATAACGCTTTTAAACAATGTGTGTAGTTGCTCATGCCACTTAACCCATACGTAAATTCCATAATAAATGTACGTAATAAACCTCGCATGCATTGCGGCCACAGCCCACAGAATGAGAGCCGGTCACAAAGAATGTGTTCTTGATAACTGGACGTAGTACAACAGAATGAAGGGATCTCAAGACATGCTTTTCAGTTTCAAAATTTTTTAACTTGACACATCGTCCAGAAAAACACAATTGCAATTAATTTGATTAATTAATCTTCATGTCATTTAATTCATTTGTTTAAAAATTTTAATCGGTTGACAGCCCGAATATATACAAACAGTATATATATATATATATATATATATATATATATATATATATATATATATATATATATATACATATATATATTTGACTATATATTTACCTTTTTGGAATTACTGTCACAGCATACAAAATAGATCCAAGAATAATTAAGAAACTTCCAACCAATCCAAGGAATATTGGAGTTCCTATTCCATACCTGCATAAAAGAATAAAATATTACAGGAATAGAAAAATAATAACGGTAATACATAGGATGTTACATTTTTGAAATATGAAATATAATGAATTACTACATTGTGTTAATGTTTACAAAAATAGTGCAAAAGAGAGAAGAGAGTGCATAATGACTTATGACTGACTTATTTTTATCAGTTTGTCAGTTTCCGTACATATGTAGTTGCTATTTACCTTATTATACTTCTGTCAACAGCGGGTGCAAATGCAGAACTGGCCACTCTATTTGTGTATAAACAATATGCAGCAAGAGCTGACAAACCTGTGAGAACATAAATCAAAATAATCTCTATCTATATTTCTGCACTTTATTATGTATATAATAAAATATCATATTAAGTGGGATTTATTTTAAATGTAGCAAAACATTAAAGCATTACACAAAAAGAAGTTAAGTTTGAAACTATCAAACATTAGTGTTCACATTATTGGATAGATTACTTCTTTTAGATTACATTTTTAGATCATCTAATATTATTATGTTTGGATTACTTTTAGATTACTTATTGAACGTTTTGATCAAAATCAAATTTGTCATATTGTGTATTTCAGTATAAACGTATATTTTATATTCTCTTTTTATTTTTATTCTATTTTATTATTATTATTATATCTGTCTTGTTGCTGTATTGTTTGTGCACTGGAAGATTCTGACACCAAGATAAATTCCTTGTATGTGTAAGCATACTTGGCTATAAATCTCATTCTGATTCTGAAATTGTAAGTGTATTAAGTACCAATTTAGACTCTTTTGTCTTGATATCAAGTCTTGAGTCTTTGGAGGTCAAATTTGATAGGAAATGTACTTGAAATGTAATTTTGTAATCAATAAAAAGTAACTGTAATCTGGTTACACACATTTAAAAAATATAATATTGTCTAATTACAAGTACTGTACTTGATTTCTGTGATCTGATTAAATAATCCAGATTGCATTTAGTCCAACACTGAGTGTCCAGAATTGAAGCAAAATCTATTTAAACCATGGTTGTCTAACTTTGGGGAACATGTTTGCAGTTAGGAATAGCATTCTACCATACTTTTATTATTTCCATAGTATTTAAATATGGTGGATAAAGTAAGAGTAGTATGATAGTATGCAATTCCAAATGTAGCCAATGTGATGAATTCCAGCTGTGGTTACTCTGCTCGGACACATTTGTGAACTTACAAATAGTAAATCCACCAAAAAAAAAAGAAAAGGAAAATGTGTTGAAAGATATACTATGAATGCATAAATATGCTTCAAAAAGTAAACTGCTCACCGCCAACAAAATGAAATACTGCTCCAGAGAGTAAGACTTTATCCTTGATTTTCACACTTCCACCAATGTAAGTACAGTCCATCCCAATAAAGCAGAGTATGGCGGAGACAAACCCCAGGCTCATCCCTATCATCAGCAGCCCTCGAACACCCTGAACATACGCTATTCAACAGATACAAAAGATGTGAATCAACACAAGTGAAATACACACTGAGAAAATGTTCATGAATCAACAGAACTTACGTGTAACTTCCCACATCACATCATATCCTCTACAGTTAATGACAGATGTTGTGTCTGTTATGCAATCCTTCCACAAATTTGACCAATACCACAATGCTTTGATCATCCAGTTGCCTCCTTTGCCTCCAACATAAGTGGTTCTCCAGTTGTCCATGGCGATCGTGCAGCTGACAAACATCCAGCCAAGAGTAGAGATCAGGAATCCAAACACCTGTATGAGACTTTTCTTCATTTTACTGTCAGAAGAGTGCGAATATTCTGTCAATCAAGAAGGGATCATTCTTCAGCAAAGAATAGTGGTCTGTATGCTCACCTCGTCTGTATGACAAATGTAAATGTGTGTTTGCATTTAGGAAACTGTCCTGAGGGAATGGATAGGGAGGTGTGTGCTGCCCTCTTACTCATATAATGACGGTTGAATACTGTAAATATTATGAAGTGTGTGTCTGTCAGAGAAAGCAGACAGATCTTTGGTCATTATGTATTTGTGTCATGATGACGCTCATAGGGAAATTGAGTTTCTGGTAGTTCGTTGACATTTATTGCCATCTGAGGGATCTGTTGAGGATTTCACCTCTCAGGACTCACCCTGGAATTAACCCTTCCTTCTGCCCATGGTTAACCCTTTACCCTTGTCAGAGATATCCAGGAGGAGGAGAGGTAAGTCATCAGAGTCTCCTGTCCCAGCCACCACAATTTTTGAGGGACCCCTCCTGTGGTCTCAGGCTCCACCAGTAACATTAGGGTCTACTGCTCCAAAAGTGCCCCACTGGTCTGTTCCTTCTGCATGGCCTTTGTCTGCTCCAACTACCATTTTTCCTTGGTGTGCTGTGCCAGCAACCCCTTGGTCTGCCCCACTCAACCACCCTTTACCCTGTGTCTACAGGTCCATCTGCTACCCTGTGGTCTCTGGCTTTCATGTTGGTCCATCCATTCAGCCCCACCCTAGTCCATCTTGCAACTTTGAGAGTAGCACTGCCTTTGGTTCCCAGTGTCTGTGCTGGTTCTGTTCCCCTTTTCTTTTCTTTTTTTTATTATCTTGCCTGTGTTTTATTTTTGGGTCTGATCCCCTTTTATTCCTTTTTTTCTTCTTCTTTTTGGGTCAGTTCCCCTTTTGCCATTTGTTAATAAATGAAAAGCTGTGCCTGTAAATATGATACAATGTTAAGTCTGGTGGTCCACATACTTGCTGGAGCTTTCTTTTCCTCTACATGTATGCAAAATAATTTGGAAGTCGGTACTTGCCAGAATAAATGGATGTGTGTGTGTGTCAGGTAGGAGATGCTCAGGTCTCTCGCTTGTATCAGATTCACTCCGGCCTGATGGTGTGTAGATCAGATTTCTGGTCCAGTACTGGAATTGGTTGACGCAGTTCAGTTTAAGAGTTAATGTGCAATGGTGGTGAAAGAACAGTAAGAAATGTCACTAGCTTCCAAAATCAACAACAAACCTAAACGCAGGATTCATCCAAATGGAGACTACAAACACACATGGTGTTCATGTGTCGAGGCCAGAGACAAATGGTGCATTTCAGACAACTCGGAACTCTAAATTTTCCCACCATTTACTTAATGACTGGAACACTGCTCAATGTCAGACATTTGACTTTTGAAGTCAGGGACTTCAGCAAGAAGCATCTGTTGGCATCATTTCCATGATGCCAGTGACCAAAGATCATAATGCAGAGCTGAGTTTTGTGATACGCAAAAACAAACATTTAAGTATTTTCACTGCACGAATTTCATAAACATGCAATATACAAGAATGCAAGTATTTTGACACATAGACCAATCAGTTTTATTTATGCACAGTGTAGCACAGTCCACCTTGACAATCCCAAACTCTGACAGCCACACACAGATATGTGTGTTAGACACATTTTTTATTAGATAGATTTTTTTCAAGATCAATCATCAATACATTAATGACCAAGTTACATCAGAATTAGGGCTGTCAATTATTCAAAATGTTTAATCGAATTAATTACATGGTGTCCCGATTAATTAATCGCATTTCATCGCATATACAAATATTTGCTGAGAAAGCCCCTCATATCACAATAATTCAATATATACTGATGAAATAATGATTATTATAAAAATTATAATATATATATATATATATATATATATATATATATATATATATATATATATATATATATATCAGATAATTAAAATGCATTACATTTATGTGGCAGAAGAGTTCATCATTAATAAGACAATACAAAAAGCGGCTTTAGAATACAATGTATTATTTATTACCATATAACATATTATAACACTTGCGTCAGACATGCTTGTGTAGCGTCTTGGATGCATTGCGTCATAAACATAACATTTTTAGGTCACTGTGTCAAGTTAAATATAGTTTAATACACATCTTGAGATCCCTTAGTTCGGATTTGCGCTCCATCAAGTGTTTTGAACGCAAGAACTTAACACATGTCTGTGTTGTTCTGCTGCTCAAGGGTGTTTTTCTTCACTGTATAAACTGCGCATTGCCACACAGCTGAAGTTTCACTTACTGCCCTCTGGAGTAAACAGGTGGTACTACAAGCTTGTATTTCTCAGGAATCTTCCATATTACAGTCCGGGGGCAGTGCGATTAATGGTGTTAAGTTTTTTTTACGTAATACGTTAAATCGACAGCCCTAATCAGAATATAGCATATATATATATTAAAAATGGAAAAAAACAAATTTTTTCACATTAATGTGGTAACAAAACAAGGTTATCTTTATTCAAAATTCTGGCTGTATTGAAATTAAAATCTGTATAGAATTGTAAAGCATGATTTAGCCAGTGTTGTAATCAGGATCTTATGGGCCCCAGTGCAAACACATATACTACTTACAATAACTACTGTATAAAGGCTTATGATGTCTTCACCAGTCACTTTTAGCTGATAGTATCTACACACATTTGGGTCTAACCTATTTCAAAATAGTATTGCTGTCCTGTACTGCAGGAATGTGTCAACTCAAAATAGAATCCCGCTCATCCACAATATCCTGTGATGAATTAAAATAAATCATCCACACTAGTCCAAAAGAACTAAACTATCAACAGATGACATAATCTCATGCAATGCTGTTGTGTAAACATAAACATGGTGCCGGATTTGCATTAGATGTGCTTTAGATCTGTGGTTCTCAACTATCTAACGATGCTAAATGCAAATATTAAAATGCAACTATCCAAATAATACAGTTTCTGCCACAGTGTTTTTCCTTATGCTAGGCTGGTACATTACACTTCTGCTATTTATACATTTTCAGTTTTCCTATTTAGACTAATATTCAGTAAAAATACATTTTTGTTTACTTTTGTGAGATTTTGGTACTGTGTTGACCATTATAATATGTGGGACCTAAACCTAAATTAGTAGAGAAACACTGCTCTAGAGTCTTGAATATTACCTAATGCTCAAATCATAATCCTGACCAAAACTTTGAATTACAGCCACTAGAGTCAGGTGAAACATCTGATACACAACAAATATTAATGATTCTTGGCCATTTAAAGGTTCACAAATAACTGCAAAACTCGTTTTTGCAATCCAACATGAATAAGTGAAGACAGCAGTGTGTGTGTATGTGCAGAATGTGTAGGTGTTATACATAGGCGTTTTTGTCGAAGTGTTTTGAGGTTCTGCGATCTGTTGGAGGTCTCCTGACGTGTGAGGACTGACTCTGAGGAACCGCTTGAACCGACATTAAAGATGCTCCACTGTTGACAAAAGCTCTTCTGTCCGAATGATATGAACTGCTTAAAGGGGAAACAGCATCAAATAAAGTGGTAATGTTACAATATGTTTGTATGCCTATAATATAGTGTTTTATGTTCATTTCTATGTACTACTACAGTTTAAACATTGAAAGTTGAACATGTTAACAAGAACCACATTTACATGCAATTAAGAAAATGGTTTAAAGCAAAAGGTGGCATTCTTAAACGTTATGTAAACAGAATATATAAGATATATAAGAGGCATTCTGATGGGTGTTGGAAGAGTGAACGTGTGTGGAATAGACCGGCATAACAAACGCCATAGGATGGAGCCCAACATCATGTCAACACAGTGGATAGAATTCAATATTTCTGGTAGTACAGTGGGAAAATCACATAATATTAAATACTATATCCATTTATACACACACCAATGTAAAATATCGACTGTCCCTAATGTCCGTTCATACATTGTGGGAATCACAGAGTTTTATGTAAGAGGGTAACCCCCAATAATGCATTGCAATTCAGCTGTAGGTTGTGATAGTAAGTTAAAGAAACAAACACAGCAACAACTATAGTCTCACCTCTTCATTTCTCTGTGTGTGTTTTGCATTGTGGCTGATTTATTTTATTTTATTCCATCAGGGAACGGAGGTTACGACAGTAACTATGACGGCTTCCTTCAACTCAGTGGCATGAGAGTTGGCGACTTTTCCTACGTTTGCTATCTATACACACACACACACACACACACACACACACAAGCATTGGGCTGGATTGAGGTTGTGTTGTGGTGTGACAACAAAAAACTAACACTTGTGACGTTCGGGGTCAATTGAACTCACACATGAAATGAATGTCTGGGAGGATAAACCAAGCATTTTTTTTATTATTATTATTATTTGTCAAATAAAATAAAATAAATCAGCCAAAATACAAAACACACAGAGAAATTAAGAGGCGATACTATAACATATCCACAATGCAGAACGCACATACTTCCAGACACACATGCAGACACACACACACACACACATTTATTGAATTCAAAGGGTGTGGCAATAATACTTAGCACAAAGCAAGCATGCTTACACACATGCACGCATGCCAACACACACACACACACACACACACACACACACACACACACACACACAGATCAAAGGCTGTGTTTTAGACAGTTGATTTTTAACTGTGAGAAAGTTTACGCTTAGGAGTGGGAGCAAAATGTTAATTCTAAGTCTTATGTTTGTACACAAAATTAATTATCTCTGTTCATTCCTGTTCTGTTTTTTGCTGTTGGTTGTATTGACATTTTTTATTAATTTATTCTTTTGATTTATTGAATTGGGATGTTTGAAATGATAGGGGAAAAAGTCTTTTCTTTGTAACACCATGATTTGTGTGGCATCATTGCAATTTGAGATTTCAAAACACCTCAAACCCCCCCAAAAAAGCTAAACTTTGACAAAAATAGTGAATTTTTTATGTCTTTGAGAATATATAAATACTGTATATACAGTTTCTGTGGAGGCGGGGGCATGGTTGTGTGACGCTCTGTGGAGAGTGAGGTCGGGAGAGGGATACGGTAAGGATCATCACCAGTCAGTGTTCAATTGTAACACCTGTTTCTTGTTGCAGTGAGAGCTCGAGAGGGGTTTTAAGATTATTCCAGAGGACAAGAAGGGGGAGCGAGCTCCACACATGTACAGACGTGGGATCTGTCAGAACGACTACAAGAACGAGTGTGTTTATTTTCTGTTTGAGTGGAATAGAAGATACCTGTGCTCCTGAACTTTGGATCATTTCAGGTCATTTTCATTTAAAAAAATAATAATTTTAAGTCCAGAAATGTAGATCTTCACTGAAGTAAATTTGACATAAAATGTTCTTATTTTATATATAATTAATGGTGTAGTTTAGTAATTCAGAGGTAAATAAGTTTTAAATACCACAACCCCCCAAAAACTGCACAACTTGAGAGTTTTTAAATGAGAGAACTTAGTGTTATTGCATTTGTTTATGAAAATTCCACAATTACAGTACAATATTACATGGTTTTTGTGCACAAGGGTTAACTTCTTGATTTGAGTTTTACTCAACACCAGGGTAGATCAGAACAAAAAGCTTTCGGGGCTAGACTCCAATAATTCGGGGCTCAAGCACTGATTGTTTTGCCCTAGCGACGCCCCTGGAGCAAATTAAACCTAAATCACAGGCTTTCAAAGAAAGGATAAATCATAATATTTGTAAACATTTGTAAAATTGTTCAGGAATTATTTTAATCAAATTTTTCTGTTAAAAAATTATTTCGATTACAGGGGTTTTCTATCAAACATATTTTGAAATTAGTCCACTGTACGTGTTTCAGGTGAGCTTTTAAATTTGGATGTGAAAAATGTAGGTGGTAGCCAATATGCAGCAGAGCTGAGGAGGTTACGTTATAAAAACCTATATGATGCAAGCTGTTTGGTCCTTTGACATGTAATCTGTTAGCCACTTGGCTCAATTACTCCATGGGAAAGCTGATACGTCTCTGACTTATCAGTCAATCGACTCCCTTCTTTATTTAGCACAGTAGATTTCAACTCCAGTACTCGAGGGCCACCATCCTGCAAAGCTTTCAGCTGTGCTTTTTCACACATGCCAACTTATTGCTAAGACCTTGATTAACTGGTTCAGGCATGTTTGTTTATGGTTGGAGCTAAGCTCTGCAGGGTGGTGTCCTTTAACCCTCCTATTGTCTTAAGAAACTGCACCTTCCTTTTGTCCTTCGGGTCATTTTTGACACATACTGAAAACTATATAAAATGCATAAATTCTTGATTACTGTACAATGCCACAAAAGACCCCTAGTGAAAATCTGTTTTGTTGTGGTTCCAAAGTAATAATAATGATTCCCCTATAATGATTGGGGGAAAGGGTTACAGTCTGAATGTTAATGAATGAACTTAGAATTAAAAAATAAATACAAATTGCAATAAATCCTTTCCTTCCTACGAACGTCAAACAATTTGTTGCAGTGTTACAGGGGTTTAGGAAGGTGCTGTAACAGTTCATTTCTGTCATCTAATGTTTTCAGTTGTTTGCTGGTGAGCCAGTCTTAATGCATTGTGCTACAAGAGATTTCTCACTGAAACCCTCCTGCTCCCCAGCACCGCTTGTCTAGATCTGCTTCACAGGGATTGTATGTATGTCTAATTGTGCATTAGCAGCATGTCCTACATGCCCAACACAGCATTTATGTAAATGTTCTTAGCAGTAGTAAGTCTTTCTGCTGTAGCAGCAGCATAAGCAGATCTATTCTGCCAAGATCAATCCTACGTACTTGTCATATCCCTTTTGCCTGAACTAAAGGATACAACCTTATTGTAAAGTGAAGCTATAAGAAATAAGCATTTTTCTTAAATCTGATTCCTTCTGTCTAATGTTTAAAACACAGATTGATATTTGTGGGGACTGGGGCAGTTGTCACAAGGGCTATACCTCAGTAACTTAAAGGTTTAAGTCAAAAGTCCAATTACACAAATGTATATATTTCTAGCAGTGATTTTGTATGTAGATTTCAAAAACCTAGTTTAAACCCCTCTTATTATTATTATTATTATTGTACCCTTCAAATAAAATGTCAAAATCATCTTATTTTTTTACTAGCTTTTGGAAAAACAAGTAAAAAACAATAAAACCACATTATTAATTCAGAGAAGTGTTAACTATATACAGTAATGTATTGTCTATAATGGTTGAACTGTGCTCTCAAAACAAGGGTAGTTTTTATAAATTTCAGAACAGCAAGATTTCACATGTATAACGGTTACCCCGTCTTGTTTCACTGTTCCCTCTTGTTTACCATTTTCGTCACTTTTTGCATTCCTTAGTTTTCACTTTTGTCCCTTATGTAACTCCATAGTCTCTTTGTTAGTGTTCGTGTTTTCCGTCATTGCTTTCACCTGTCCCTCGTTAACTTGCTACTTGCCTCTGTTTCTTCCCTCGTTATCTTGTTTGGTGTTCTGTTTGTTCATTGGCCCCTTAGTTCTATGTTCATGTCTATATATCCTGGTTTTTGGTTTAGTCGCTGTCTTTCGTTGATTGTATGTGAACGTGAATGTCATCGTTGTGTGTTCCGTCCGAGGTTACCCTGTTCCCTGTCTGTTCCGTCCGAGGTTCCCTGTCTGTTCCGTCCGAGGTTCCCTGTCTGTTCCGTCCGAGGTTCCCTGTCTGTTCCCTGTCTGTTCCCTGTCTGTTCCCTGTCTGTTCCGTCCGAGGTTACCCTGTTCCCTGTCTGTTCCGTCCGAGGTTACCCTGCTGTCTGACATTTCTTGTTCGTCTTCACGGTTCCCGTTTACTCCTATGACCTCCTGCTGTTCTCTCTGTTCCCCCTAGTGCATTCAAGGATTCCCCATCCCTTCAT
This sequence comes from Xyrauchen texanus, assembly GCF_025860055.1. Taxonomy (NCBI): domain Eukaryota; kingdom Metazoa; phylum Chordata; class Actinopteri; order Cypriniformes; family Catostomidae; genus Xyrauchen; species Xyrauchen texanus. The sequence continues at coordinate 7,461,776 of NC_068293.1, read as the reverse complement.
GGATGTTCACTGTTCGCTGTTTGTTCCACCTACTGTGTGTTATTTTGTGTTTGAGTCTGTTCCCCCCGTGGACTTCATTTGTTCCAGTGTTTTGTTTTGTTTTGTCTCAACCTCAATAAACTGCGTTTGGATCTGATCCTCCTGTCTGCCTGCTCCTGCTTCCCACACTATCGTTACAACATGATGTATATGTGGTAATACATTTTTATACAATTCATTAAAATATCTGTTGTTAAATACATTTTTGTCTGTTACTATTTCCATTGTTATTTTGTGGATTGTTTTGTGTTTCATAATTTTGTTTTCTGTTTAAATTTAGCTGAAAAATCTATAATATTCACTGGAATAAAGTGTGACAAACAGCCCCAGTCTCCTCTTTATATTAAAGTAGATTGAAATATTTGATCTTTACCTTCTGTTCATGCTATCAGACAGTGACAGGCAAAAAATCAGCCCGCCTAAGATACAGAGTGCTGATCCTGCCCATCCGATGAACAGTGCGGCTCCCAATTCATACCTGAGGAAAACAGGACATTAAATAACTGACCTCAGCCCCTTGATCATTACAGTCATCCTTATAGCACATGTGTAAATGTTTTTGGAGAAAAAAAAAATCATACTTTTGTTCAACAAAAAAAGGGTCAAAAAACTCTGATGTGATTCTGTGAGCGTACAGGGAACAGGCGCTGAGAGAACACAGACCTATCACAGATGAACATGAACACATTAAAGAATTACAAAGTAGATTATAGTAATTTTATGAATAATTAACAACACATACAGGTGAAACTCGAAAAATTAGAATATTGTGCAAAAGTTCATTAATTTCAGTAATTCAACTTAAAAGGTGAAACTAATATATTATATAGACTCATTACAAGCAAAGTAAGATATTTCAAGCCTTTATTTGATATAATTTTGATGATTATGGCTTACAGCTTATGAAAACCCCAAATTCAGAATCTCAGAAAATTAGAATATTACATGAAATCAATAAAAAAAGGATTTTAAATACAGAAATGTTGGCCCTCTGAATAGTATAATCATGCATATGTACTCAGTACTTGGTTTGGGCCCCTTTTGCATTAATTACTGCCTCAATGCGGCGTGGCATGGATGCTATCAGCCTGTGGCACTGCTGAGGTGTTATGGAAGACCAAGATGCTTCAATAGCGGCCTTCAGCTCTTCTGCATTGTTTGGTCTCATGTCTCTCATCTTTCTCTTAGCAATGCCCCATAGATTCTCTATGGGGTTCAGGTCAAGCGAGTTTGCTGGCCAATCAAGCTCAGTAATACCATGGTCATTGAACCAGGTTTTGGTACTTTTGGCAGTGTGGGCAGGTGCCAAGTCCTGCTGGAAAATGAAGTCAGCATCTCCATAAAGCTTGTCTGCTGAAGGAAGCATGAAGTGCTCTAAAATGTCCCGGTAGACGGCAGCGTTGACTCTGGACTTAATAAAGCACAGTGGACCAACACCAGCCGATGACATGGCTCCCCAAACCAACACAGACTGTGGAAACTTCACACTGGACTTCAAGCATCTTGGATTGTGTGCCTCTCCATTCTTCCTCCAGACTCTGGGACCTTGGTTTCCAAATGAGATGCAAAATTTGCTCTCATCAGAAAAGAGGACTTTGGACCACTGAGCAACAGACCAGTTCTTTTTTTCTTTAGCCCAGGTAAGACGTTTGACATTTGAAGCCCATGTCCAGGACCCGTCTGTGTGTGGTGGCTCTTGATGCAGTAACTCCAGCTTCAGTCCACTCCTTGTGAAGCTCCCCACACATTTGAATGGCCTTTTCCTGACAATCCTCTCCAGGCTACGGTCATCCCTGCTGCTTGTGCACCTTTGTCTTCCACACTTTTCCCTTCCACTTAACTTTCTATTAATGTGCTTTGATACAGCACTTTGAGAACATCCAACTTCTTTTGCAATTACCTTTTGAGGCTTTCCCTCCTTGTGGAGGGTGTCAATGATGGTTTTCTGCACAACTGTCAGGTCAGCAGTCTTCCCCATGATTGTGAATTCAACTGAACCAGACTGAGACACCATTTAAAGGCTCAGGAACCCTTTGCAGGTGTTTAGCTGATTAGAGTGAGACACTTTGAGCCTACAATACTGAACCTTTTCACAATATTCTAATTTTCTGAGATTCTGAATTTGGGGATTTCATAAGCTGTAAGCCATAATCATCAAAATTATATCAAATAAAGGCTTGAAATATCTTACTTTGCTTGTAATGAATCTATATAATATATTAGTTTCACCTTTTAAGTTGAATTACTAAAATTAATTAACTTTTGCACGATATTCTAATTTTTCGAGTTTCACCTGTATGTCCAAATGTAGAGAACTAGTGTTCTTTATAAGGACTCAGAGAAAGATAGGTATAAAGTTAAAAACACACCAGTAATAATAAAGTTGAGTCCAGCAAAGCAGACGATTCTGGCTTTGGTTTGATCAAGTCCTCCAATCTTTGTACATTTCATGCCAATCAGAGCAGAAATAGATCCAAAGAAACCAAGACAAACAGATGAGATCATTAAACCCCGACACACCTGGATATAACCTGATAAACAAGAGAAAACACAAAAACATAAAATACTTTATAATCATTCAATAAATCTATCTATCTGTCTGCATGTCTGTCTGTCCATACATATATGGGTAAAAATATATATTTACATATTTTATCCATACAAAGTATGAAAAGATTCAGTTCACATGAATCACTTTGAATTGAAAATTTTATTGAATTCAATTTAATTTGAAAGTTCGTGAAACGTATTTAATTACAAGCCTTTACAATAGTTCTTTAAGTAAGAACAGGCTCTTTCTCTGATTATGTATGTTTGTCCTTGAATCATGCTCTAGAAATTTGGTATCCATGCACATCACGGCAGACTGGCCTTCTAGCTGTTCTCTGGGCAAATATTAGCTTGCTAGTTAAAACCCAAAAGAAACTAAATGTTGGAAAACAGCCTGGAGATAAAAGACATCTAATTTATTGCCCTTAGCTTCCTGAAAAGTGCTAAATATTGACATGTTGGAAGGTAAAGAGTCATTTCACTGCTTTAAGATATTATAATAATTATAAACATTATATATATACAACAGTTAGTTCCAGTCCTCGAATTTGAATTGACGAGAGACGTTCTATGAGTCCATTTCTACTTATGGTCTGACACCATCAGCACTCTGATGCTTCACTGTTTGTATCACTCTGCTTGTGTGTGTGCTGTTCTAAACTAAAGTGTAAGAGCAGTGTATATGTGCTAAGAGCTATGTCTCGCTTTACATGAAATGTATTGACATTACATATTTTAGACAGCAGTTGGCAGCAAAAGACAATTTTGTAATATAAGCCAGATGATGTGAAATGAGTCAGCGTCAGTCAGTGTTTTCATCCATCAGCACTATGTGATCACTTGTTTTACTACTACACTACTAAAGCTAGGAAATAGCTTTAAATGGCTTTAAACTAACAACTTCAGCATTAAGGCTCATCACAGCTGAGAGACACAACAGACTGATTAATTACACAAACTCAAGGTGCTTACCACTTACCGGAGTTTCCACACTGGAGAGGACATTATGTTCAAAATGGCATAGGAGATTCCTGTTTCTATTGTGAATGACTCTTGAGCACCAGCTACAGCGAAATAGGGAGGAATACCTCTGCTTAGATGACTATTTTTCCACTGAGAAAATAGGATGAATTTTAACAAAATGACATTTCTTCAGAAAGCTGACTAACACACTACAGCATCTCTGCTTGGGAGTTTTTACCTGTGATTACCTACGGCACTTTGCCTATGGGCGAATCACAGCAGTGCTGATGTAGGGCCTTATCCCGGGCTGGACTGGTAATCTGGCCTATCGTGCATTTTCCCGGTTGGCCGACTCACTTTGGGGCCGATCGGGGTGGAATGGCCATCGGGGGAACCAAGCGGGCCAGTGGGTCGACCGCGAAATGTGCTGGATGGGCCGCGATTAGCAAAAATGAGCCGCCATGTAATGCAAAACAGACCACAAAATGTCACCGCGAAATGCAGAAAAGGACAGCAAAACGTATTTTGTATCCCCTTTTCTCCAAGTTTGGAACGCCCAATACCCATTACTTAGTAGGTCCTCGTGATGACGCAGTTACTCACCTCAATCTGGGTGGCGGTGGACAAGTCTCAGTTGTCTCCGCTTCTGAGACCATCAATCTGCGCATCTTATCATGTGGCTCGTTGTGCATGACACCGCGGAGACTCCTCATGTGGAGGCTCATGCTACCCTCTGCGATCCATGCACAACTAACCACAAGCCCCATTGAGAGCGAGAGCCACTAACTGCGACCACAAGGAGGTTACCCCATGTGACTCTACCCTCCGTAGCAACTGGACCAATTTGGTTGCTTAGGAGACCTGGCTGGAGTCACTCAGCACACCCTGGATTCGAACTCATGACTCCAGAGGTGGTAGACAGCATCAATGCTCACTGAGCTGCCCAGGCCCAAAATAGCAAGATAAAAAAATTTAATACAGGCATGTCATAATTATTCAACATGTATATTAAATATGAAAGGTCATGGCTCCAAGGCACTTATATTTCCAATAGACAAAGTTGGCAGCACCATTCATACATTTTACAACAGCAACCTTCTTGGGTGTGGAAGAAAGCAAAACTTCACCAAGGGAAATGTTGACTCCAGTTGAATGAATATTCAAGAAGTTAATAGGAAAGACCTGTGGAGTCCTGGAAGAAAGTTTTATGGACGTATGATGCTAAACTCAAAATGAGCTTTAGACCAATGGGTCAGCAGAATGTCCTGAGTAAGAAAGGCAAGGTGATGACAAGAACTATACCATCCCCACAGTCAAACATGGAGGTGGGTCAGTCCTGTTGTGGCTGCAGGAGATGGATATCCTGATGGATGTGACTGACGGCATGGATTCTTTCAGGTATGAGGCCATTTTGGCAAAAATTTGATGCCTTCAGTGTGTAAACTGAAGCTCTGTGATCACTGGACTTTCCAGCAAGACAGTAACACCAAAGATACATCCAAGTTGTCCAAAATCTGGTTCAGGGATGGGTCGTGGAATGTCCTTGAATGGCCCTTCCAGTCCATCATTAAAGTCATATTAAAAATCTTTGTTGGGATTTCAAGGAAGCAGTGGGAGCAGAGAAACCAAAGAATGTAAATGAGCTTTAAGCTTTTGCTCATGAGAAATGTGTACAATTCCAAGAGGGGTGTCCGAAGCCTAACAACACTTACCTGAAACATTTATTTGCTGTTATTAAGGGTAAATTATGCTCCACAAATTATTGACTTTGGGGGTTATATATTTTTTACAACACATTTGTGGAGAGAATGTAATTTTTAATAAAAAAATTTGGGTAAACTGAACTCTTTGTTATCAAAATCACTCAAATGTCTATTAAAAACATTTAAGGGAAATCTTTGCAGTTGGAGACACCTGTGGAATTAGTCACACATGTTTTCCAAGCGAACGTGTTTTTGTGTGAAGAATAAAATTACCTTTGAGTTGGATTCACCATCTCCCGCTTCCTCATTCCTCTAACCTATTACACTCACTTCGACTGTTTACTGAGATTTTAGTTTGTATTTAATTCACATCACCAGGGCGTATTGCTGTTCAGGGGTTGAATAATATTTATTGCAACTGTATGTATATATATATATATATATATATATATATATATATATATATATAAAACTGTTTAAATATATACATGTAATTTTTATAATTACTTTAATATCTTGAAGCAGTTACCTGGTATTTATATAAAACAATTGCATAATATGAATAAATCAAGTGCCATTGGTTCTCACACACGTCACACCATGAATATTATTTCTAGGAACAATAATCTCAATAAAGCTAAGTAAACACACAATATATATATATATTAGGGCTGTCAATCGATTAAAATTTTTAATCGAATTAATTACATGGTGTCGCGATTAATCGCATATACAAATATTTGCTGAGAAAGCCCCTCATATAACAATAATTCAATATATAATGATTATACATATTTATATCAATATATAATTATACATAGTTATCTTTAAATATAAAAAAATTATATATATATAAATATTCAGATAATTAAAATGCATTACATTCTTGTGACAGAAGAGTTAATCATTAATAAGATGATACAAAAAGCGGCTTTAGAATACAATGTATTGTTTACTACCATATTATTGAATCATAAGTCAATCATTGGCATACAGTTCACAGCAATCCATTTCACAAGTGAATTTGTCAATCAGTTGGAGATTTATTATGATGGCTTGTTTAAGGACCCGTCAATTTACACCTACGTTAGACGTCTCCGGTTTGTTGTATCATAAATATAAAATGTTTAGGTCACTGTGTCAAGTTAAATATAGTTTAATACTCAATCTTTAAACACATCTTGAGATCCCTTAGTTCGCATTTGCGCTCCTTCAAGTGTTTTGAACGCAAGAACGTAACGCATGTCTGTGTTGTGGGTTGTTTTCTTCACAGTATAAACTGTGCGTTGCTCATACAGCTGAAATTTCACTTACTGCCCTCTGGAGTAAACAGGTGGTACTACAAGCTTGCATTTCTCAGGAATCTTCCTTATTATGGTGCGATTAATTGCGTTATTTTTTTTAACGCATTAATTTTTGTCAAATTAATCGCACTGAATTAACGCATTAAATCGACAGCCCTAATATACACATATATATATATATATATATACATATATATATATATATATATATATATATATATATATTATTATTATTATTATTATTATTATTAAGACTGTCAATTTAATGTGTGATAAATTATAAAACATGTTCAGAACAGTAATACTATTAATCATGCACCCAACTGTACAAGAATAAAAGATTTCCTTCCAATGGAGTTTGTGTTAGCAGCAGTCAGCAAGGGGCAGCCAGTACAACTCCAATTCACACATCTCGCCACTACAATACGGGAAGTCTTCATTTTGGCCAAATTACAACACATCCAGGCTAATATGGGACATTTGGCAACACTTTATGATTGAGACACATCGAGAGATATATATTATAATATATTTATTTGATATTTGATTATTATAATTATAAATATACACTACCAGTAAAAAGTCTTGAAACACTTGACTGAAATTTTTCTCATGATCTTAAAAATCTTTTTATCTGAAGGCATATGTTTAAATGTTTGAAATTAGTTTTGTAGACATAAATATAATTGTGCAACTATATTAATTTAGTATAAAACTAAAATTGAATTTAAAAAACTATTTTTTAAATTGATGACTTGGACCAAATATTAAAGAAAAGCAGCCAATAAGTGCCCAACATAGATGGGAACTCCTTCAATACGGTTTAAAAAGCATCCCAGGGTGATTCCTCAAGAAGTTGGTTGAGAAAATGTCAAGAGTTCATGTCTGCAAATTCTAAACAATGGGTGACTACTTTGAAGATGCAAAAATATAACACAGTTTTTATTTATTTTGGAATTTGTTTAGTAACAACATAATTCCATAGTTTTGATGACTTTACTATTAACATAAATGTAAACAATTAATAATAGTGTGTATATCTAAACTATACATTTACAACCAGTCAATTGTTTGGACAATATTGAAGGAAAAATAAATTCAGTCAGATGTCTCAAAACTTTTGACTGTTGGTGTACATATAAACATACAAGCAGTGTGAGAAAAAAAAAATCATGTCTGACCGTCCAGAGCGAGCATTGAAGGGAAATCTTTGCAGTTGGAGATACCAGTGGAATCAGTCACACATGTTTTCCACAGGTTGGACCAGAATGTTGCCGTGGTGATCACTGTGCCATCGATTGAAGACACCTTCCAGTAGTCTGTAGGTAAAGTGGAGGACACCAGCACCCAGCCAGAGGTAGTGAGTATAAATGCCAGGATCTCTCTCACCATGTTGCTCGCCATGTCCTCTGAAGTTCTCCAGCCAAACCTGAGCTTGAGTAGGACCTCCACGACGTGCTTCTCTGGGTTTAGTGAGTGAATTAGATGACATGGTTAATTTATTCTCATTGAACTCTGCACAGGAGGGAGTGCCAGACTCAATGACTTGAGCAGAATATTGAATGCAGCCAGAGAGGCTGAAGCTGAGAAACATCAGTACTTTACAAGTACCCAGGAATATTTTGACCTTTTCGAGACATTGAATGTCCTTTAGTTCAAGTTCAGCTTCTACAAATTAAACTTCACAGAGGAATGGGAAAAATTAAATGTTGGACAATGTCCCTAACAGCTTTATTAAATGTATTATTGTATCTATTTATATGTGTTTAAAGGTACACCCTGTATTATTTTTGTCAGAAAAAAGAAAGGAATAGTCATTTTGAAACGAGTATAAAATCATGATCAGTCACATGAGATGAGGACTCTAGTATATCAGTAATATTATAAAAGCTGTTTTATTCTACATGGAGAGGGTCCCCCGTGGCCATGTTTGAATCACTACTAACATAATCTCAGTAAACATCCTGTTATTGGACACTTTCACTCTTGGATTAAATGAATCATGGCTGATTGTGAATAGTGAATTTCTACAATGACATCTGAAACTGAAAACTGTTGACTTTGAATGATGCTGCATCCAGGCCACTAGGTGTCACTGTAAGTACAAGATGACACAAACAAAATATTACTATCTGCACCCTTAAGGTTAGGTGAATATCATTTAATCTCATTATTATCAAACCAACCTGATCTCATGAAAATTATGTGACTGGCACATTTCTGCTTAATTATCTTATACGGTTCTTTAGTTACATGTATTGCATCGGTTTTAAGGTGAAATGTCCACTGTTCTGAGTTAAAAGATTCATCCTCTATCGCAGGGTTTCTCAACTGGTGGATGGGTACCCAAAAGTGGGTCGCAGGTCTGTTCAAATTGGGTCGCGGACAGCAGAGAAAGAACAATGCCATGGTTCTCCCTCCATTTAATTATTTTGGTTTAATTAGCAGAGAAATATTTAACGATAAGCTCGCATTCATTGCTTCATACACGTTAAAACTGATTCTCATCTGCAACGTGATATTTTCGTAGTGCGATTAAAGCCTGGTTTTTGTGCAAGTGTGCTGTGCAAGCTCTCGCAGAACCATTCACGGCAATGATCTTCTTCTCTGTTCTACCCTACTGTATCTCTGGAGCGCGTGCACATCCACTGGACTTCCCTCAGTATCGCAGAGTAGACTGCAAAACTAATGTGACCAATTTGAATTCTAGTGAGAATATTCTAGTTTAAAGTGCTATGGAGGAAGTCAAACCTCTGAAACAGTGGACAGCCCTAACATCCTCAACAGCACTGAAGAGAAAAAGAGCAACACAGTGTATGCGCCAAACTATTTTTTTCAAATTACGCATCATTACACTTACTAAAATCTGTCATGATTTAACAGTAATAACAGTAACTGTTATATTTTGACAAAAATGTTATAGTTTTATTTTAAATAATCTATTTGGTAGAATCTACTAGACCTCTTTTTTCTTGTACAACTGTGGCAGTTGTAGCTAAAGTTTCTAAAAATGTATAGGCTACTATTTTTCTATAACAAATACTATAATTTATTATTATATTATTAGATAACCTTTATCTACATTGACCTAATCACAGTAATGAGGAGCCTTCCATGTTCTTGCCTGTGATTATGGCACTGCACTGTAAATATAAGGCAAAGTACATAAAGGGCTTTAAAGTGTGGACCTCCAAGACTTATGACATAAATACATGCACTTATATTTGAAAACCATGAATAAAACTGTGCAAGATATAAGAAAATGCGACCCAGGATACATTAAATACAGTTTACGTTTTTTACTTGGGTCGCCACATGATGTCCAATGTTCCCCTCATTTATTATGGATTGTTGTAATGCAAAGCCTTAAAAGATGTGTGACAAAGTTTACCCCTTGCAGGACAGAGGTTAATAATGAGTCTAAGAATTTGGTTACTTATTTAGAGTTTGCTATTTCTCTAGTAATGACCTAAAAAGGTCGCATGTTTGACCTCACCACCACCAGTGCAGTTTGAGAATTAATTTTCCTTTGTTGTGGAAAAATGCTTTCCACAACAGATTACAGGGTACATTTCTACAGGGCTGCAAGGCTTTCATTTTTTTATGTCATTTTGCAAAACCGACAGAAATCAGTTTCATCATTCTTTGTGTTTTTCATAATAGTTAAATATTAACATTTGATTTTTGACGTTAGAGGTAACTTAAATATGTCAACTTATATTTGTCAAAGCAGCAGGTGTGAACAAACCTGTCAGGGCTTTGACTGAATATTCTTTTTTGTTTTGGTTAAGGTTGATGTTCTCTAGAAACCAGCATGAGCAGAATTTAATTAGATGTAAATGCTCTGTGTTAAGAGATCACAAACAAACCTGGAGAATTCATTTTAGATGGGGAGATTTTCAAAAGATAGAATTGAACAATGTGTAGAAGAAAAGTTAGACATGTCCAAATGAAAATGTGTAGTCAGTTGCAAGCTGAAAGAAACTAATCTATTCATTTGTGCAAAACTTGAAAATATAATTTAAGTGTTTTGTTGTCACTGTAAATGTTCATTTTCTGACATACACGTAGAATAAATCAGACTTTGCTGGTCACTATCAGACAAATAAAATAGACACACTGCACTTTTTTAATAATGCCATCACTTAAATTGTCGTTTTTACAGCCGTTTTATTGTTTTTGGGTTTACAGTGTTACATTGTCATGGCAACGAATTTGCAAAAGTGGCTATAATTTTTCACAGAAAAGGTTAATAAGTTATTTTATTACTCCAAAAACATATTGCTTACATCTTGTGGCTATATATTTGAAAAAGTTAGCATTTTAAATGGTTACGAATTGGCCCCCATTCACTTTTTTGTAAGTCCAGTACCAGTTTGTCTTGTGTGTTGTCCAGTCGGTCTTGTTTGTTGGTCATGTTAATCAGTCTTGCTTCCTGTCTCGTGTCGGTCCTGTATCTTGTGCCATGTTTCCCCCCTCGTGGGATTTTTGGTATATTTTTTCACACTGCATTTGGGTCCTGAGCCTCTCATTCTTACACTCTGATCGTGACAGAGACAAGTTGAAATTTTATTTTGTGGTTGTGACAAGGTGGAGGGTGGGTCGTGATTCTACATACCCGGTCTCTTATCAGGCTAATTAAGCCTCCGAGAGTGATAAAGTCTGACTGCGGAAGGTGGTACCATGAGAGAGAGATCGTTTACGGTCAGCTGACCGTCATGTGTGTGTTTGTGTCATTGGTTTAAGTTTCTCATTAAACTACTATTTATATTGTTTACAGTGGTAATCAACATTATGCCACAAATGCTGTTGATTATTATTGAACCCAGAATTATCCTTTAAATGTTAGAGGCAGAATTCAATTTTAAATTTTAGATTCCATTGTTTTGGATTTTGTGTTAAAATGTGTACCTGAAATTTTAAGCTCTGACAGATGATATCATTATATTACAAGCAATAGTAATAGACAAAAACAAAAATCAATAATAATAATAGGCATAATAGGACATAAGTTCATACACAACACAGAAAATATATTTAATAACAATTAATTATTTAGTAAAATAAAATAATATCACTTTGATAAGTGATCAAAAGAGCTAAATTTGAAGGCATACAATGTTTTGAGGGACAGATTCATTTTTACAGAATACAATCGACTGAAGGTCAGAGGGCCGAGTGCCAAGGCATTTGCTGCTTAGCTGCAAAAAATGAAAATAATCCATGAACTAAATTAACATTTATAAAAAAAAATAACATATGGAAAAACATACAAACAGCTTTGGTTAAAAACGATTTATTTATCAAAATATATTTTTATTGTAATTATTTGTTTTTAAATATAAATAACTGAAATGAATAGATATTACAATTATTTAATAAAAGTTCTGAATACATTAATGAGAGGGAAAGGGTAGGGAGGAATTATTTCCACTGACCCACTCAGTCATTATCCGGGGGTTTCTGGAGAGGGATTGAGTGGGGGAGCGAAACCAGGCCAAGCTAGGCACTGGCGGGGCGGCTGACACAGTCTCGCGACTCGCCTCTCACATCACTCTACTACTCAATATGTTGGAGGATTGGTTTAAGGATAGGCACTGGAGGGGTGGTAGGCAGCGATTGATATATTTTCTATTCTAACAGTGAAGAGGCCTTGGACGTAGGGTAGCACTGCTCATGATAGGGAGAGTGTATTGAAACCTGGCTGCTTGGGATGACCTGTAAATTAGGAATGTCTAGATGGGAATGCAAGAACGAGAGGTAGGGGAAAGGATCCGGTGTACAGTTGCGGGTGGTGGCAGGGAGACATCCCTGACCGCTGCCCCACCACCAGGTGAGGTTCCTGGATTAATGAGGCGAAACATCTATGATGAGTGACTCATGGTATAAAGGCCCTAAATGTTATAATTTCTGGTCCTAAGTGTATCAAAACTGTAAAGTTATTAGCTTTTGGCCCAATATGTAATAAAAGCTCTAAATGTAATAACTTATAGTGATAAATGTAACAAAGTCCCTAAATTTTAAAATGTTTGGTCCTAAATGTAATAAGACCCTAAATGTAAGCATTTTTGGTCCTATATATAATAAACACTTTTGGTCAACCCACTAACCTTGCACGACACCCTACTTCCAGCTCCAAGTGTTTCAAAGAAAATAATCATTTAAAAAGAAATCTTTGTCTGTCTTTTTTCTGCACTAGCATCTTTTCTACTCCAGCCACTGTGATAACTTGGCAGTACTACACTGCAGGTATTGTTGACTTTTGTATGAAAAATTGTTTCTTAAGTTATTTGTAAGTCGCTTTGGATAAAAGCATCTGCTAAATGACTAAATGTAAATGTAAATGCGATTCCCAGGTGGGAACTAACAGCTCCACCTCGCCCTGCATCCAGGGGAAGATTGGCCATCGGGAGAACCAGGACTTTTCCCTGATGGGCCAGCACCGATAAGCTGAAATGTGCCGCATGCTGAACTGGCCACAAAACGGCACAGCAATATGTCGAAGGATGTATCGGTATGCAGAAAAGGACAGCGATAACCACACATATTGGCCAGATTTCAACAAATTTTGGGCCAGTTTCTATGTAAAATCCAGGGCCGATTTCTTTTCCCCATCTGCCCCTGCCTGCATCCCAGCCAACCAACCAACATTGCAGTCTAGAAGAGTGAACTCCCTAGCCTGGGGTCTGATAGCAGAGTGGTGCAACCTGAGCTAGAAACTAATCTAAATCAAATGTCAAGCACCTCAGAGAGTGGCGGCAATTAGTTTAAAAAAAAATATTTTGGTCGCCGAAGGTGTGCATGAAAACGCGTTTAGAGGGAGATGCTGAGAAAACAGTCCACGGTCGCCAAACATTGTTGCCCCACGCGGAACGGTTTCCACCCCAATTACCTCGTAGAATGCTCCAGAGCGAGCAAGTCCTCATCTGAAGACAAGCAAACCTGAGGAAAAATGGGCTTTATGTAACTGAAAGATGTTCCATCTCAAATTCCAAGCTTTATGATGTCGCAAAGGGGCAGGGATTACAAATTCCGTTACAGCTATGACACCATAGTAGAAGTGGATGCACAAATAAGTTTGCACGCATGTAAGCATGGTTGGTATAATCAAAGAGGTTAAGGATTTATTTATAGGATTAAAGCAATATTCCAGGTTCAATACAAGTTAAGCTCAATCAATACATTGCAGCATATTGTTGATTACCACAAACTTTTATTTCAACACATCCCTTGTTTATTCACAAAAGAAGAAAAAAGGGATTACAGAACATGGAAGTGAATAGGGTCAGTGCATACATATGAGGAGCCGTGTAGGCCATACATTTTTGAAGGATACACATGGTTTGCATGTGTGGAGTTTGACCACATTCTATGCACACATGTGAGAACTGGGTATGTAAATTTAGCATTAATAATATCTTATTTAATGATTTTCAGCCCAGAGTGTTTTCAAGTTTAGTGAATATGTGTAATACGTGTTTCTGTATATGTGAAAACATGTGTAATGTGAATTCTATTGTTTTGCACTCTTGTACCTGTCCTTAAAGCCTGTTTAATAATGCATGGAATGCTTTGAGTGATTTAAGCATGTGTTAAATGCGCAAAATACCATGAGTATTTAAGCAAATGCTTAATGATTAAAAATGATTAAGATGATATATGCTGAAGTCTATGGGGAAGCTAATGCCCTGTTTTTCCTTCGATTTGGACGTATTCCATTTTTGTATTCCTTTTTTCTTTTCTCTATATATAATATGGCCCCATCAACTGCTGTTATTTTCCCCTTTTTAATAAACGGTCATCAGAATAAAACACCAAAAGATATTTTGGTATCCTGTGGTGATTAATTTCAAACCACCGGCTACACAAACACAAATTAAATTCTACATTTATATAAATATTAGTGACATTTATTTATATGCATTATTATAAATCTTACAAACACTAAGTGAAATTACTACATTGATATAACAGTGAAATGTATTCATATGCATTATTGCCACCACCACCTTGTGCCGCCCCCTCCGCAAGATGCCGCCCTGGGCGACTGCCCATGTTGCCCTTGCCTAAATCTGCCACTGCACAAGCCTCACATAAGTAAGTTCTATAAGAGCCAGTTTCACACGTTGATGAAAGACAATTTCAGTAGTTGATGAGAGCTATTTTCCCTGGAAACGAAAGCCATGTGCCCACTTCCTGTTGAATTCAGTGCACGTGGTGCAGGGAGTCGAAGTTAGCTGATTGGCAGTTTCCTGTTGGCCCCTGCTGTGCAACCCTAATTCCCTAGCAACCACCCAGAACACCCTGCTGTTGATGCTAGTAAAACCTGTAAGTGGTTTTATTTAACATGTAGGCTACAATAAGAATGTTTTGTGAATACACGATTCAAAATTATTTTCTATGGTAATCAACATTTTGCTTTCGAAATAGCTTAACTAATATTGAATCTGAAACATTTGTTTAATTTTATAGTCTATTCTGTGACCGAGATGATGCTGGCAGAGTTCAGTCTGGCTGGAGTTAATTTCTGGTTCATTTCATCCTAAGACCGAGGTTCAGCCAGTGGACAGTAAAGTATCCCGGTTGTACTGTTGAAGTTGGCAACAGTTCATCCTCTGTGAAGCCCATCGTAATAGTTTGAAGTGATACAGATAGTGATCTTCAAATTGCCTCTCACTGTCTGGTCAGCACAGGCTGCAGTTAGTAGTCATCACTCAGGAACACGTAGCGGTAGGAGTGAGTCATCAGGCTGGACTGAAGCTGGATCTAGCATTACTTTGTACTTATTTGAGTCTTTGAGGCATAGTGTTTAATGCACTATTGGATGCCAGAGACAGTGTCAAAGCATAAGGCTTGTGTCCCAATTTTTTATCAAGTCACTGGTTACCCAGTGCAGCATGCTAGTTGTAATATCTTTTAATAATCTTACAAGTTCCTTTATTGCCTTGGGCAGTTTTTGGTCTGTTCTTCATGAGCCCTGACTCTGTAATGCTATCAAAGCATTGAGCTGCCCATCTAGTCTGACAGCAACATCAATGCAACCATGGAACAGATGAGGGTGTTCATAATTTTTGCAGATAAAACCTTATTCGTAGTTGCAAAATCTATCATTTTTGACAAGAAAGTAAACAAGGCTGTGACAGATAGACTTACAGTCTCTTCAATGGTGTTTTGCATCTTTATGCCAAAAAAAGCTTATATAGAAGATGTGACAAATTAGATGTGATTTAAGGAGCATTGTACAGCTTCATACAACAGTCTACTTATCCCTGACAGACTAATTTTCATTCTCATCAAAAACTAATGATGGCACTGCTGTGAATAAAGTCTATTCCATTTTGTGTCACTAAAATCCCAAAGAAGACAAGCTTTAATAGGTGACAGACAATAACTCACTGATTAGCTTTAGCAGACTCTCGGTAACAAACAAATTAGGCAGCTTTTTCCAATTTCTCCAGGATTATATTTTCAGACTTTGGAACAAAGGCTGTAGGTAATTGAAAGAAATCCACAAAAACATGCATCAAATAGTAGCTCTCTGTTGTATGAAATAAAGCATATCCATTCTTTTTAAGAATATGAAAAATAGTGGACATTATAACGAGTTAATCAAGAAAACAGAGGATTTGTTTTATTCTGTTACATTGTATTAAAGTATTGATATAAAGAAGTTCACATTCATGAGGAAGCCTCAAGACAAATCTTCCAGGACTCTATTCTCATCAGGTCATGTAGTTTCTTACATGTTAAGCATTTACTCACTAGACAGTTTGACATTCTCATGTGTGTTATATGATTCTGCACAAACTGTATGTTGTTCTTTTTCTGCCATGTGTTTTATGGTAGATTTGAGTTTTTTTAATAAGCATCATCATTCACTCTTTAGACCCCTTATGAAGATCCGTATGTAACATTCCAAAGATCCAAAGCCACCTCAATGAAGCGCAAATGTCTTAAAACATTTTAACTCACTTTAAACATCTGAGGAAAAATAACCATGAGAAAATGTTAAAACTGAACATAAAATATATTTTCACAACTGTGATGAGCCATTAAAGGCCATTTGAGTCTCGCTGTCCACTGTTTTCAATTGAGACTTTAATACACTACATTTCAATTTGAAGAACAATTTTGTAGTTTTTTTTTGTTTTTTAATTATTATTATTTTAAAAGAAATCTGCAGCTATGGTTCTCCTCGTGAGAGCTGGCGATGATGTCTTCAAAACTCCAGACTTTGGGGTCCTCTTGGGGTCAAACGGCACACGTGACTGACCGGCAGGACTGGCCAGTGAGCTTTGGTCCATTTTCCTGAACTCTAACATTTAGAAAGGAGAGAGAGGACAGACTTTAGACAAGACCATATTCCTTTATACTGTGGTGCTTGGTGGGCAAACTTACTAACAGATTTCCTTTTAATATTCTTTAACAAAAACTGATTTGATTTTACTTGAGCATGCATTCATTCGGCAGAAGCGACTTCATGTATTTAATGTAGGCATTAACTTAGTCTGTCTGACATGGAAATCCATGAATCTGTCTGAAATAAATCATGTTTGTTTTTCCTTCATTTGTTTCAAAGTTTTTATCAACGACCAGCTCATTTTCTCAATAGAATGTACACATACCCATCGTTTTATTATTCTTGAGTCCGAAAGTGACCTTCTTTGATTCTGAATTTGAAGTCTGCAAAAACTGCAAATAAATAAAGAACATTTAAAAAAACTATTATACACAAAAGACACTATGCAATCATATAAAACACTTGAATGTTTTGTGACAAGGGCCTTACAACATCACTGCTTTCTCGACTTAATGAAACAGTTCACCAAAAATGAAAATTCTCATCACCTTTTATAAACAACTTTTATATTTATCTTTCCACTGTGGAACAAAAATAGAGATATTTTGGAGACATGAGGTGTTTTTGCCAATACTACACAAATCAATGGGATCCAATCTTTTAAATTCCAAAAAGGACATAAAGGCAACATAAAGGAAATCTGTACAACTGTACTCATGCTCCGTGTATTTTTTAAGCACTAGCAAGTGTGATTGTGTTTCAAATCATGATCATGTCTCAAACTAGGCATATGGCAGGATTTATTGTGAAAAAGGAGTTCTATTTTTGGTCTGTTTTCACCCAAAACTGATCGCATCTCTTCAGAAGACATGAATTAAACCACTGGAGTCTTATGGATTTCCCTTATGCTGCCTTCATGTGCTAATTGAAGCTTGGAGATGCGAGACCCCATAGACTTCAGTGTGGGGGTTCATTGCATGAATTTATTCACATCATATCTCCATTAAAATTGTTTGTGTTAAGGGGAAGTCATACGAGTATGAAATGGCATAAAGGTGCATAAATGAGGAGAATTATAATTTTTTAGTGAACTATTCCTTTAAGCTAATGACATAATGATGACACCACAGATATCTTTATGATAAATCCGATAAATGAGTTCAGTATGTATACAGGCTACTGTGTGCTTAGTACCTGTTTTCTAGACACAGGTGTGCTGAATCCTGCAGCTTTACAGAAGAGAGGAGTGGGAGTTTTCTTCTGGCAAAACACAAACCCTTTATTTTTCTTGTTTTCAGGGAGTGAAGACTCTTGCGCCTCCTAAAAAAATTGAAAAAATAAATGTCAGTAACTGATGGTTTAACAGATCCCTACCCTTGCCTGCTGTTCACAAGTCAATTGTGCAGATTTAGTTCAACTATGGTGCTTGCAGTAAAACCAAAACCACATAATTTGCCATGGTTTTACTACAATAACTATATTTTAAACCCATGATATTTGTAGTAAAACCGAATTATATAGGAAATCCAAAACTACAGTAAAAATGTATAAATAATTCTGGGGGAAAATGTCCTATTTTTACTATAGTAACCCCTAGGTTCTTTTGTGGTACATGTACCGTCTTTTTTTAAAACATTGTTCTTGCAACAAAATAGTTATCACAGTCATGGCTACGTCAGTGTTACTATTCTGAATCCATGGTACTTGAGCCACAAATTAATCATGGTTTTACTACAGTAAAACTATAATCATGGTGTTAAACTACAGTAAAAGTATTTTATTTTTTTTTCATAAAATGATAATGATTTTTATTTGGTTTTCCTGTATTATTATATGTTTTTTACTAAAAATGTCATAGTTGAGATATGGTTAATGTAGTAAAACCATGGTCTATTTTCTTAAGGACGGAGTGCATAAAACGTATTGCCAAGAAATGCAAAACTATTGCGAGGCAACGCAAAACTTATTTCAAAAGGAAAGGCAAAATGTATTGTATGGGAACAAACTACTGTGAGGGAACACAAAAGTATGGCAAAGACAGGCAAAACTATTGCCAAGAAACGTAAACTACTGCAAGGGAAGGCAAAACTTTTTGTGAGAGAAAAACAAACTATTGCGAGGGAACGCAAAATTATAGCAAGGGAACGCTAACGTTATTGTAAGAGCACAAATTATTGCGGGGGACTGCAAAACAAAAACATTTTAATTCTAAAAGTAATAGATAAAAATGAATAGAAATGTTGATTTCGTCGCAGTGAATGTGAGGGAGTTTAGAGAAGGATTTGATCCAGAGGCAGGATCTGATGATCGCACTTGTTCCAGCATGAAACCATGGTGACTGCAGTAAAACCAAGGTTGAAACTAAGGTTGAATTGTTTAAGAACATGCAGCAATACGTATGGCTTAAAAAGGGCACCCAAAACCAACATGAAAACATCATCCCAACGGTGAAGTACGGTTGAGTGAGCATCATGATTTGGGGCTGCTTTGCTGCATCGGGGCCTGGACCGCTTGCCATTATTGGAAAAATGAATTCCCAAGTTTATCAAAACATCCTACAGGATAATTTCAGGGTTAATGCACCAGCTGAAGCTCAGAAGAAGTTGGCTGATGCAGCAGGACAATGGCTCTAAACATTGAAGCAAAAAAGGAAAATCCATCTTTTGGAGTGGCCCAGTCAAAGCCCACACCTTAACCCAATAGAGATGCTGTGGAATAACCTCAAGGTTAAAAACCAAGATTATTTTTTTTTTAAGGTAAACTTAAGGTTACGTTTAGGGGTAGAGGTTAATATAGTGTGTTTGTAGGACTCTAAATAAACACACTGCAGTGATGTCCATACTGTATGTTAGTATTTAAATATGGGTGCAAATAGTATCTTACACTATGTGCACCAGGGTTGGGGTGCAAATAATATCTGCCACTATTTGCACTGGGGTGCAAATAGCATCTGCCTATTTATAATCAACATTTCTCGACTCATCTGCCATGTTGAATTATTTTTTACTGTGAGCTTGTCAAAATTCCTTATTTGTGAAGTACACAAGAAATAGTTTCTTAATATTTGGCCAGAAGAAGGTATCTTGGAGGGAAACGCCTTTTCATCAGAACCATGTCTAAGATGATGGCACTTTCCACCTATAAAAAAAAACGTTGTCTCTTTCATTGTGCTAGCTTCTATACTCCTCTAGCTACTGTCAGAATAGGTAGTGCAATACTGCAGGAATTGCTGACTTTTAGTGTTTCTAGACTTTCTGACTAAGGTTTAAGTGACCTTTAACTATGTTGATTTGAAAGTCACATCTTGCCATGATTTTAAGCTTGATTACACTTCCTAGTGCTTGACACATGCGCAGAGTGCTAGATGGCACTATAGGAAGTGTAATCAAGTTTGAAATCATTATCGACAAGGAGACTGCTGATGTCAAGATTTATAGTGAAAAAGGAGATATATTTTGGTCTGTTCTCACCCCAAACCGATTAGATCTCTTCAGAAGACATTGATTAAAACACTGGAGTCACATGGATAACTTTCATGCTGCCTTTATGTGCTTTTAGGAGCTTAAAATTTTGCACGTGCCAATAGTGGATCAAACCATAATTTGCAGACCCCTATGGTACCAACCCCAGTTGAAGACCCTTGGGCTAACAGATAAATGAAGCGTGGAAAAACTCACACTGATGATGTTCAGTGTCTTCATACTCGTCTTCTTTGTGTGTTTGTTCATCACCTTCCTCTTCATCCTCGGTTTGATCTGGTCAGCAGGGTTTGAGTCTCCGTTCAACTCCACACCTGCTGCTGCTTTCTGCTTCCTCTTCTTTGGTCTCACTTTTCCTGCAGCTATGTCTGCATGTTCAATTCTGTCTGGATCGGTTTGTAAATTTTCTGTATGAATGCTCTCCAAATCTCCATTGTCCTCCGGCTCTGGATCATCCGAGACGACACCTTTCTTTTTGTTTTTCTTTTTCTGTGTTTTTCGTGATGGGCCTAAGTTGCCGTTTACTGAATCGGGCTGATATTTAGCATCTGCCTCTGACTGCTCATTAGTGGAGGTGTTTTTCTGCTTCCGCTTCTTTTTTGTAGGTTTGGCTGCAGAAATGTTTGTTGTTGTTTCCACCACGCTGGATGCTGCTTCAGATGCCTTGGCTGAGATGGTGTCTTCTGCGACCGTCTCCGTTTCTACGCATTCAGCCTCCTTTACTTCATCATCAGTGTCTTTAGGCTTTTTCTTCAGTTTTCTCTTGTTCTTCAGTGGTACTGGAGGAATGAATTCAGCCATCTCTAAACAGTCAGCCACTTCCTCTGATGTCACCTCATCTGTTCTGGAAGTTGTTTTCTTCTGTTTTTTCTTCAGCAGTTTCAGATCAAGAGCATCTGACTGTTTGTCAGTAGGTGTGATGCTGGAGTTAATGTTTGTGCAGTGGTTGTTTTCAATGTTCAGTTCTGCATCCCGAGCATCATGAAGTTCTTCTGCCTTTTGTTTCTTGTGCTTCCTCTTTCTCGTTGTGGCACCAGCAGCATTTTCTGTGTTGTTGGTCTGCTGGATGCCATTGGCTGAAGTCATTGACTGTCTCTCAGCATTTGTGCTGCTCACTAGAGCTTCTTCTGTCATTTTCACCTCCGTTACATCTGAAAGCGCCTTATCCTCAGGAAGGTCTGTAGAAGATTCTGTCTGTGTCTCCTCTGCTCTGGGTTTGTCGGTGTCTTTCAGCTGATCTTCTGTGGTCTTATCTTCAACACTCTTCAAACTTCTCTTCTTTTTGTTTTTCTTCTTGTTTTTCTTCTTTTTTTTATTTGTTTGTGATGTTCCAGTGTCCTTTAATTCAGTTGTCTCTGAGCCTTTTGAAGCTGTTGGAGGTTAAGCAACAATTTTAAGAATTAAGAAAGTAAAATGACTAAGTCATGAAGATGACTAGAAATTGAATTAAAAAAATTAATAAAAAAAATATATATATATATATATATATATATATATAATTGATGACTGGCTAATGAAGCATATTTCATGCAAGAAAAAGTATGTGAACTCTTTGGAATTACCTGCATTTATGTATAAATTTGTCTAAATCTGGTTTAATCATATAAGTTACAATAATGACCAAATACAATCTGTTTTAACTAATAACATACAAATGATTGTGTTGTTCTTGTACACACTGAATAAATCATTCAAACATTCACAGTGTAGGTTGGAAAATGCAAATCCCTAATTTCATTAACATAAGCAAATTAAGTGTCACGAGTTGGCAAACCTGGCATCCAATTAATGAAATGAGACTGGAGGTGTTGGTTAGAGCTACTTTGATTAGTAAAAATCACTCAAACATGCCTCAGATCTCAGAAGACCTACGATCAAGAATCTCAAATAGTTTAGATATTCATCTGTCCACAATTAGACAATTTGTCTCCCTAAAAGTGGCCATCTGGCCAAGATGACTCAAAGGACTCACAGAATGCTCAAATAATAAAAAACAAAAAAGAACCCAAGAATGACAGATAAAGACTTAAATGAATCATTGGAACTGGTTAACGTCGCTGTTCATGAGTCTGCTATACTCAAAACATTAAACAGGCATGGCACCCATGGCAGGACACCACGAACGAAGCCAGGTGCT
Source organism: Xyrauchen texanus (assembly GCF_025860055.1). NCBI lineage: Eukaryota > Metazoa > Chordata > Actinopteri > Cypriniformes > Catostomidae > Xyrauchen > Xyrauchen texanus. Next base: position 7,439,301 of record NC_068293.1, on the reverse strand, counting down.
TTCCAACAATAGCACTGTTGTGTGTCTGAAGTTTGCCAAAGACCACCATGACACTCCACAATGCTACTGGGAAAATGTCTTGTGGATTGATGAAACTAAGGTTGAATTGTTTAAGAACATGCAGCAATATGTATGGCTTAAAAAGGGCACCCAAAACCAACATGAAAACATAATCTCAACGGTGAAGTACGGTTGAGTGAGCATCATGATTTGGGGCTGCTTTGCTGCTTCGGGGCCTGGACCGCTTGCCATTATTGAGAGAAAAATGAATTCCCAAGTTATCAAAACATCCTACAGGATAATTTCAGGGTTAATGCACCAGCTGAAGCTCAGAAGTAGTTGGATGATACAGCAGGACAATGACTCTAAACATAAGTAAATCAATACAGAATGGCTTCAAAGAAGAAAAATCCATCTTTTGGAGTGGCTCAGTCAGAGCCCAGACCTTAACCCAATAGAAATGCTGTGGAATGACCTCTAGAGAGCCATTCACACCAGACATCCTAAGGATATGGCTGAGCTAAAGCAGTTCTTTAAGAATAGTAAAAAAATCCTTCTGAACGTTTTTCCCTTCTGGAAAAGCTTGGTTGATGTTATTGCTGCCAAAGGAGGATCGACCTGTTATTAAATCCAGGCGTTCACTTACTTTTTCCACAGTGAATGATTAAGGGGACGTGTACAGTAAAGACATGAAAGATAATAATAGTTTGTGTGTTGTTAGACACATTGTGTTTGTCTATACTTGTGACTTTGATGAAGATGAGATCACATTTTAAGACCAATTAATGTAGAAAACCAGCAAATTCCAAAGGCTTCAAATACTTTTTATTGCTAATGTATGTATTATGTTGCAGTGTAAAGTTACCAGTAACAGGTCAGTTTTAAAAACCTTTGTTTAATAGCATAATTTCTAGTGAAGAACTACATGATCCTAAATGGAAACACTGTTCCAGACACACAATGGAGACACGGGCACGGTCGCGCTTTGTAAGACCAATATAAACTCGACAAGACTTTGTGTATGTGAACATAGGCAAGAAACTCAGCCATGTAATCTCAACTCATTGTGATGAATAAACAAACCTTTGGACTTCTTTGCCAGTGTCTCCTCTTCTGTTAGTCCTTTCTTCCCTCTCTTCCTCCTCCTCCTCCTGTTGTCATCATCATAATCATCTTCATCAGACGACACATCCTCCACTTCGTCTTGAGGAAACACACCTGTTCATTTCACAGAGAAATGACACAATATTAGCTAACAGAAACAGACACATATTATAAACCATTTCTTAAAACAGATTTGTTTACCTTCACACAAGTCTCGAAAACTTCACCACATGAGGAGAGAACACAAAACGACAACAAATGAAATCAAACAAGCACAACAAATTGCTTTCACTGAAGTGGCGATTCTTTCCTCCACATGAAATATCAGGAAACCAAAACAATTGCACTTACATTTTCACAAACTTGTAGATCTTGGATCGGTTGAAGCTTGAGATATTTGTGTGACTGGCCAATTCAAAGAGCCTGTCAGCTATTGCACTATAGTCAAACTGTAAAAGAATCAACACATCTCCATGATTCAAGGTTTTTCTTGGTGTCTGTATGTTGACACATATATGCACATAAACTAAAATACACATGCCACATCAGGATTGATTCACCATCACAAATCTCACTTCATGTTTATACAGTATTATATGTATTCAATAAACATCATATTCATCAGTATGAAACACACCTGAAGAACAGGTCCACATGTAAAGTCATCTTTAGTATCCAAGTCTGAAAGTGAAATCTCATCTTCAGTGTCTTCCTCAGGACCTGACATTATCAACAGAAACATTCCAATCAGAAAAAAAAGACACTATTAAAAAAAAAAAAGGAAATTATTTTAGTTATTTGATTTTCAGATTAAGTTTTGAACCACATTTTTTAATACATTTTTTGTGGCCAATTGAGGAATCAAACCCCAGTCCTTTGATCAGACTAGAATGGTGCAGTAGTGAAAATGCTTTGCATAATAAATTGTTTGAAAAACGACAGATAAAAGCTGAAAAGAAAACACAATCATAAGCATACGGTTTAATGTGGACTAGTATCAGCTGTGTTGACAAAGTGCCTGTGCTGTTTGAAGCACTTGAGAGTTGTTTCTCTCCAGCGCATCACTACATTTTACAGTTATTTTCAATGTTTTATCATATAAATATTCTGAATTCGAAATCAAACGCATTTTTCCATTTCACAAAACTGTTTGACTTTACCTCAAACGAGTCTCTGTTAAACGAGCGTGGACGCATCCGCATCCTTCATAATGATTGCAATGGAGAAAGGAGTGCAATCACTTTCATTAAACTGTACTTTGCGGTTTAGTAACCTTATCGCTTTCAGTTTCAGTGTCATCAATTGTACCTTTAAAGTATGGCAAACATTATTTTACAGGATAGGCATACACACACTTACCATTAAAAATGTATTTAAAAAAAAAAAAAAAAAAAAAGAATATTTTCGAAATATGCAATTAGTACTATTTTAAAACTTGAAAATGAATTTAAATTCTTTCAAATGCATGTAATCAGTGACATTATATGTATCTAAAAATGCTGTATTTCAGGTATGGAGAATTATGAATATTTCTATCCAGGTTTCATCATTGCTGGGATGATTTGTAGTCCCACTCAATCCCCGATGGATCATTTTACTCTTTAATGAACAGTACTTCAAGGGGAAGGAACTGTTTTTCACATGTCTTTAAAGTAATAAAAACATTAAACTTTTCTTGATACAGGCTGGTTTGAAGTATTGAGTGAAAAACTTCATCCTTTTTTTAATAAATACACTTTAATACAATACAGGAAATAACATTTGGATGTTGTTGTTTTTTTTATTTGATTAATTGGAGTAATCGACTATCAAAATAATTGTTATTTGCAGCCCTAAATGCAAATGTTAAAATCAGAGCAATTAAAATGAAGGCATTAATACATGGCTATTAATACATAATAGATGGACTGGCGACCTGTCCAGGGTGTCCCCCGCCTTTCGCCCAATGTTAGCTGGGATAGGCTCCAGCCCCCCGCGACCCTGTACACAGGATAAGCGGTTGACGATGGATGGCATTAATACATGCGATTAATTGTGCAATTTCAATGCATTCAGTTATCTTAATCGCGATTAACACATTTACCGTTAATACAGAATAAACCAGCAGAAACACTGGTTGGAAGGGTGGAACCCTTGTGAGATATACGCCCGGAGTCATTACACTGACGCCTACACCACAAACAGACACAACAGCGCTTCCTGTCAGTGGTAAAATTATGGAGAATGGATCTCTATATGCTATTCGATATACAAAACAAACCTAGATGGGACTTGTGATAGAAATCATATAAATCACTTTTCAGAAGCACGTCTTAACTATAACAAAAAAAAATGCAGAATGAGAAGTCAGCAAGCACTTTCTATGTAGAGTTCATTGACGACCTGACAAGAATCATGAGTGCAGCTTCACGATTGCTGCAACTGAGTGGATAACAACGATTAATACTGTTGAGGATGAGAGTTTAAGAGAGTTAATGTCCACAACAATGAATAGTCTATCTATGGGACGAATTCTTTCACTAAGTCAACCTCCCACTTATATTTTGGAAACGTTACTTAAATTGGGGCTTTTGTAGTGCATTTCTATCTTTATTCTGTGAAAGGCTTTGTTTGGAAAATATTAATAAAGCATTATATTGTTACATATTTTTTGATTTTCGTTCCTAAAAAGAAATAAAGCATTTTAACAGGAAAAGCACTTTCAAAATATGCGATTAATCGCAATTCAAAATTTGAATTGACTGACAGCACTAGTTAAAATGCATCGCTTACAAGTCATGCACTATATTAGAAGTGTTCTGATTTTTTAAGACAGCAATGTGTTAGGATCAGGGCGAAAAGTGTTTATGAACCAATAATTTGCTGTTTTATATGTTGCAGTGAAACTTGGAAGTTCCGTGTTTGAGTCTACCCACCTTTTGCATTTGCGTCTTTAATTTTCTGTGTGTTTTTGGCAGGGTGTTTAGTCTTCAGCTCTTCCTCGTTTTCAGATACCTCACTTGAGTCAGACTCATCTCCTGCATCCTCATGAATCTCTCTCATGAGATCCTCTACGGCATACGGGACCTGATCAACGATGGTGCCAAAGATATTGCTGCCGATGGCCTTCAACAGAACTCGACTGAAGAGAGAGTGAGAGTGAGAACTGACCAGACAGAACTGATGTCCTTCATATCAATGTAAAGTCTTATTGCTTATTCGCCTGCCGTTACATCTCGCACATTCTCAATATACAAGTAGTCTATTTACCATAAGCACATACAGATGTTTTAGAAAATTGTTGTATTTAAAATAACACAATATAGCGCACAATATTTTCTCTAAATTTACGAACTATTACTGAGACTCAGGCCAGAGCATGTGAGCAACACTCCGCTCAATAACCCGCTCCATGCATGTACGCTCTGCTCAAGTACCGCTCATAGCTCAAGCGAATATTCTGCTCAAGCACAGCTCACCAGTAAAAAAAAATTAAATAAAAAACATTTGCTCAAATCCCACTCCAACAGGAAATTTTTCTCTAGAAAGCTATACTTGTTTCCAGGCACACGCACACACCCGAGCAACTGCCCCCTCTGAGTGAAACGTAGGCTACATTTATTACATTACAAAATGCATAGTAACATAAACATCTGAAAATATGGGATTGTATTGTTGTGTTTTAGAATAACACCCTGCTGTTTATTTTGTAATCAGGTCTACCAGACCTTCCTTATTTGTAATCAGTCAAATAATTCTCTGTTAGCACATGTCATTAAACATCTTCAAATAATGCCATAAAAAAAAAATTCAGTTCTAATTACCGTTATTTACTTTAAACAAATCATCAAACAGGCCTCTAAAAGTGCTAAACATATGTGCGTTGGCGCGGAAACTCAAATTAACTCTAGATTAAACTAGAAATGAGTGACAACCGACCCAGAAAAACAATCTTTTCAACTTCAAAAATATATATTTTTATATATATTTATTAGAAAATATTAAATCCATGAATTACACTGCCTTCATTTAAGAAAAGTTATTTTTTTTCTTATCTATAGTTGGCTATAATCATTAATAGCTTTTTTACTCAACGCATGAATGCAGCAAGCGATGTTGGAAGATGTTTTCCGCAACCACTTATCTAGTGTCAGTGTTTATTTTTTAAATTTCACTCATAGTTAAGGTGTGGATTCCCTTGGGAAACTGACCAGCAGTTAAGTGGCACTTTATCCCAGAGCACAAATTTAAAGCAACAGGGATTCGACAACCCCACAGAACCAGGCTTGCGTCTAGCTGGCAGAAGCACTGTCAGGATGGCAAAACAACAAGATACCTTAATATCTCTTCATTATCAAATGGTAGTGTATCCTACTAGTTCACCTTTTGCTGCACTACCATGTCCACATAAAGCATCCTTGTGCTCTCTGGCAATGTGACGCTTAAGATTCCAAAGGGAATTTTTGCTTATGCCAAGTTTATGCTATAAGATTTTATGCCCGCTGACAGTTTTGTGGAGCTCGCCGACAAAAACCCGAAATCACGGGCAAATCAGAGCTCAATCCCGTGAGCGACAAACGCAATGTATGAATTATCAAAGATGCGATCTGAGAGAAGCACCATGATATGATCATGCTTTTTTTCGTGTCTCGTATCACTTCTCATGTGTACTCTGCCTGGACTCCAAATTACGTTTCACAACAGAGTTGTCTGGGATTTATCAATAGTGATGTTTTGTAATGTGTTCACCACTGTCACCGATTTCTCATGTAATTTGAAAACCCTTCGACTTCCATGACAAGACAGACAACTGTGTAATATGAACGGTACCACAATCCGACATCTGTGAAAAGTCGTGTAGTGTGTAGGAGGCATAACTCGCACAGTCTCTCCACTCACTTTCCATTTCTTCTCCTTCCTCGTTCTTAGCTTTGATTTTTACTTTGCATTTATGTATATGGTTTGCAACTTCACTAAAACAATGTATGAACTCCATAACATCAGGTCTATTGCTTATTTTGCAGATTACCAAACCAGCATATCACAAAGCGTACTCTGGGTTGAGCGACCGACGCGGAGAGGCCTGAGCAAGCGTAGTGGAATCTTCAAAAATGTGCTCTGCTCAGGTGGAATTATCACTGCTTCGCTCTCATGCTCTGGCTCAGGCTACATTCTAGAAGCGACAATGGACAGAATGAGCAATTCATCTGTCACTCAGGGACAGCTAAAATTAATCGGCCTGGTTGATAATTAGTCCATCACTATTTGTAATACTCTTAGTGCTGTCAATTCCAGGCACGTGTGCAGATGACTAGCACCGACGACCCTGCTGATTACAAAATGTTTGTCACGTTCACTGTACGAGAAATGTAACGGCAAACAGAAAAGCGAAGTATCCTTTCATCATGAGTTATGTAATGTCATACTCTTTGGTTTTGGCCATACTCCTGCAGAAAGGCTCAATGAACGTCTGGTTCTGCTCTGCCGTCAGCTGAAACATAAAAACGTTTGATCAACAATTAACACAAACCACTCAAATCAAATTAATACAAACACTTTAAAATAGCGATCGACCGATAATAGGTTTAACTATTATTTTTAAACAATATTTACACTTCTGCTTAATCAGTTAAGTTTTTTTTTATATTGAATGTATAAATGCTGCCATCTGGTGGGTGTGTAAAAAAACTTTAAACACCATTACACTAGTGAGCTTAGCAGAAAACATCTGCGTTCACAGCTAAAGGATTTATGTTCGTGTATTTTAATGTTACTCAATGTTAATCTAGTCATTGTATGCTATGCAGACAGAGCTTTTAACAAAATGCACTTATGCAAAACTGCTGTCACTTTGTTAACATGTACTGTAATCGTCATCCCTGTAATTACAATTCTGGAAACAGTGTACTATATCTGTGAAAAGAGGCAGTTTTTGACTAAACCCACCAGACAGGGCTATGTGTTGAAAAAAACAACCGATGGCAAAACAAATATATGTCTAAAATAGTTTCTTTGTTGTATGAGAAGTAAACCGCTGGTGTGTGATTATGTCCATAAAGGCATTTTGTTGCTAGATTGGCTGCAGATGCAGTGTTTATGGTACAAATTTAAAATAGCATTCTATGTCAGTATTTAGGTAACATAGAAAACCATTAGTAATATTTCTGTTATTATGATAACACACCTTAACAGCTGGAATATGTAGTTGTGGTAAAATAGTTAGCGTTTTCTTCTTAGAATGTATGAATATACCAGTGAACTAGTTGGCTATTAGTGTCAGAGTAATGGCGGCCCAGCAACAGTTGCTAAGACAGGATTGGTCAGAAACACTTAAGGTGGGGCTTAGCAAAGGGTCAATCGTGTTCAATCATATACTTAGGAGTTTCTGTTTGTTATTACACAGTAGTTCTGTTCTATAACTAACACAAACAAGCACCGCATTAGAGGATGGTTAACTAAGGTTAGCTGAAACACATAAAGGAGGTTTGATTGATCGGTTGATTGATTTTTATTTTCTACTAGCCTTAACCAACACCCCATGATTTTGAGACGTTTAGAGAGATCACCATATTACAATAGAGGTTGAGATTCATGAGTTACCTCAGCTGATCCAATGAAAGCCAGTTCGGTCATATAGAGGTCTAGAACATGAAGAATGAGTCCAGCTGGAGCAGGACTGGAGCTCTGCAGGAGCTCACTGGAGAACTGATTGAGAAACTCACTCACAACACTACACACACACACACACAATCAGTGTAAATGTATTTCAAGCCAAGTAAAAAGCATAAGCTTGAGTGAGGGCTTCATATCCTACTAATGGAGTAGAAATAACTAGGGGTGCAGCAACAGAGTTTTGTCAAAAACAATCCAACAACCAATTATCCAGCAGATTATCAGCAGATACCAAGTACCAATATGAACAGTTGTTTGTGTGTGTGTGTGTGTGTTTGTGTATGTGTCTGGCACACATAAACAGCAGTTACCTGGACTCCCATTGACTTCTCTTCAGTATTTCAAACACTTGTCTGAAGACAAAGCGCACAAGCTAAAGTGGAAATTAAAAGAAAATTACAATAAAGTGATAAGCAAATAACAAATTGTACTCATTGTTAAAGGGATAGTTCACCCAAAAATGAAAATTCTCACATAATTTACTCACCCTCATGCCATCCCAGATGTGTATGACTTTCTTTTTTCAGAACACAAATGAAGATTTTAACAAGAATATCTCAGATATGTAGGTCTTCACAATGCAAGTGAATGGTAATCAAAACGTTGAAGCTCCAAAAATCACATAAAGGAAACATAAAAGTAATCCATAAAACTCCAGTGTTTTAATCTGTCTTCAGAAGTGATATGATAGGTGTGGGTGAGAAACAGATCCAAATTTAAGTCCTTTTTTACTATAAATCTCCACTTTCACATTATTTTGTTTTTGGCAATTTGCATTCTTCGTGCATATCGCCACCTACCTGGCAGGGAGAATTTGTAGTAAAAAAAGGACTTCAATATTGATCTGTTTTTCACCCACACCTATCATATCAGTTCTGAAGACATGGATTAAACCACTGGAGTCATATGGATTATTTTATGCTGCATTTATGTGCTTCAAATTTCTTTCCACTATTCGTTGTATTGACCTACAGAGCTGAAATATTCTCCTAAAAATATATTTGTTTGTGTTCTGCAGAAGTCATACACATCTGGGATGCCATGAGGGTGAGTAAATGATGAGAGAATTTTCATTTTTGGGAGAACAATCCATTTAATACTGTACAGGACATTATATTATGCCAAACAAACACAGTGAGCACTGCCAGATTGTCCTGTCTATAGATAATATGCTAATCTCACAACTGACCTGGAAGAATTTGTCCATTCTGAGTCTGTCGATGCCGTTCCACTCTCTCTTCATCGTTCGAAGAAACGTTTTAAAATACAGGAACTCTGTGGATTTCCATTCAAATATATTATTTTATTATTGCATATTATTTTTAGGAGCACTCAACATCTGAAAACTAACATTTTTCAAGACATTTAACATTAACAGACAGTTAGTAAAAGTTTTCTTTCTAGTGCATAACACAAAAGATGATATGTTGAAAAAATGTCTTGGTATTTTTTGTTCATACAATGAAGGTCAATGGGGTCCAAAGTCGTTTTGGAACCCACTGACTTTCATTGAATGGGCAAAAACAGTTCAAACATTCTTCCAAACACCATCTTGTGTTTTCTGCACTAGAAAGACAGTAATTCGGGTTTGGGTTGACATGAGTGTGAGTAAATGACAGAATTGTAATTTTTGGGTGAATTATCCCTTTAAATCTCACATGGACTATGTTTAACAATCTTTCTCCATTAATGAGTGAAACTTACGGCTGTCAATGGTGCGAAAGCTGTGCAGGAGTCCAGATATTTGGGTAGACAGTTCCTCCTAGAAATCCAAAACACATCCAGGTTTATCACAACAGCATGAATTTGTAAGAACTTAAGTACTGAACAGGTGAATGTACCTGCAGCAGAGGTTTATCCTGCATCCACAGACAGTAGAAGAGTCCCTTCCATATCTTCAACAGCTCCTCATCGCTAAATCCACCTGCAACAGCAATTCAAAACTGTCAATATATGAATTGTACACCGTTCCTCTAGTGTACTCGCCCTTACTAAGAAGTACTACAGCAGTACTTTGATGTGTACCATGTTATGAACCATGATGTGCATCATGTTCATGCAGGGCCGTAGCCAGGTATTCTGGGCCCCCTGACTGTATATTGGTCAGGGCCCCTTTCCAATTAAAAATAATAATATATAGAATTTGGACCTGTGGGCCCCTAAATTCGTTACCAACTTTCACCCCAATAGCTATGGCCCTGTGTTCATGTACCATAGTATTTACAATAATTATATAAATATTACAAGGTATTTCGAAGAATAGTTTGTATACTACAAATACATGGCGTTACTATTATGCCGGGTCCACATTACACAGTGTTGCTATTTTACTTTTGGTCATTTCTGTTCATAGAATGTAGTTCTGTTACGCGTTACCTTCCGCTCTCTCTGAGCGCACACTGATGTATTTCCTCAGCTTCAGTAAAGCTTTATTCCTGATGGGTTTCTCGTTGGACGCGAGTTTTTGAGCGAAGATGATTTCTGGTTCTTGTGTCGATGCCATAGCGTTCACGTGTAGCTCAACCTCACACGTTCAGCATGCGCTGTTCTGACCGGCGCATTCTGATGGCGTCACTGATCTGCAGTTGTCCAAAAGTGCCGCTAGATGTCGACACATCCCATGACAAATCAAGATGCCGCTGTTCATCAGAGTTGGCTCGTGGTTGCTTCTTGTAAGTGGGTTTATGACAAGCCGAATTGACATTCATTCATTCGAATGAAATGAATCGTTGTTACGATATCAACCATTTCATCTTCACTAGTAAGAAGGCTAATTCATGATTTCAGCAATGGAATTACTACTAGTGAAAGTGCCAATTTTGGAAATCAGTAAGAACACTTACACTAGTAAAAATGTTAATTCTTGATATAAAAACTGATACTATCTCTCACAGAAATACACGTTCTTGATATCATTCCGGTTGCTAGGGAGGGTAGAGTCACATGGGGTATCCTCCTTGTGGTCACTATAATGTGTGGTTCATGCTTTAAGTGGGCACGTGGTGAGTTGTGCGTGGATGCCACAGAAAATAGCGTGAAGTCTCCACAAGCGCTACGTCTCCATGGTAACGTGCTCAACAAGCCACGTGGTAAGATGTGCAGATTGACGAACTCAGACGCAGAGATATCTGGAGTCACTTCGTTACCATGAGGACTTTAATTTAACAACAACAAAAAAATTCCACTAGTAAAAACTGTAATTCATGATATCTTTAACAAAATTTTCACTAGTAGAATTTCACACTGACCTGTCAACAACTGAATTACAATTAAGTGAAAATGCTATTTTTTTAATATAAATATATTTCATCATGTTAGGTATGATATTTCAGATATCTGGATATAGATTTCTGATATCTAAAATTTGTAGTGTAATTACAAATATCTAAAAATGCTTTTTGCTAGTTACAATCACATTACAGATTTCAGAAATTAACAGTGCACAAGTGAAAACTAAATTACTAAAATAAAATGTAAAATGAGCATTTTCACTAGTTGCAATTTAATTACAAGTTATCAGTAAGAAGTGCATTACTGATGTGAAATTAGAATTTTAACTAGAAAGAAATTAATTAATGATACCTGTAATTGTGTTTTGAACAGGAGTGAACGACAGATCAATATGAAATTCTACTAGTGAAAATGCTGTTACAGATATAAATAATTACAGTTTTTACTGGTGAAAATTTCAAAAATTATTTCAAGAATGTGTATTTCTGTGAATGATTCATTTTTTATATCAAGAATGAAAGTTTTTATTGCAAATGTAATTACTTTTTAGAAACAAATATTAGAATTAGATTAGAATACATTTTTTTAATTTGCATTCTAACTAGTGAAAATGTAATTGTAAATATTAACAATCATATCTTGCAAATGATTAAAAGTCAATTCTGCATGCCATACAGTAATTGCGTTTTGGAGTGAAAGACAGATCAGTGTGAAAATGTACTATTCAAAATGCAGTTAAAGATATCAATAGTAGACTATGGTTGAAATTTCATTTTGATTTCATGAATGTGCATTTCTGCAAGTAATTACATCATTTTTTGGTATCAAGAATTAAAGTTCCCCTTTTGTCACTCACTCGACATTGTGTTGATTGTAGTGACACAAGGGACTTCTTTTGGGAGCCTCGGATACCTCTGAATATGAAAAAGGCCAATAAAAATTTGGTGAACAGAATTTGCATGTCCCATCTCTGGACATACGCTTATAAAAGGCAGGGATCATACATCTGTTCAGATTCTTTCTTCGGAGTGATCAGCGAGCTGAGAGACTCTCTACTGTTCCACTCGCCTCTAGAGAGCTTTGCTGTTGGATCGAAGGCGCATTGCCAGCGGCTTTCTCCCTCCTCTGCATGCCAGTACAGTCCATGCCCCTGGGTGCTTCGACAGCTTACTAAAAGAGCAATAATTCCTCTAAAAGAGTTAACGTGTAAGATGACCTTCCGCCTTTGCGTTGTTCCTGGATGCAGTAGATATCTCTCCTCTTCTGACGGCCATAGGCACTGCCTCGTGTGTCTGGGTCGCAATCACACCAAGGCAGTGTTTGTAGATGGCTCATGTACACATTGTGAGAACTTGACCATGGCACCGTTGCAGTTGCAGCTTTTGTTCCTTAAAGGGAATACCACTCCAGCCACCCCCCACCCACGTTACTCCATCCCACTGGATTGAGGACGACCTGCCTGGTGATAGAGGTGATTTGGGGAGTTCAGCGGGGCGGTTTCGCCGGGTAAATCCCCACGAACCACCCGCCCCCCAGCACGCTCGATTGACTTGAGACCAGCTCGACGACCAGTGTGATATCTCCATTGGCGCCATTGAGCTGGATGACGATGTCGCCGCTGCATCGGAGAGCGTCGTGGCATCTGCCGCCTCCGCCCTGCATACATTTACAAAGATCTGCATTTGGGTAGTCCTGATCCTGATGTGCTGCTGAAACTGTGCTCAGCTACCGACCTCGCCCTTAGGGCCACGAAGGTCACAGCGCGGGCATTCGGACAGGCGATGGCCACCCTTGTGGTCCAGCAACGTCATTTATGGCTGAACTTTGTCGAGATGCGGGAAACTGACAAAGCCCGCTTTCTCAATGCCTCCATCTCCCAGCTTGGTCTCCTCGACAAGGAACAGCGACGGTAGTGTACATAAATCGCCAAGGTGCCGTATGCTCTCGTCACCTGTCACAACACGCGCGTGGAGTCAGCACCAACTGAGGTCACTGCACGCCACTCATATCGCAGCCTCAACACGAAAGCAGACGTGCAGGCTCAGCTCAACGGGGAGTGGAGACTCCACCCGCAGGTGGTTCAGCTGATCTGGAACAGTTATGGCAAAGCAGAGGTAGACATGTTCGCTTCCCAAGAGAACTCCCATTGTCCGCTATGGTACTCCCTCAGGTCGGAGGCAAGTCCCCTCAAGACAGATGCGCTGGAACACAGCTGGGCTGCGCAAGTATGCATTTTCCCCAGTGAGCCTACTTGCACAGGTGCTGTTCAAGGTCAGGAAGGACAAGGAACAAGTCACTCTAGTGGCCCTTTACTGGCCTACTCTGACTTGGTTCTCGGATCTTACGCTCCTAGCGACAGCACCTCCCTGGCAAATTCCCCTGAGGAAAGACCTTCTTCCTCAGGGACAGGGCACCCTCTGGCATCCGTGCCCAGACCTCTGGAACCTACACATCTGGCCCCTGGATGGGATGCAGAAGATCTGAGTGGTCTGCCACCAGCTGTCATAGACATGATCAACCAAGCCGGAGCTCCCACTACCAGGCAGCTTTATGCCCTGAAGTGGCATCTGTTCGCAAACTGGTGCTCTTCCCGATCTGAAGACCCACAGAGGTGCGCAGTCATTCCTGCAGGGAAAGCTGGAGGGGCGGCAGTCCCCCTCTACCTTGAAGGTGTATGTAGACTCTATAGTGGCCCACCATGATGAAGTGGACGGTAAGTCCCTAGGGAAGCACAACCTGATCATCAGGTTTCTAAGAGGCACCCAGAGGTTGAATCCTCCCAGGCCATGCCTGTTCCCCTCGTGGGATCTCTCCATGGTCCTTATGGGCCTTCAGAGAACCCCTTTTGAGCTGCTAGAGTCAGTTGAGCTAATTGCCCTCTCCCAGAAGACGGCCCTCCTGATTGCGCTCGCATCCATCAAGAAGGTTGGAGACCTGCAAGCGTTCTCTGTCAGTGACACTTGCCAGAGTTCGGTATGAACGGTTCGTCCCCCTGTCAGGCGGACCCGCGTCTCTCTTGGGCACTCCTCTCTCATTAGGCAGGACCTACCACTGAGCCACTTCCATGTAATGTGCCCATGTGACGTATTTGCCACATATTTACCTCCCCGGCCTGGGCAGGATGTGGTCTCCACGTGGTCTTTTCCCCCTGAAAGTATAGGACTGGAAAAGAACGGCTTCCCCGATGAGTGTTATATCTAGATGTCCCCAGCCGCATCTAACACTCTATGAGGAGAAACATAGAGAGAGAAAAAGGGCCTGCTCCCATGCTTGTCACGTCGCTTGTTCCCACCCCTCAAGGGAAAAACTTGATCAGATGCCGGGAACCTAATAAATTTTTTTATTTTCTGTTGGGGAAGGTTACATTAAGTCTGATGCCCATGCTCCTTTGGCACGCTACAGCTTGCTGCACCAGCATCAGCAGATCACGTAACGCGGTCCAGTGTAGGTGGCGCTATTGAATAGGGAGACCTTGTGTCACTACTGTCGACACAATGTCAAGTGTGTGACAGAAGGGGAACATCTAGGTTACTAGTGTAAGCCCCTTTCCCTGATGGAGGGAAGGAGATGTTGTGTCCCCCTTGCCACAACACTGTACCAGGCCACTGTAATGGCTGAACCTTATTCTTGGCTCCTCAGTGCAGAACCTGACTGAACAGATGAACAATCCCCACCTTTTATACCCGTATGTCTGGGTAATATATACCGTGCAAATTCTGTTAGCCAATTTTTTATTGGCCATTTTCATATTCAGAAGTTTCCTAGCCTCCCGAAAGAAGCCCCTTGAGTCACTACAATCGACACAACATCTCGTTCCCTCCATCAGGGAATGGGGGTTACACTAGTAACCTAGACAGTTTTACTTGTGCAAATGTAATTACTGATATAAAACAAAATCAGTAATTGCATTGCTGATATCAAGGATTAGTTGAATTGTTGATATGTATTATTCAAATCCTGCACATGAGTCAATTCGGCCTGCCATATGTGATAGTGTGTATAGCATGTTTAGTAAATAATGTTTTCTATTCCTTGTCACTTAAAATGATTTATATTTCAAAAAGATACTCTACCTTTTACCTTTTGACCTTTAGGTGCCAACAACAACATATGATAGGAAGTTATAATTTTTCTGTCCTAACACTGAAATCAGAAGGCAGTTACACAACGTGTCTTGTTTAGTCTGATTCATTACGCGCACACGCGCGCACACACACACACACACACACACACACACACACACACACACAGACAGACAGACAGACAGACTTCTTCCAGTGGTTCAATCTGCAGTGATGAGCGTAGCTCTCTCGTTCAGGACTGTTGAATTCAAACTCCCCTCATTTTGCTCCTTCATCACATCAACATCAGTATTCACTGCAAGACTGTGTCCACAGGTAACGTTTCTCATTTTTTATACTCTTTTACAAATACAGAGTCGCTTTATAATGTAGTTTCCTGCTGCTTACTTCATATAATTTTACCAGTGGCTCACTCTGAAATAACGTGTAGCATGTTTGAAACCCCAGGAGAGCATTTATCTGTATCTGTAAAGATTACACTAAACAAAAGCGAAGCATCATCAAACATGGGCAAACTAATTCTGTCTTACTTTCTACCTTCTGAAATGTAATATTCGAAATATAAAGTAATAAAAAGTTGCATTACATTTATTTTAATAGTTTGAAATCAAAACTTTCCATCGTACATTGCAATATAGGCTCATAATCTGTATGTAATATATAATAAGACAAACGCTTGCAGTTATTTCTCCATGTGAATTGACGCGTAATAAGCTATAAATGCCAAATTGATCCATTTTTTTTTATTATTTATTTATTTATTTATTTTTATTTTTTTGAGCCGTCTTAACAGTTTCAGAAAATGTTTGGTGAAAGCTGTCCATCACTCTTTGAAATAAATCGCAGGTCTGAATGAGTGAGAGAGAGATAGAAGATGGCCATTCATGTGGAAGGACTGCTGGCCATTGTTATTTTTTATTTGTTGATTTTAATTGTTGGAATCTGGGCGGCGTGGAAGAACAAGAATTCCGGCATCTCTGAGGGAATAGACCGCAGTGAGTCGATCATGGTAGGCGGGCGAGACATTGGACTGTTTGTAGGTGGATTTACGATGACCGGTGAGTCTGACCATCTGAGTCCATTTCACTAGCCATTTACTTTTTATTAACTTCAATACTTTATATAATATGAGTTTATAAGATACTTTCATTTTAACACTATGAATATCCTGTGATGTATGATTCTCATTTGATAAAAATTTGTTTTTCCCTGCATTTACTATACAATTTAGAAGCAAATATCTGGTAGCCTACATATAGGTTAACACTTCACAATAAGGATCCATTAATTACTAGTACTTAAAAATATTTTTTACATGTACTAACAAAGAACAATACTTTTACAGCGTTTATTCATGTTAATTTCAATATCTATATTTTTAATATAAAAACTTGTATTTGTTAACGTTAATTAATGCATTATGAACTTACATGAACTTACAATGAACAGGTTTTATTAACTAACATTATCAACGATTAAAAACATTTTTATATTGTTCATTGTTCATGACACCTAATGTTATCAAATTGAACCTTATTTTAGGTGTTAAATTGCTGACAGATTTATTTGTTTGCATGTGTTTACGCATGTACTGTGTGTGCATGGAGTGTGTGTGATCATTGATGATGCAAATTAAATAGCTGAAATGTTATTTGTTTTAAAGCAGGGTCAAAACTGTAATGTACTCGGGGCAAAAATGCCACCAAAAGTGACAAAAATGCCCCTGAAATTCATAATGTTGGGGGAATAAATGCCCCTGTAATTATTTCTCTCTTTTATAACATCTAATACATTTCTTAATATTATATCAAGTTATGCATATATCACATAAAATATGATTTGATGTCAATTTAATTGGGAAAGAGGTAATAGATTCTCAATCTAATTTTTCAGACTGAGAACTTATGTTAATGAATTGATTAATTAGAAGTATTTTAAAAAAATGATAACTCATTATGTCTTTTATAAAAATAAAAAAATGCCTCATAAGCGTAAATAATGTCCCTGAAAATCAAATCTACAGGGCAATTATTGCCCCCATATGAAAAAGTTAATTTCTGACACTGTTTTGAAGGAAATCATGCAACATTTCAAATAAACTTAGATCATTTCCTCTTTTTTTCTTGTGTTGCTATTAGAAGTAAAGCCTGAGGGTTCAATCTTTCTTCTGAGAATTTTTTAATTATTAATGTTTTGCGCTGATATACTAATTAAAATTGCAAGAAAGCTTTTCATTTGTTCTGTTTGCTTAATTAGGACATTTTAAATTAGTATATTATTCAAAGGATTTATAGAGTGTGTGTGCTGTTTTGATGTATAGCTGCTGAAGAACTCTCTCTCTCTCACACACACACACACACACACACACACACACACACACACACACACACACACACACACATGTTGTGTTTCCATGTTTTATGGGGACTTTCCATAGACATAATGGTTTTTATACTGTACAAACTTTATATTCTATCCCCTAAACCTAACCCTACCCCTCAACCTAACCCTCACAGAAAACTTTCTGCATTTTTACATTTTCAAAAAACATAATTTAGTATGATTTATAAGCTGTTTTCCTCATGGGGACTGACAAAATGTCCCCACAAGGTCAAAAATTTCGGGTTTTACTATCCTTATGGGGACATTTGGTCCCCACAAAGTGATAAATACACGCTCACACACACACACACACACACACACACACACACACACACACACACACACACACCCACCCTGTAAAGGATCATTCATTTAAACCTTATCCTTACAATAATAACCAATGAATGGACACAAAGCAGAGACACAGCAAGCTTCTGTGTCTGGTTATTTCTCACTCTTTGCCTCATTGCAGCCACATGGGTTGGAGGGGGTTATATCAACGGCACTGCAGAGTACGTGTATCTGCCCGGCTCTGGTTTGGCTTGGGCTCAGGCACCGTTTGGTTACGCACTCAGCTTGGTAGTAGGTGAGATAACTTTACGTTTATGAATTCATCATTTTACATGAAGACCAATGTCTTTAATATCAATACAAAATTGTGAAATTGTGCTACCACATTGAGGACACTTTGAAAAAACAAATGGAGTTTTGTGGCTTTTAGTTCATGTCTGTTAGTTTTATAGTTATCTTTATGCTAGTGGACTCCTTAAAGCTGACAAACAAACAATTCACATTTAGTAGAGATATATGTAGGACTTCGCGGCTGAAGAAAACTAAGAGAAATGCAAAAATTCCACGCAGAACAACTTAACGACGGACTGGTGCCAGGAAGTCTGAATTTCTCGCATCTGACAAACATCAACTGCCTTAAGAACAGTGATGAATTGGGAAAAGCACAACAAAACCCCTCTCTCCTCTTTCTGTTAATCAGATAAACCCCCTACTTATCACTGACTATGCTATGTGGCATGGCAACCATGAAATCACAGACAGGCCTATATTCAATATAGCACTCTCTTAAAATTATAATAATAATGAGGCATATTTCTGGCTTACCATCTCACATGAAGCTTAATTCATAAACATTTGACATGGACTTTGGACTTTTCTTAACCAAATACACAGCCGTGTGTAGGATTTTACCCAAAATTTACAAGTGCATCTTATACAAATGATAACCCCCGACAAGTAGGTTCCTTAAAACATGTAATGTATCATCCATGTTGTAAAACCAATAAATGAACCATTATGATTTTTAATCAGGTATTTTCATGTTTTGTAACTAGCATGTTGGATATTCATGAAAGTATGTCATATTTATTATCATTGAGTTTCATTTTGCTTGTCTCGAATGCTAATGTAGGTTATTTTCTAATATTCCTTAGCGTAATTATGATATTAAAATTCATGATTAAACATTGCCCTATTTTGAGCATGAAACAGAACAATAGGCCATAAATTGTGGGGGGAGGACAGAAATGACCATTTGACTCAGCAAAAGACACTTCTGATTGGGTAGAATTCCTTTGGGGGTTGGACTAATCAGAAGGGGGTTAAAAGGTCAGGCCTGACCACCGTTGTCCTCTCTTCTTCTCTCTTCCCTCTCTTCTCTGCTCTATGGCTTTCACACACTTGGACATCAGTTCTGGGGTCCATTCATCTTCTGTGAAATCTCACTCACCAACCCATGTTTATGTTTGTTTGTCCATGTGTTAGTTTAGTTGTTTGTTTTAGTTTAGTTAATAAAGTCTTGTTTGTATTCAAAGACAATTTGATTGTGTATTTGATTAAATCATATCGGTCCCTTGAAATCTTTCGATCCTAAGCTACATGTTCATAAAGAGTTTCAATCTATTTGTGATATTATTTTCAATGGCCATGAGAGTAGTATTACTGTAAGAATTAATCTTATGTTCCGATAAACTCATCTCTGGCCGAAGACTTTGATCGGCCGTACATTGATTCTTTTAATATTCCCCACATAAAATGCTAAATCCCTTATTTAGCTAAATTCCTTGGATATAAATTATTAGCAGATACAATGAGCCTGTTGTATTACATATTGAATGGTGGAGAATTTTAATCAGATTTCGAATCTGCTCAGGTGTTATTTATTTCGAACGTGGCCAAGATTCTTAAACTAATTCATTATTAATATGTTCTTACATATGTATGTATACATTTAAAATGTACAGTCTTTCTCATCTGGAAAACAGGCCTAAAATAGTGATGATTGATCTTGCTATTAAGGGTGTATACCCTTTTTTGTGCAATCAAATGCTGTCTAGAAAGAGATTGCCCCTCCACCTAATACCACCTTCCTCTGACTAGCAATAGCAAATAGGAAATCATGGTTCATGGCTGTGACGCAAACTAAAGGTTATTGGCTATTTAAAAAATTGATAATCCCTTTGAAATGTTCCAACTTCCTGTTTCATGAGGAAATACATCAACACAGGGGTGACGAGGAGGAGGGCGGGGACGGCCCTGCCCTCCTCGTCACAACAAAAAAAGTTGTCATGTGCATAATTAAATTGGTTCATTCAAATGTAAATCAGAACATAACTCTGATGTATACTGATGTTATATAGTAGACACATTTTTCAAATTGTTCCTACAACATAGTGTGTAGCAACATGATCACACAGGAAATCGATATGCTGCTTCCCTAAAATCAACCCGCTATCCTCCTTCGAAATTTTTATATCAATTCAAATATATTCACTTTTTCCTGTGGTGCTACTAATAGCACATTGCGCAAGTAATCTAGTCCGATGGAAACCAGGAAATAATCACATTCACTTCAAAATGCAGGTTCTGGTTAATTGAAAACCAAGAAATAGACTATCATTTAATTGCCAACAAAAGCCTTCATCAGCCAACTAACAAAGGACAATGCATCTATGTCAACTTCTGTAGTTAATTCAGAATGGACTTCAAAGAAATTAGTCTTAAAGTCATCTTAAAGTTCATAAAAAATATAAAATTATTTGTTTTTTAAACACTGGACCTTAACGCTTACTTAATTTACAAATTTAAAACCATGACTTGCACTGCACACAAATAACTAATATTGGCATTATGTTCATGTTGTTTAGCCAGAGGGGAACTGGCCCCCACAGTGAGTCTGGTTTCTCCCAAAGTTATATCTTATGGAGTTTTGTGTTCCTTACCACAGTCGCCTTCAGCTTGCTCACAGGGGTTCTAAATACAATTATTTAATTATTTAATTTCTATACACATTTTACAATCATATTTAATCAAACTACTCTATTATCACTGAAAGACAGTATAGATATTACAATTTAATAAAAAATAAAAAAAAAGATTTAATGCATGATTTCCTGTAAAGCTGCTTTGAAATGATGTGTGTTGAGAAAATTACCAGGAAATAATCACATTCACTTCAAGATGCGTTTCTGGTCCGTTGGAAACCAGGAAAGAATCACATTCACTCTGGAATGTGGGTTTTGATCCCATGGAAACCAGAAAATATTCCCGTTCACTCCGAGATGCAGGTTCTTGTCCCTTGGAAAACAGAAAAATATCACGTTCACTCTGGGATGTGAGTTTTGATCCCACTGAAACCAGGAAGTTATCATGTTCACTCCAAGATGTGGGTTCTAGTCCTTTGGAAACCAGGAAATAATCACGTTCACTCCGAAATGCGTGTTCCAGTTCCTTGGAAACCAAGAAATAATCACATTCACTTCAAGATGCAGGTTCTACTCCCATGGAAACCAAGAAATAATCATGTTCACTCCAAGATGCGGGTTCTAGTGCCAATGGAAACAAGGTAATAATCACGTTTACTCTGGGATGTGAATCTTGGTCCCATGGAAAACAGGAAATAATCTTGTTAACTCCAAGACGTGGATTCTGATCCCATGGAAACCATGAAATAATCATGTTCACTCCGAGATGCAGTTTATAGTCCTTTGGTAACCAGGAAATAATCACGTTCACTCCAAGATGCAGGTTCTTGTCCCTTGGAAACCAGAAAATAATCACGTTCACTGCAAGATGCAGGTTCTAGTCCCATGGAAAAAAGGAAATAATCACATTTACTCCAAGACGTGAGTTTTAGTCACATGGAAACCAGGTAATAATCACATTTACTCTGATAAGTGGTTCTAGTCCTTTCGAAGCAAGGAAATTATCATGTTCACTTTGAGATGCAGGCTCTAGTCCCATGGAAATCAGGAAAATAATCACATTTACTCATAGACATGGGTTCAAATAATTTAAAAACGACTCGGTTACTAACGTAACCTCGGTTCCCTGAGAGGAGGGAACGAGTATTGCGTAAGTAGCTTACGCTATGGGAAAACTCAGTTTCTCGAGAAATATTGAAGTCTTTATGTAAAACGCATTGCAGCTGCACAGCAGACAGCAATGAGCGAGGCAGCTCGGTCATTGGCTGTGTTGCGGCAACTTGCTCGAACCAATGACGGGCGACTCTGAACGCAGCGACCAATGAGCCGCTTCACGCCAGCGGCTCAGAGCCCGCCAAGATTGGCGTGGCTAAGGCTATATATTAGGCTCCGTCATGAGAGTTCTTTAGGTTCAATCGACTGAAGCAACTGACCAAGCACAAGCACGGCAGCTTACGCAATACTCGTTCCCTCCTCTCAGGGAACCGAGGTTACGTTAGTAACCGAGTCGTTCCTCTCGAGAGGTCTCTCCTATTGCGTAAGTAGCTTACGCTATGGGAACACCATGCAAAACGCCATGCGTGCTGACTTCGCTCTATAAAGCCAGAGGCAGATGCCTGAGCCTTAAAGCAAAGTGATTATTCAACGAGCCGGCCAACGGCGAGCTATATAATGGGATAATACAGAGCGCCTTTGCCCCAAGGTGGCCCATGGTGGGAGCTCATTGTAAAAACACACGCACATATCTTATGTACTGATTTTTCTTTTACTGATATGCATAAAAACTCCCTAAGTCAGTCAGAGACGGACCTTATAAGGGAGGAGATAATGCTCAGCATATATGTACTCCAGTCCATACTACAGTCAGGCTGATAGAATGTTGGAATGCAATGAGGGGACCTGTAGGTTATAAAACCTGATAAATGTCAAAGGCGAGGCCCAGCCTGCCGCCGCACAAATATCCTCAATGGGTATCCCACTCGACCACGCCCATGAGGAGGCCATGCTCCTCGTAGAGTGAGCTCTGACGCCTAAGGGGCATTGAAGGCCCTTGGCTTCATAAGCCAGCGCTATAGCATCTACTATCCAGCGCGATATTCTTTGCTTTGAAACTGCGAGACCTTTAGTGCGGCCGCCAAAGCATACGAATAATTGTTCCGTCTGTCTGAACGGGGCAGAACGTTCCAAGTATACTCTGAGCGCCCTGACCGGGCAGAGTAAATTAGCGTCGCTTTCGTCTGCTGAAGATGCTCTGATTAAAAAGTGGCCCGAGCGCCACGCGTGAGTGGGGACACAGCTCTTGAGCCAGCGTTGGAGAGGACGCATGTGCAACAATCCTAGCTGGAGTACAGCTGATGCCGAGGCCATGAGACCGAGCATCCTTTGAAATCGTTTGACGGGGGCGTGTGCACCCGCTCTGAATGATGTTGCAAGGCGCCGAATAGCGAGCGCGCGCTCTGATGAGAGGCGCGCCGTCATCTGCACTGAGACTAGCACTATTCCCAGAAAAGAGATATTCTGGCTGGGGGATAGCACGCTCTTTGCAAAATTGATTCTCAGACCCAGACATTCTAGATGACTGATAATCCAAGATCTGTGCGTCGTTAACTGACTCTCTGATTGTGCTTATTTGCACTCCCCGCTGTCTCAGGGGGGAAAGTGCTGCGTCCATACATTTCGTGAATGTACGGGGGGGCCAATGATAGGCCGAATGGTAGTACTGTGTACTGGTATGACTGTCCCTCGAAAGTGAATCTCAGAAATGGCCTGTGATGAGGCACTATCAGAATGTGAAAGTAAGCATCTTTCAAATCCACTGATAGAAACCAATCCCCAGGGCGAACTTGCGCGAGGATATGTTTGGTCGTTAACATTCTGAACGAGCGAATCATTAAAGCTTTTTTCAGATGTCTGAGATCTAGGATGGGGCGGAGGCCACCGTCCTTTTTCGGGACGAGAAAGTAGCGGCTGTAAAAACCCGCCTCGCTCATAGAGAGAGGAACAGTTTCTATAGCGCTCTTCTCTATCAGTTTGAGCACCTCGGTGCGTAGAACATGTGAAACATCTTTCCTCACTTTCGTCTCGACCACCGCTGAAAAGCGGGGTGGTCTGCGAGCGAATTGAAGCGAGTAACCGTGTCTTATTATGTTCAAAACCCATTTCGGCATGTCGGGGATTTTTTCCCCGGCTTTTGCTCGCACAGATATGGGCTGAATGCTGGCTGGGGGCGTGTCGCAGTGATGTATGGACCCTGCCGGCGAATTGCCTTGTGCTAACACTGAGCTTACAGCTCTCAGAGGCGCGGGAGCGCACTGAGCAGCTTTGTTGAGTGCCGAGTGCAGGGGTGCGTGTGAGATTACAGGCAAGCACACTATCTCCGTAATGCTCGCAGCATGAGCTGGAGAAATGTTTGAAACTGTATAGACAGTGTTTACGGGTGGGGGTGCATACATTGCGCCACTTTCATAAAGCTTCCCGTTCTTAGCGGGGAGTTTCTTGGATCGCGCGCCGCATCTGTGATGCTCGCGGCATGGGCCAGAGAACTGTTTGAAACTGTATGGGCAGCGCTTATGGGTGGGGGTGCATATACCGTAGTAGGCACGCGCGCCATTTTCATAAAGCCTCCCGCTCGTGGCGGGGGGTTTTTGGGCATGCATACAGTGTTTGTGTGTAGGGATGCATGCATGACAGCTGGCACGCGCGTTATCTTTATAGTATTTCCCGCTTTTACTGGGGAGTGCGGGGCTTTCCACGACTTTGTGAGTTCGTCGTGAACTTCGGGGAAGAAAGGGGAGGGTCTCTGTCGAGGGGCCTGCCGGCGCCCTTGCAGGAACCACTCGTCCAGCCGGCTGCGGGCGGGTTCTTCCGGAGAAGACCAGTCGAGCCCGAGGTCTTCCATGGCTTTGGACAGTATGCGGACGATTTCTGAGTCCATGCTGGTGCCCCTGCTCGTGTCCGCTAGTGTCGCCGGCGCGGGGTCGAAGGCCGAGCCCGGCCAGTCGTCGGATGCAGCGTCAATGAAAAGGCTGTCATCCTTTTCAGACCCAGCGCTCTGGAGGGGTGCTGGTCTGCCTGCGTGAATAGAACTGGCGGCAGGGAGTCCTCGGGTGGTGGTGAAGCACGCGGAGACTGGCCCGGCGTGACGTCACTGAAGTCCGCGTGCTCTGGCGGCCTCCGTGAGCGGCGCTTTTTCTTGCACGGCTCGAACAGAGGGGATGGCAGCACGGTGGTAGCAGGCTCGTTCGCGGCGAAGGCGGCAAAGCAAGCGCGCAGCTCGGTGAGGCCCAGGGAGTCACATTCGGGGCATCCGCCTCGAGTGAGAGCAGCTTCTGCGTGGTCAGGTCCCAGGCAGCGAGCGCAGATAATGTGACGGTCCCCGTCAGGAAGAGGGCCTCTGCACGAGGCGCAGGTCGAAGGCATTTTAAACAACGCCTCGAATTTGCTCTTTACTAAGGACAAAAAAGCGTCGCAGAGGCGAACACTTGAAAAGTTATTGCTTAGTAAAGGATATAAGGTGATGCGCGCCGGATGGCGTAGCAGAAGGCTTTGAAGGCGGCTGAAGGCGCCGGCGTCCTCGTAGCAGTCCTGCTGTAGGCTTGTCGACGGCGGGCGAAAAGACTCCAATAATCCAGAGGATCCAGCGAAGAGAAGGTCTTTGCTGAAGGAGATTAAATCTAAAGAACTCTCATGATGGGGCGCCTAATATATAGCCTTAGCCACGGCAATCTTGGCGGGCTCTGAGCGCACGGGCGTGAAGCGCGCTCATTGGTCGCGTGTTCAGAGTCGCCCCGTCATTGGTTCGAGCAAGTTGCTGCAACACAGCCAATGACCGAGCTGCCTCGCTCATTGCTGTCTGCTGTGCAGCTGCAATGCGTTTTACATAAAGACTTCAATATTTCTCGAGAAACGGAGTTTTCCCATAGAGTAAGCTACTTACGCAATAGGAGAGACCTCTCGAGAGGGAACAAGGAAATTAGCAGGTTTACTCTGAGATGCAGGTTCTAGTCTCATGGAAATCAGGAAATAATCACATTTGCTCTGACATGCTGGTTCTTGTTCCTTGAAAACTAGGAAATAGTCACATTCACTCCAAGATTCGGGTTCTAGTCCCAATGTAAAAAGTAATACTCACTTTTACTCCGAGATATGGGTTTTGGTCCCATGGAAACCAGGAAATAATCACATTTACTCTGGGATGTGGGTTTTCGTCCCATGGAAAACAGGAAATAATCTTGTTAAATCCAAGATGTGGATTTTGATCCCATAGAAACCAGGAAATAATCGTGTTCATTCTGAGATGCTGGTTCTAGTGCTTTGGTAACCAGGAAATAGTGATATTCACTCCAAGATGCGGGTTCTAATCCCATGGAAACCAGGAAATAATCAAGTTTACTTTGAGACATGGGTTCTATTCGCATGGAAACCAGAAAATAATCATGTTTACTCTAGGATGTGGATTTTGGTCCCATGAAAAACGTGAAAAAATCTTGTTAACTTCAAGATGTGGATTCTGATCCCATGGAAACCATGAAATAATCATTTTCTCTCTGAGTTGCTGATTCTGGTCCATTGGAAACCAGGAAATATTCAAGTTCACTCCAAGATGCGGGTTCTAGTCCTATGGAAACCAGGAAATAATCACGTTCACTCCAAGATGTGGGTTCTAGTCACATGGAAACCAGGAAGTAATCACGTTCACTCCAAGATGCATCTTCTAGTCCAATGGAAACCAGGAAATAATCACATTTACTCTGAGATGCGGGTTCTAGTCCTTTCGAAACAAGGAAATTATCACATTCACTCTGAGCTGCAGGTTCTAGTCCCTTGGAAATTAGGAAATAATCACGTTCACTCCAAGATGCAGGTTCTAGACCCATGGAAACCAGGAAATAATAAAGTTCACTCAAAGAGTTGGGTTCTGGTGCCATAGAGACCAGTAAGAAATCATGTTAACTTTAAGACACGGGTTCTGGTGCCATGGAAACCAGGAAGTAATCCTATTCACTCCAAGACATGGGGTCTGGTGCCATGGAAATCAGAAAGTAATTGTGTTCATTCCAAGACACGGGTTCTGGTGTCATGAAAACCAGGAAATAAGCAGAGATCCTAAAATTTAATATTTACTCCACTGACAGTTACGTTTAGGTTTTGGTTAGGGATAGAGTAAATACAATTTGCATTCATGTTGACTGTATTACATCTTTTTCAACCCGCTTTTGGCACCACCTTGTTTACATTTCATCCTGGAAACTAGTCAACAAACTTCAGTTTCAGCCACAGGGGGCAGTGCTTCAAATTTCGTTAAGTACCGACCAATTTCAGCAGCAGAACTTTCAATCACTGAATTTCCAGTTTGATCAGTCTGTTTGCTGTACAGTTTTCAATTTCTCTTTTCTTCTGTTAGGTGGCTTATTCTTTGCAAAACCCATGCGCTCAAGGGGTTACGTGACTATGCTAGATCCCTTCCAGCAGCTCTATGGGAAGAGAATGGGTGGACTTCTCTTCATTCCAGCTTTACTCGGAGAGATATTCTGGTCTGCTGCTATTTTATCAGCATTGGGTATGACAACACTTTGAACACTAAATATCACTTCACCGCTTCACCTTTATGAAATGTATAATTTATCTGTGCTAAAAATGTATTTTATACTTTATTGATAGCAACTTAAAATTCTCTATTCTCTGTACAGGTGCAACACTGAGTGTGATTGTAGACATCAACATCAACATGTCTGTTGTGATATCGGCTTTAATTGCTATTTTCTACACACTGGTGGGTGGACTGTATTCCGTTGCGTACACTGATGTCGTTCAACTTTTCTGCATTTTTCTGGGTTTGGTGAGTCTTTGATTAGGATGCATTTATACAAACATGCAAATATGACAGCTGGCAAGGATGTAACATTTCCACACAACTAATTAAATCATTTTTAATTATTATGAACATGACAACAGCATTACTCAGACATGATTAACACTCTAATAAGCTAATTGTGTCTGCAACAAAATCATTGGTTAATGTGAACTTAATTTACACTGCACAGATCAATGCTTTTGGAAAATGTTCTCCACTCTAGCCATTTTGGTTAGATGTTCCAGCATGCTTAAAATATTTCAAATATGTCATGTTAAGGTAATTGTTGAACATTTGTCTGTGTGTGTTTGTGTGTGTGTGTGTGTGTGTGTGTGTGTGTGTGTGTGTTTGCGTACATACATATAGAAAATCATTACTGTATACTGTATGTATGTACTATATGTGTACATGTATGAACATAAACTATAATAATTCCAATATAAGAAAAACTACATAAGAGACACCGGTAAATGAGTTAAGGGTCTGTAAATGACCATGAGAAAATGTAACATTTTCTTTCTGTGGCAAATGTGGAATTTGTTCAAAATGATGAAATAATTATTTTTCTTTTGTAATTTCCTACATGTCTTTTTTAGTGGATGAGTGTGCCGTTTGCTCTGTCTAACCCTGCTGTGTCAGACATCGGTTTTACCGCTGTAAACACAGTGTTTCAGTCACCGTGGCTGGGTGAGATTGATCCATCTGACGGTTGGATGTGGGCTGATAACTTCTGTCTGCTTGTGAGTGTGTGAGAAATCATAAACACAAAGGGTCCTATTTTCAAAGCTCTAGCGCTAGTCATATGTGCAAAGTCAATGTGCATGGGCATTACATTTTCGTATTTTCGTGTAAGCATGCACTAAGTCTAGGTGCAAGTGGGTTTAGTGAAATTGCATGTGCAAAGCGCTAATGGGCTGGGTCAAGTGCAAAGAGTTTCTTCTCTGGATATTTCACCATCTGGGTCTTATATATTGTCCATTTCCTCAAGCACCAGCGAGTTGTAGTGTAAATGGGCTGTATGCAATGTATTAGAAGAATAGACATATGGACTTTTTTTTGCATTATCAAAAGAATGTCTGGCACATTTCTGTGACAGTGACACGCTCCTATTATACACATGGAATATGTGGTTCTCATCAGGACTGGAATGTAAATTATGGCATTGTCATAGCCATGAGTGGGCCTGGGTGGGCCTAACCAAGTCAATCCAATCATTGTCTTATGCCCCTTATCTACCAACATTCAAACGCTTGCTGGCCTCAAACCACCAACTACTAACATCAGAGACTATTGGAATAATGGCAGCATAAAAGCTTTCAAAACAACAGCAGCTCAAAAACAAATTTAGATTTCTGTCATTATAACAAAGCTATTTATACACCTGATGGCGATCAGGCATGTTCAGTTGCAGCAGCTCCAACCACTTTATGTTCATTGTGTAATAAAATATTTGTAACAACTTTCATATACAGTCAGGTCCATAAATATTGGGACATCGACACAATTCTAATCTTTTTGGCTCTATACACCACCACAATGGATTTGAAATGAAACGAACAAGATGTGCTTTAACTGCAGACTTTCAGCTTTAATTTGAGGGTATTTATATCCAAATCAGGTAAACGGTGTAGGAATTACAACAGATCCCTCTTACCTTGCTATCGCAGCAGCGTCATCTCTCCCCTGCTATAATGAGAGTGTAAAACGATCAGAGAAAAAAATAATTATTTTTATTGACATTAAAACTTACTAGTCATACATAAAGACAATACATATTTCTGTCAGTTTTATCCATCATTTTCATCTGTCTAAAGACAAGGCAGAAAATTGGGCTAGGAAAAAACTACCAAAAATGGTTGCCAGGATATCAGAAAACTCAAAAGCAAGATAAGTGAATAATGAGTCTTTAATGAAAAAACAGAGGTTTGGGGGGGAAAATAAACAAAAAACTGAATAATATGACTGTAGGATGCTGGTTGGCAGTGGTCCAAAACATAAAGAGAATTCCATATGAAATCTTTAATTAGGAACTCGGCCAGTTCTTGAGGCAGTCTGGAACACAGTTCAATGGAAAGGAGGAGGCGAGAACCGTCTTAACAGTATAAATAATATTTTAATAATAAACTTAAACAAAAAGACAAACACACACAGGTGTCAGGCTGTAACTCTCTCTCTCTCTCTCTCTCTCTCTCTCTCTCTCTCTGTTGCACTGCCGTTTCTGGTCGCCTTTATCCTTCTCGGGCTTAATCAGCCTAATTAGGGGCCGGGTGTGTGGAATCATGGCCCGGCCCTGCCCTCCATCCTGCCACATTCCTCTCTCGTTCTCTCAGGCCGGGAAGCCCCCACCCCACCCCTTTTCCGGGGAGGGCGCCGTCTGCCAGCAGGTCATCCCCGTCTTCCTGGATCTGGGAGGGGACAAGGGGAGGGAAACAACAATAATAAAAAAAAATAACTGCTGGACTTACACACTGTAACAATGATGTACCAACCAAAAGCACAGTAATAATATTTCAAAAGAGAGGGAAAGGCCAACGCGGAGCGGGAGAGAGAACATATTTTTATTACTCGCCGGTTCTCCGATATGCCGTAGCCTGGTCCTCGGTCACTCCACCACCCTCTAGTGGACGATAGCCATGTCTCCCCGGGCAGATCGGAGGCAGTCCACCGGCCCCTAGTGTATGGAATGCATTTTTGGTGGACGGAAGAGGTCTCCCCTGCCCCTGGCAGTGGTCCTCCCACTCCAAGCAGTCAGCCAGGAGCCCCTCCCCACTCGCGGTCGGAGGTTCTCTGTCCCCGCTGCATTTTAGTGGATGGTAGGGGTCTCCTCCTCCCTGGCAGCAGCCCTGACTGCTCCAGGCAGTCGGCTAAGAGCCCCTCTTCCCCTAGCGGTCAGCGGCTGTTCCTCCGCTCTCAGGCAGCCAGGCTATTCTCAGTCACAAGGCCTCCTGACGTTCCATATGTTTCGCATGCAAAATTTTATATTTCTGAATGTATTCAAACATGAGTATTGTTGATTAAACGTTAAATATCCTTAATCTAGACAAACTTTAGTGGCAAAATGTCCAATATACACCCCTGGCTGGAAACAATTAGCTTAACAATAAAAACATTTAAATATAAACAAATTTAATAAAAAAAATCAATAAATAAAACATTTACAGATCTCACGCAATCGATAATTTCTCTTGGCCAATCCACCCAAATGTTTATGCCTATGCTACTGAATTATAGAGTAATGTAAATATCATTAATCAGATTGATCAAGGGATATTTTTTCTTTTTTTGCACTATATTCACTTCTACTGGTCAGTTTTGCTTTACAAATTTAATTAATTTATTGAAACACAAAAAACTTATAACAAAATATTTATAAATTACAATTACTCTTTAAAAGAAATGAAAATATAATCAAAATAACAAAATGGTTCTAAAAGTCATATAACAAATCCAAACATTTTACCCTCTCCAACTTCTTTCACCAGCTCCTTTTGCAGTGACATAAAAATCTCTTTACGACAACAGGTGGGAAAATACCAGTACAAACTAAACCATAAGTAAAATAATATAAACATAATAATAATAATAATTGAAAAATAAAACCATAACCTATACGGTAATCAGCAAGTTTAGGAACTTTAGACTTTAGATGTTAGATTTTGCACTGAAAACAGACATTGGTCTGAATATCGTAATGACCTGTTTCTCAGGAAAATATCAAATTGCACTTTGTTCTACTTCATTAAAATAAAATACACCCACAGTTTACGTGCATACACACTCAGAGTGCGCTAACACTCCTGCCCACAGCCACTCACGCTTTGCGCTGGCACAAAAATTGCGCTTAGAATTAGGACTCTTTCCAGAGCGTGCTGAGTGACCACAGTCAGGCTTCCTAAGCAACCAACTGACCCCGGTTGCTAGGGAGGGTAGAGTCACATGGGATAACCTCCTCGTGGTCGCTATAATGTGGTTCTCGCTCTCGCTAGGGCATGTGATGAGTTGTGTGTGGATGCCACGGGAATAGCGTGAAGACTCCACGTGCGCTAGGTCTCCGAGGTAATGCGCACAACAAGCCACGTGATAAGATGCACGGATTGACGGTCTCAGACACGGATGCAACTGAGATTCGTCCTCCACCACCCGGATTGAGGCGAGTCACTACGCCACCATGAGGACTTAGAGCGCATTGGGAATTGGGCATTCCAAATTGGGGAGAAGGGGGGAGAATATAAATAAAAAAGAAATTAGGGCTCTCATGAAAATTGTATAAGATGTAGCACATGGATATTGTGCATATCACTGCACTAAGCGCCGCCATGAAAATAGAGCCCAAAATCGTACAAACTCCAAACAGAGAACCTTGTCTTGTATTTCCCTCTATTTTACTTTTTTGGAGTATGTTTTTTGTTAGTCTTAAAACAGAAATGACACATTAAAGTAAAAAAAATAAATTCTGTATGAAAACGCCACAAAGACCTCAATTTAAATGTAGAATTTGAAAATCAGTAAGGTGCTGTAGTCAAATAAAAAAAAAAATCTAATCTGGTGAGAAAACATAGTTAAAACTGAAAATATGCAGTTGTTACCTCAATGATCAATTTTTGACCTGATCTGACCCTAAAAATGACCTTTGTTGGTGTAACTTAATTGAATAAAATTCAGAGTATATTCATTTCATTTAGATGTTACCACATGAAGCACATAGGTTACTGAACCTGACAATCAATTTGACTGTTTTGCAATAACAGTTTTGCTATTGTAAAGTTTTAAGACCTTATCTTTTTCTTCCTGATACAGTCCCCTGACAATTCTGTGAATATGCGTGCAAACATTTTAAAATATATTTTTGTGCTTTGTAGATGTTGGGTGGGATCCCATGGCAGGTGTATTTTCAGCGCGTTCTCTCTGCTTCATCAGCGAGTTATGCTCAAGTCCTGTCATTCCTTGCTGCTTTCGGCTGTTTAGTCATGGCTATTCCCTCTGTGCTGATCGGAGCTATTGGGGCATCCACAGGTAACATGCATGCTTAAAAACCTTAACAGCAATATTTTAGCACTGTTTGTGTGCTTTAGAGACCTGCAGCAGAATGTTGCTCAGAATATTCCTAAAGCTGATCTGTTTTACCACTAGTAATAAGAGAAGATGCGAGTTGAGTTCTCAGAGATGTGGGATTTCACAGCGTCATGCTGATGACTCCAGATGTTTGCTGTCATGTATATTTGAGGAGTTGTGCATTTGACAGAATCTACAGGGGCTTAATTAATGTTGTTGATCACAGGCTTGTGAATCAAAGTCTTCTCAATCAGCAGATGTTTACTTTACACCACCTCTAATGAATAAAGGCATATTCACAAAACACATCACACATCACTTCAAACATATTTTTACAGTTAAATTGTGCACATTATTTTAAACAAGAAATATTTTACTATACTATAATTTTTTTATACAGTAGTACAGTCTAAAGGCCTCGCTATAAAATGCATAAGTGTTTAACCAAACATTTACATACCCCGGGTCATTAACGATCTTCCTGACACCTGTATGTGTGTTTTTCTTTTTGGTTCAGTTTTATATTAAACTATTATTTATATTGTCAAGCCAGTTCTCTGATACGCTGTAGCTTGGTCCGTGGCAACTCCTCCACCCTCTAATGGACGATATCCACAACTCCCCGGGCGGACCGGAGGCAGTTCTCTGCCCATGGTGGAAGGAACGCCCCGCCACGTTTTGGTGGAAGGTAGAGGATGGTAACCACTCCAGGTGGTTGGTTGGGAGCCCCTCCTCCCCTCGTGGTCAGCGGCCGTTCCTCCACTTCCAGGCGGCCATTCCTCTATTTCACAGGCGGGCGGGCTCCTCAGCCCTCCAGTGGATGGCTGCGGCTGCTCCTTTGGGGTTGATGGCAGTGGTTAAAACTCTACTATGGCACATCCCTCATCCTTCCAGGGTTTCAGCACCAGTGTAAAGGGGTTAATGGGAAAGGAGGAGGTGAGAACCAGCTTGACAATATAAATAATAGTTTAATATAAAACTGAACCAAAAAGACAAACACACACACACACAGGTGTGGGGCAGCTGCCCGTAAATCTATCTCTCTGTTGCACTGCCGTCTCCAGTCGGCCCTTATCGCTCTCGTGCTAATCAGCCTGATTAGGAGCCGGGTGTGCGGAATCACGACCCGGCCACGGCCTCTGCACTGCCACAATACTGTATATACTATATATATAGTATGTATATGTTCTATGTACAGTATATAATAAATATATACTGTATATATATATATATATATTATCAATGTGCACTGATGATTTATTCACAATAAGATCAAGAACATGTATTAAGAAAGTTGATGTTATGTTGACTTTAATAAGAGTTATTATTGACTTGTTGTTTAATATTTTTAGACTGGAATCAGACGTCATATGGTTCAATTTCTCCAGTGGAAAAGGATGAATCTGATATGATCTTACCCATTGTACTCCAGCACCTCTGCCCGCCCTTTGTTTCCTTCTTTGGTTTGGGGGCAGTGTCAGCCGCGGTGATGTCATCAGCGGACTCATCTATACTTTCTGCTAGTTCCATGTTCGCACGAAATATTTACCAACTCGCTTTTCGTCAGTCAGTAAGTTCTTGATGCTATTAACCAAGTTGTGACTGCTTATGATCTTATTTTCTTACAGCAACCATTATTTTGTTTTTACATCGCAGTAAATTTAACATTTCTGTACTATAAAAAAGTAAGCAATTTTAACAGAAAGCCTGTAATATAATGGCTATGACAATATATACTGTCTATTTGCACTTTTAAGTAAATATTTTATTTATTTAGAAAATCATGCTTTATC
The DNA here is from genome assembly GCF_025860055.1 of Xyrauchen texanus. Lineage (NCBI taxonomy): Eukaryota > Metazoa > Chordata > Actinopteri > Cypriniformes > Catostomidae > Xyrauchen > Xyrauchen texanus. The sequence continues at coordinate 7,404,938 of NC_068293.1, read as the reverse complement.
ATGCTGTATATTATATTCTGCTTTATCTTATTACAGTATGTTGGCTTGACTGTTATTCTACAGACTTGGTTTAGGGTTTTACAAATATCTCTAAATCAAGACCAAAATTTCTCACTGTAACTCGTCCAGCTTTCAAGTTACTTCCACCAAATGCAGCACAGATCTTCAGACTGTTCAGACTTGAGTAGCTATGACTTTTCTAACATATTTGAATGATGGTTTCCACCAGTGGCGGTCCGAGAAAAATCAATTTTACAAGGCAAATATATACATTTGTATCGAAAGGTCAAACCAATAAAAGATAACACTGGGTCTAAATCTGAAATATTATTATATGTTTTTTGCTGGCAATTATGCTCCAATACACATGCAGATGATTTCCTGTACCTGATATCTTAAAATGGTCTTGATAACTACAGATTTGTTATACTATTTCCACTCATCATTTCAACACTTTTGGAAGCTTTTTGAACTATATATATATTGTCTGTATATTACTGTAAACAAATTTACAGTGTGCAAATGTAAACCGCACGCTGAAGCATTGTAATTGCAAGTTACTCTAAGAAAGTTTATGTGAGCTGACGTATTTGATTTATTTAAAAAAACGTTGTTTGTTTTGTGTGTGCCTCTGTGCAGGCATCAGACCGAGAGATTGTGTGGGTGATGCGGATCACTATCTTTGTATTTGGGGCGTTAGCAACCGCTATGGCTCTCCTAACTGGCTCTGTTTATGGTCTGTGGTATTTAAGCTCAGATCTAGTGTACGTCATTATCTTCCCACAACTCCTCTGCGTGCTCTTCATCAAGGGTACAAACACCTACGGATCCGTCGCTGGGTACGTCTTCGGCCTGCTGCTGCGTATCGGTGGGGGTGAACCGTATCTCAAGTTTCCACCGTTTATCTACTACCCTGGCTGGGAAACCAGGGAGAAGGTGCACCATCTCACCCAGGAAGTGGAAATCTTTGTAGAACAGAGGTTCCCTTATAAGACAGTCTCTATGCTGGCTTCGCTCTTGAGCAATGCAGCTTTCTCATATTTGGCCAAGTATCTGTTCGAGAGTGGAACTCTTTCTCCGAAATATGACTTCCTGGATGCAGTAGTTTCCAAGCACAGTAAAGAAACGATGGACAAGACGACCCTTGTCACCAGTGACAACATCATTCTGTCTGAATTGGCACCAGTGAAGCCCAGACACGGAAGCTCTCTCGCAGGAACGTTTATAAACACAGACGTACTTACTGGCGAGGGAGACATTAGTCCAGACTTTAATGATGATCATGAGTAGAGGGTCTTATTTTCACATCTCTGATAAAAGGAGTGATTCTAAGATTTACATTGACATGTTGAAGACAAAATCACAGAGTAGAAACCTGGAACTGGAGGATATGAGGCCGAAGGGGGAAAATTGTGCAGTATTCATGGAATACATTTGTTATGACATGACACAACGTTTTGATGGTATGTATGAAACACGCTTCTATTTTTTATTTTTGTCCAGCTAAGAGAGCTAATATATTGATAAACCATCAGCCACTTATATAGTAATGCATAATTACTTATTTTAAAGGAACAGATCATCCACATATAAGTGTTGTAATGATTTACTCATCCTCATTTCATTGCAATACAAAAGGAAATATGTTCAAGCTGCTCTTTTACATACAATGTAATTGTAAAAAAAGATTTCACATAAAAGCACCATAAAAGTATCATAACAGTTTCATAAAATCGCTCCATTCGACTGTAATCCAAGTTTTCTGAAGCCAAATATTTTTTTATGACAAACAGAAAAAAATATAAGTCATTATTCATACAGCCTGATCTCATGTAAAGTCTATGACTGTGATAACATTTATGCAAAATCACATTATATGATTCCTTACAAGTATCACAACAGTGTCGATTTGAAATGTCCAATTTGTGGCGCTAAATGCGAATTAGTTAAACGTTCTTCCAAAAACATGACGTTTTGTAATTTTAATGCTCTATTAAGTTTTAAATGAACAAAACAGACCTCCCTACCCTAAACCTTAAAGCAATGTTCTGAGTTCAATACAATTTAAGTTCAATCCTCAAAAAAATTATTTTGACTCTACCCACTGTCTCTTTAAAAACAATTACAATGGAAGTGAATGTGGCCAATTTTGGAGGGTTTAAACGCTGAAATTTGAAGCTTTAATGTAATGTTTGTGGTAATCAGCATTAGCCACAAAACTTGTGTTGAGCCCAGAACATTCCTTTAAACCTAAACCTTAACGATAGTGTCAGAATGTTAGATGAAAAAACACAATTGCTGAAACAACAATGTCATTTTGTGGTGTTTATAACACACTAGGCTCACGTGTCCTCTGTCATTTGCGTTCCTTTTTTTTTCCTTTCGGAAGTTTGACAGCCCCTGGTCAACATGTGCTTTCACAGTGTGTAAAAGAGCAGCATGAACATTCTTCAAAACTTCTCCTCTTGTGTTCCACAGAAAAAAAAGTCATATGGGTTTGCAACAACATGAGTAAATGATAACATAAAATGTTGGTGTAACTACCCTTTATTTGATTTTAAGCTTTAGATGTTCAAATATGTTAGACGGAACAAATTAACTAGAACATTTTGACTGAAAGTCAGGATCAGATTAACTTGGATGAGAAGTGACGTATTACCCAAGACCTGATGATAATAAACAGCAACTGTCAAAGAGCAAGAGTGAAAATGTTCATTATTACTTAATTAACCATTTACCAAGAATGGCAGGCATAAAATGGATGTTTATAATGACCGTCCTTGACTATCTAAACTTGAACATGTTTACCAGAGACGTAGTGCAAAATGTCAGGTAGTTTTAACAATTTCAGAAATTTCTATCAAGGGGAAGAAATCATGTAAATGTGATGCCAAGACAAACAGTCCCAAATGCAGAGGAACAGTTCAAAGGATTTATTTTCAATTAATGTGTGTAGTCACTGTGGATGTCGAGGATACCGGCATTGGCTGCAGCAGCTTGGAGAGATGACAGAGAAGTATGCACGCTGTGGCCACACCTGGGCAATCCGTAAAGAGTGCGTTTGTAGAATGAGTGTGTGCGTTGTGGAAGTCAGGAATAGATTCTTGGAATCCTCCATTAAAGCTTAGTAAATTGCAGAATGATGCCAAGCAGGGTAGGGCGATCTAGCTTCCGACACATGGGCAAAGATGAGGTATCCTCCGTGGAAACCCATCTGAGACACAGCGAACTGGAAGGCAACCAACACACCCGACACACGGGCAACCAACAGATACACGAGACAGAACCAACTAGGCAGAGAGAGTGAGGTAAATTACTACACATCAAACAACAATCAAGTAAAGATACTGAGAACATGAAAGGATTAAGAAGGGGTTAATTAGAGGAGAACAGGTGTTGCTCAGCACACTAATCAGTGGCATGATCAGCGTTCCCTGGGAACAATCAAAGTTCCTATGGAAACGCCGATCATGTATGCCAGCCACGCCTGCGAGACATGGGGGAGAGAAAATAACAAAACAAACAAAACAAACCGGCAAACTCAACGGAGTCGTGACAATAAAGCATAAACAAAATAGATCATGTGTAATATATATAATGTATATACATATATATATATATATATATACACACACACACAAAAGGAGATGTTTTAAATAATTTTCACACTGCTGTATTTTCTGCTAAATGAACAAATGTTAATGTATAATAATATAAATTCGAAAATTACAATTGTTAAATTTTTTATTTAAATATAGAGAATAGAGAACTATAATAGAGATTATTATTGTCCAATTGTTAATGTAAATGTTGTCGGATTTGTTTATAATTTCAGATTATGGTGTGTTAAAGTTGCCTTAATTTAATATATGATACAACATAATGCCTCGGCATCTGTTCAGACATAAATGTGAGTGTATATGCTTTATGATTGTGTAGCCCCTGTTAAACAGGTGTGTATTTCATGTTTCCAGCAAACTGTGGAGAATATGTCAGTTGTTAATCTATTTTTGTTGTTGTAAAATGAAAAGTATATTTTTGTGTGGTAGGTGTATTTCTTCTATATCTAACAAATGAATATAATAGCTGCTTCAGAGGAAAATAATAGTCTAATTTTGACAAAAAGTTCTGGAGGAAATATTTATTTAGCTATTTATTTTATAATAGAGTGAAAATTATGTGGGGTATTGAAAATAAATTATGTTTTTGACATTATGGCATGTGTGTGTGTGTTTTATTTATTTTTAAAGCAGACCATTTTGAAGGTATGGAGTGACATAAATTTGAGTGACATCAATTTAACCAGTTGTATACATCTGAGATTCTCAGTTCATTGCTATCCATGATTGGAAGTGTTGGACAATGCAACATGTTCAAGGAATTTCCTTTGGCTGTAATCCTATCAAGCACATAAGCACATTGTAACCAGCCATGGGATATTATTTTAAGACCAACCCTATAGAAATAACTATACAGATTTCTGAAATAAGCCAGAAAAACGTTGTATGACTTCACTTGGCATAAAGATCCACAGCAGCAAAAGATAGTAATAGGTAGTAGTTCTATAGATCCAGTCATAAAACCCTTATAACACGTTCCACCACACAATATCATGATTGCCAAAAAGCCCAATACATTACTTAGATTTAGATGTATACACTGAACAGGTGGCCTCCTAAATGTGTGAAATATCACATAAAATCACAAAACAATATAACAATGTGTGAAATACATCTTTCAGGGGAATATCACAATAGTAAAATTGCAACTTACATTTGTCCCTTTGTTAAGGGTTTATAAAGGGGTTAATTAATGACTAATGAGGCATTTACCAATGTATTATAAATCATTTATATGCAGTTCTAACAACAAATATGACTTTCATGCAATACTTGCCAAACTGAGCATTTTTACATAAATATTATAAGTACTTAATAAATACACGTATTCATAAAATCCCATAACTCACGATTTATGCCAAAATGCAGCAAACGTCGACTATTATATATATTATGTATACTGAGATTGGAAGGAGGGATTATGTCATTTTTCAACTGTCTGCTTTGTGTTTATATTCATTACTGTAATGTCCTGACTCACTTGTGTTGTCAACTTCCTTGTCACGTTGATGTAAAACAAAAATGGTTTTAAGTCCCAGTTACCTAAAGTCCTCTACAAAAACATTTAGCAGGTCTTCATGCTCATTCGCAGCATATATCATTTAATAATACCTGATGACCATTAAACCATACTGAATGGAGTGGTGGTGGTGTAGTGGGCTAAAGCACATAACTGGTAATCAGAAGGTCGCTGGATCGATCCCCACAGCCACCACCATTGTGTCCTTGAGCAAGACACATAATCCAGGTTGTTCCTGGGGGATTGTCCCTGTAATAAGTGCACTGTAAGTCACTTTGGATAAAAGCGTCTGCCAAATGCATAAATGTAAATGTAAATGTAAATTTATGTATCTAGATTTCTAATGATGGAAACTCCTTTATAAATTCTTAATTTGTGTTCATTTTACATTCATAAATTATTAATGTTGAATAAGTGTTATTACACATGAATAACATCTGAGGTAAAATGGATCACTATTTGGCAGGTATTGCATTCAAGTCATGCATGTTGTTATAACACATTTATAATGCATTTGTAAATGCCTTATTAGTCATTAATGAATGCCTTAATAAGCCATTAACAAAGGGAACATTACTATAAAGTGTTGAGAAAAGTTTTATTTAGGCCTGACTACAGAATATCCTTGTGACTGGTGAATTGGTAGCCTTATCACATGAAATGCACAACACAATGTGAGAGCGATCAGCATGACCTATATGAAACATCACATAACAGTCGTGTAATTTTCTTCTGTGGAGCAAAAGACTTCAAAAGCAAAACATTCTAACCCACAACCACTGACCTGGAAATGCTACATCTTGTTTTAAAGCCTCAAATAATGGTGGTGGAGGAACTGAAAGAGATTCTGAGCAATTTGTTGTAATGCTTTAGATGTTCAGAGAAAAAAATAACTAAATAAAAACAAGCCCTACAATGGCCTGTGGTGCTATCATCAGTGTAAGTGCACTTCTAAAGCAAAGACGAACCCTGAAGCAACTAAAACATTCACTTTGACCCATGACAACGCAACACTTTTCATTCAAAGATGCCCATGTGTACTTTCATATATATATATATATATATATATATATATATATATATATATATATATATATATATATATATACACACAGTGGTGTAGTGTCTGAAGAAGTGGCCATACTGCAAATTTATTTTTTCATAAAAAAATATATTGGCTGTTGTAATCAAAGTCCCACATGAACTTACAAAATGTATATCAGGGTAAGTTTCTTGCTGGCATGGTGTACAGTATACACTACTAAGAACAATGCTGCCCTACAAAGGCAAAAGACCTAAACTCGTTAGAGTGTGGAACTGAGAAAAATGACTTTAATTTTTTTTTGTTGTCCAGCCAAATGTATTATAGGTAGGACACTGGAAATCTGGCAATTAGATGTTTTAGTAATTATATTTATCTACATAAAAAATCTTGAGCTCAAACTTGACTTTTGACCCCTATTTTGAAGTTACTGTACTCTGCCTTTGTATTGTCTGCAAAAAGTGAGAAGTCATGCAAAGGCAAAAGGCAGTAACTTGCACATTATCAATATTTGGTTGCTGATCACCATTTACAAAAAAAATTTTAATAACAGCTGTATAAAATCTAGTGATCATTGCATTTATTTTGGATGATTTACAATTACTTAAAGCCATGTACTTATTGCTATCCTGTGCTTTGGTTGTATTCTGATGGCATTTTAAATACATTATATATGACACATACCTCCATAGTGGTAAATAATAGCTTTAATTGGTGTGCAGTAAAACAAACAGGTTGACTGCAGATAGGTGACACTGAATTATATGAATAAATACAAGATAAGCATATTTCTAATGAGTAAACATAATAATTTAATTAATAATGGAATACAAAGATATAACAAATCATGTGCAAATTTAAAATGCATGGGATTGGAATAAGAGATGATTAACATGTACAAATAAGTGAACTTAGAATCCTGTTAATTTCTTGTTGTTTCATGGTGTTCTTACTCGTCATCCTCCACATCATTGCTCACAGGTAGTGAACACAAGAAAGCCCTTCTGGTTTCATACAAATTACATTGTAGGAGAATATTTGTTTTAAATTTGAATTTTTTTATTTAAAAGGGCAGTAGCTCAGTGAGTATTGATGCTGACTACCAACTCTGGAGTCGCGAGTTTGAATCCAGTGTGTGCTGAGTGACTCCAGCCAGGTCTCCTAAGCAACCAAATTGAACCGGTTGCTAGGGAGGGTAGAGTCACATGGAGTAACCTCCTCATGGTTGCGATTAGTGGTTCTCACTCTCAATGGGGCACGTGGTAAGTTGTGTGTGGATCATGGAGAATAGCACAAGCATAGGAGGGGGGGAGGGGTTCCGCCTATGCTTGTGCTATTCTCCATGATCCACACACAACTTACCAACTTACCATTTGAGGGTTGTCCCCCCTAAAATATCATTAAAATATGTGTATTGTAAATAGTATAATGATATATTCTTAAAATAATTGTTTAAGAAATAAAATATACAAATGCAAACGGGGCAACAACAAAAAAAACCCTGGTGTCCCCTTCAAAAATTGCTCTTGAGAATTGATATGTTTATTGTCCCCCCAACATTTTGATGAAATTTTCACCCAAGCACAAGCCTCCACATGCTGGGAGTCGCTGCGCTGTCATGCACAGCGAGTCAAGTGATAAGATGCACAGATTGACGGACTCAGAAGTGGAGGCAACTGAGACTTGTCCTCCAACTGAGGTGAGTAACCGTGCCACCATGAGGACCTACTAATTAGTGGGAACTGGGCATTACAAACTGGGGAGAAAAGGGGATACATTTTTGTTTTTAAATGAAAGAAAAAAAGGTCTCATTAATGTTGCTTTCTTTAGGCTACTATGAAAATTGTTAATACTTTATAATTACTCTAATTAATAAACTAATACATAGATCATATGCAATAAACTGTTAAGGATTGTATATCTCATATGAGTGTAGTAATGTTAACACGTTATCTTATTCTAACACGGAGGAGGGCGGGGTGGGGCCGGAATGATGCATGGCTGAACCCCAATCCCCCTGATGAGGTGAGCGAGGTATAAAGGCATCTGGAGATGACAGTTCAAGAGAGAGAGAGCTTCAGGCAGCTGTCCTGCATTTTTGGTTGTTATTTGGCTCAGGTGTCTGCACTCTTACTACTCTCCCTCTCTTGACGGAAGCTCGACCATGCCAGCACTGCCACATATCCCCACCGCCCAAATCAGGCCGGGGAGACATCTGGACAACCCCTCCCCCCATTTCTGGACAGCAATGCAGCGACAGCCATCTGCGCTCCCGGTCCAGTGGACAGAGCAGTGCCAACAGGCGTTTACGCAGGTTAAAGCCAGGAGCACAGATGGCTGTCTCCAACTTGCTGTTCAGAAGTGGGGGGGGGGGGTGATTTGTAGTCAATCTGGATGTCTCCTCAGCCTGAGTCGGGCGGTGGGGATATTTGGCAGCAGGGGCGTGGTCGAGCGTCCGTCTGGAGAGAGAGAGAGCGGTAAGAGTGCAGACACCTGTGCCAAATAACAACCAATCATGCAGGGCAGCTGCCTGAAGCTCTCTCTCTCTCTTGAACTGTCATTTCCTGACACCTTTATCTCTTGCTATGTTTTTTCCCCCTTCTGCCCTAGTGTACTAAGGGGCTGCCGTGCCTTGTTAAAACTATGTATATTTACTGTTTAAGTACTGTTTCGTATGTTGCAGCCTATTGCAGCAGTACTTGCTAGGAGAAGAAATTAGATAGTAAGCAATTTTGGGTTTGTGCTCTGACGGTAACCTATCGTTCGGGCCGAGTAGGGTCGGGCCACACAGTCTCGGGTAAGGGTCGGGTTTCATTTTAAAGCCCATGCAGACCACTATGGCAGATTGCTGTGTGTACCCTCAAATTAAATCCTGCAGGTGCCCATGCTTTACGGTGCTGCAGCTTCCGGTGGCCATACGTATTATCACTTATTTCAGGTGGTCATACGCAAAATCCTAAGAAAGCTAGGTGGCATATGGCGTACTACTCTATATACAAATATACTGTATATTTATATATTTGCACAGTTATCTTGGTAGTCACCACTGTATTTGCCAGGTTCTTTTGGGGTCTGCAGTCTTTTTTTGGACTTTTACACAAAACGTGAGTTTTGGTAATTTTTCCTCTTAACAAAAGGCTCTTGCAGACAGGAGCCTAATGATGTTGAATTGTGTCAAGCAGAAGCTATACAACCAATAAATAATGAAAAATGTCTGGCATCGATAATAATGAACTCTATCTTCTTGCTTTCTTCTCATTTCAGAAAACAAACCCCATCAAGCTGTCTTTAAATTATTTTTCTTCAACTGTCTGAATTTTCTTAAAGAACATAAAACAAAAGGACAAATTTCCCATAATTAGGTGCTCTAATTATAAACTGTAGAGTCAAACAGTAAAATAAACGAGTGCTTGAATCAGGTGGATTATCATTGATGTGTTAATAGATGTCTCTCAGTGCTGTGTTCGTATCTTGCTGTGAATGCTGAGACGAGTGGATGCTTGTCTACCTCACTGCCTCTCTTTAATTAAACCACCCACTCTCTTTGCACAACTCAGCACTGGTCACATTGATTACTTACTCATTTAATGACCTGTAAGTTCAAACACACGTTGTTTTTTTTATATATATATAAACGGGTTTCAAGAGAAGAAAATCTTTATGATGTTTCTTCAAAGGCAAGTGTGGAAAAAAGTGCTAAATGGATGTTAATTTCTTCCCATGATTCAGACTCTGTCATCTCTGACAATGTCAAACAATGCATTTTATATTTATTCACAACATTAAAAGTGAAATGCATTACTGAAGTAATTTTTTAGCATCATAACGCAACACATGCTTGTTATAAATGACTTAGCTCAGGCATGAAACACATGGCACAAGCTAATCAGTTCTTTGAACTTGTTATCTGTAATCCAATTAGCTTGCATGATGTAAGCTGTGAGGTCTTTTGACTTGTAATCAGTTATCTCTCAGTGCCTAACATTTAAATTGCTCTGTTTTGTAGAAAAGCTAATTTCACTGCAGCGTGCAGCAAGAGTTTTCTCTGAAACCCTCCACCTCTCCAGCTTCACCTGTCTAGATCTGCAGTAGCTTGTCCACATGTTAACTCAGTTTGTCTGTGCATTTTCTAGCAGTAGCAAGTCTTTTCCTTATTCATTTTCAAGTTAATTCAAGTACATTTTCCTTAAAGCAGGCAAGAACCACTTATAATATGATTACGTCATAAAGCACTGAGTATTGACTTTAAGGCAAAATCAAAATGCCTTTGGCAGTAAAACAGAGACTATCTGATTGCATTAAATGTGGAATGTAAATATGAAGCATGTTTCCTGAGGTAATGGGGTTGATTTTTGAATGCCGTAATTCTTCTGCAGATTCCCAGCTTTAAAATTGGACCTATGCAATCAACTGTCACAGTACCTCAGAAAACAGTGTCTCGTAATTTTCCTCACAAGCAACTTCAATCCTTCGCTGTAATAGTTCATGAAGAGCTAACAAAACTTATCAAAAAATCAAAAGCCACAAAATGTATGTTAGATCCAATACCAGCTAAGCTCTTAAAAGATGTATTCCCTGTAATCTCAGAACCTCTTCTTAATATTATTACCTCCTCGCTATCCTTAGGACATGTCCCAAGAAACTTTAAAATGGCAGTTATCAAACCACTTATTAAGAAGCCACAGCTAAATCCTGGAGAATTGGCCAATTACAGACCAATTTCAAATCTACCATTTATGTAGAAAATATTAGAAAAGGTAATGTCCTCCCAACTATGTTCATTTATACAGATAAATTGTATATATGAACAATTTTAGTCAGGATGTAGGCCCCTTCATAGTACAGAGACTGCACTTATCAGAGTTACAAATTACTTGCCTTTATGATCTGATCGTGGCTGCATTTCTCTTCTAGTGCTTTTAGATCTTGCTGCCTTCGACAAAATAGATCATGACATCCTCTTGAATAGACTGGAGAATTATGTGGACTATGGTTTAGGTACTATTTAGCACACTGCTACCACTTTGTTTGTGTAAAAGAGGAATTGTCAAATCAAACAAAAGTTAAGTATGGATTGCCACAGGGATCAGTTTAGGGCCTCTGCTTTTCTCCTTATATATGCTTCCCCTAGGAGATATTATCAGGAATCATGGAATAAGTTTCCAATGTTATGCTGATGATACCCAACATTATATTCTTCTAAACCCAACAAGCCCCTTCATCTCCTGCTGGAAGGCAGCAGGCTCCTCATCCTTCAGGCAAACTGCTCCAGTATCATCACATCAAAAATCCTTGGCATCGCGAACCTCCATTAGCGGAGAGGGCTCTCTGATGGTGTGTCTTCCTCCATTCCCTGGTTTCGGCACCAGTGTGGCAGCAAGCCTTTTTTCATTGTGAAAGGAGAAAGCAGGAACTGGATTAACACTTAACAAGACTTTAATAATAACTTAAACACTGAATTGCAACATAAAAACAGGACAACAAACACACACACACACACACACAGATCCATGTGTGTCTCTCTCTCTCTCTCTCCAACACTCCTGACTCCTCCTCTTATCTCTCTCCTGTTGATAAGGCAACTCAGCACCAGGTGTGCACACTCACAGCCTGGCCACGCCCTCCTTCTCGTCACATCCATCAACTCATAATTAGGCTGCTTTAGTTAGGTCTTCCAGTACCAGAAACATCTATTATGATCTATAACTCTGCATAAAATGAAATGGCATCTACGCTAATATTATTCTATTTGCTACTGCTACGTGTCGCTGAGTGTTGACGACAAACTACAGCCAGTGCTAGCCATCTCTTCAGTCTTTTGACTTCAGAGGATGAACTGATGCCAACTCCAACTCTAAACATCGGATACTTCATATGCCACTGCCTGAACCTGGAATTTAGGATGGACCCCACCAAATTTCAACGAAATTAACTGCCGGTTGAACTGCGATGCACCACATTGATCTCTGTATGCATCACCTTTGTGTTTTGATGGTCTCTTGATATGGAACATACAGACTATAATTTATTTGCCAACAAAAGCCTTCATCAGCCAACTAGCAAAGGACAATATATGTGGACCTCTGCAGTTAATCGAGGATGGACTTCAAAGACAGAAGTAATTAAACTTAAAGTTCATAAAAAATCTTCTTTTGTTAAACACTGGACCTTAACGCTTACTTAATTTACACATTTTAAACCATGACTTGCACTACACACAAATAACTAATACTGGCATTATATTCATGATGTTAGTCAGAGGGGAACTGGTCCCCACAGTGAGTCTTGTTTCTTCCAAGATTATTTTTCTTTAACCAACATCTTATGGAGTTTTGTGTTTCTTGCCACAGTCACCTTGGCTTGCTCACAGGGGTTCTAAATACAGTTATTATTTAATTATAAAATTTTTATACACAATTTACAATCATATTTAATCAAACTACACAATGATCGCCAAGAATTTATAAATATTACAGTTCCATTTTTTTGTTAATGCATAATTTCCTGTAAAGATACTTTGAAACAATTTGTGTTGTGAGCTATATATATAAAAGCGCTATACAAATAAAAATTATTTGACTTGAATTTAGAATGATACACAGCTAAAAAGTGGCATTGTCAGATTTTTAAAACCGAATAAATGAAAATACTGTCATTCTGTTTATGTGTGTATCTCAACCAGGGCAAAAAAACAATAACAACAACAACATTTTAGAACTGACGATTTGCGTGATGCCTTATGGGCTTTTCATCTGAATGTGGACACATGCTGGACAGGGCTCTGGGCTCTGGGACAAAGCCTGATATGAGGCAGATATTGATTTTCTTTCTCTTCATACATCACTCTGTAAGTGATTGCTGTAGTCATCTGTGACTGCTTCTGTTGGTGTGGGTGTCCTGAATCTCACCCTCAGCTTTCACATTTTAAACTAAAAACTCTATCATATCATAGAACACCTGTCAAATCTTAAACGAAAATAACGGAAACAGATCAACCCACTAATCAGTTTTAAAATTGTGAAACAATGCAAAAGAAAGCATGGTTTTGTACTGAATTAAAGGCTATTTATCTATTTACAATTGGACACAGGTCTAATTAATCTCTTCTCCTAATTAAATTAGCAAACCATAATAATCATAGTTGTGCACACTCTTTTATTTTCAAAATGTTCATTAGGGATGAGCACTACCTCTGATTTCCTCTCTTCTATTTTTCACCACTTTGTTGTTGTTTAGATTGCCTTATTTCTATCGATAAAATCCACGATCAACACTTGCAAATCAGGCACTCGCTCTTTTAGACCACACTAGTGGGTGTGGCAACTCGTAGCTCCTCTGAACAGGATTGAACACATTTTCTGTCAATCGTTGTTTTGGCTTTTTGATTGAAAGATTTTTTAAGATGCACATTTATTTTAACTCTCTAATGCCACGTCCATATGTATTTCCATCATGTGATGCAGCAACCTTATGTTATTCACCTCGCTTTATAAGCGCTAAATATGCTTTTGTGGGACACGGATATGCGCAGAGTGATTGAACTGATTGAAATTGCACTCTGCTCAGGAGGAGGCGGGAACTGGCTGAACAATCAACGTAAGTTTTAACAACATAAATTAACTCAAATCAACTTAAACACAAACACATTGAAACTCACACCCAGCGGCCACATGTGGCTCTCTCTCTCCCTCAAACTGGCACCTCCGGCTCGTCTTTATCCCCCTCGTGGCCTGTTTACCTTGATTCAGGGCCGGGCTTGTGTCCTCAAGGCCGGGCCCACCCTCCTCCCCGTCACTCTTCTGCTTCACCTGACTCAGACTGGGGAAACCATGTCAAACCATGTCAAACTGCTGAAAAGCCCTGATATTCTTAACAGTGCTGACGAGGTAAAGAGAAAACACCTACCCTGCCGTCGCCTGGTCCTCAGCCACTCCTCCGAGCTCCTGCGGATGACAGCTCGCTCCTCCCCTGGCAGAAAGCCGTGAGTTCTCCTACCCCTGGCGGACGGAAGGGCTCCTCCCCTTTCTTGGCAGATGACAGCAGTTCCTCTGACTCTTGACAGGGGCGAGGACTCTGTGACAACTTATCCTTCCTCCTTCCCTGGGAGGCACCAGTGTAAATGGGTATGGTGGGCAAGGAGGAGGTGGGAACAGGCTGAACAATTGACGAAAGTTTTAATAACATAAATGAACTCAAATAAACTTATACACAAACACACTGACACACACAAACCCAGCAGCCACATGTGGCTCTCTCTCCCTTGAACTGGCACCTCTGGCTCATCTTTATCCCCTCCTCGATTCAGGCCGAGCGTGTGTCCTCACGGCCCGGCCCTGCCCTCCTCCTCATGACTGAGAAATTCAACCATGTCAAAGGCTGAAAAGCCCTGATATTCTTAACAGTGCTGACGAGGTAAAGAGAAAACACCTACCCTGCTGCACCAACATCAATTACAAGACTTTTCACATCAAGACCCTTACTAACATTTATCACAGTAAAGTGTGTGGAGCCGAGGGGGGCGGGGCCGGGCTAGAATGTCACACGCCCCCCTCCACTCCACAAGTGCAACAGAATTTTTCAATACAACTGTGGAGGATATAGCCAAGTAAAAGATCCGGAAATCACATCCTGTCATGGGTATGTATGTACTGTTGTAGTGACAAATTGTCACTGTAATGTTTACCTTGTTCCACAAGGCAATAAACTGTCATCAAACGATTGATGATCACCTGTATGTGATTGTATGACTTTATTTTATATATATATATATATATATATATAGTTTTTTTCTGTAGTACAGTATTTTGTTGTGGATGTCCCAATGTGGATACTGGATTTGCACTTTTCAGAGGGCTCAATAAAATATTTAAATAATATTTTGGTTTGATTTTTGACATAATAAATGTAATTGATTGTGTAAAATAGGCACATATCGTAATATCGATTGCAGGCCCCTGAATCGAATCAAATCGAAATTGTATCGTGGCAGACTTTGAGGTATCAGCAAACATCGGATCACTGTCTAAGAGAATCAATAAGATTGTATCGTGACGTAACGGACAATTTACACTCCTAGTATTTAATCTAGAGTATGCAATTTAGACCAGAGGCATTTTTGTTACACTTGTTGAAAGTCTATTTGCATCCTGACAGCAATCAATATACACACAAAAAAAAAATCCATTATCTGTGGCAGTCACAGGCCTGTAAAAGGCCCAAATGTAATGATAGGATGGCCTACCTGCCTGTCAAACTATGTTCCTGCCTACCTCTGCGCTCTCTGGCCGTGCACTCAATGGCGTGAGTTGGGGGCAGGACTATCTGTCTGTTTGAACAACTGCAGGCAAGGGGCAAGAAAGCTGTTTTAAAAACAATGTTTATTTTTGCAGTTCCGTTCGATGGCACTTTAAGGTGAAGCATGCTCAAGCTAAAGGGTAGGCTAATGCCTTGTTTGTATTTTTTGTTGACATTAGCCTCTACTATATTTCGTTAAACCAATGACTAAAATCTAAATAGGACCCACTTTATATTAGGTGGCCTTAACCTCTATGTACTTAACCTTATGAACTTAAAATGTACATTCCTGTTGTCGCACTGTAATTCAATTTAAAGTAGTTGCATTTAATTACATTTGTAGTTACACTGTTAACATTACCCCTAACCAAACTCTTACTCCAAAATCTAACGCTAACCCCTAATCCTAACCCTAAACCTACACTTCCTCCTAAGCCTAGTTATTCGCTATGTGCACAGGTGACGCGACGAAGGTTCGAAATCTGCGTGGTGGGCGGGGGGACTTCCGGTTTAGGTTACTACCGGTATTTCCGATGTAGATGTTGTGGAAGAGTGAGTGGCAAGCTATCAGTGAGTACCGTATGTAAAATGTTAACAGTAAATAAGAAACGTCTTACATATCAGTATCAAATTGGCAACTCTAAATTACATTGTAGTGTTTCTCGATGTGCCGTTTCATCGAGGTATAATTCTGAAGTTTTCATCGTTTTCCGCATCAGCCTGAGGTACGAGCTCAGTGGCTAGTCAAGATAAGACGCGAGAACTTCACTCCTACCGATAACACCGGGTATGCAGTCGACATTTTAAGCTAGAAGATTTCATCATAACCACAGGACGCTGAAAACCTGTTCAAGGAGCTGTGCCATGTCTTTTGAGTGGAACAATTTTTTGTTTACCAGCGCCAAGGACTGTATTTTTCTCTATGAGCTTCCATATACTGCTTATATATTTTGTAATTTACTATGCTGTTTGTTTTTTTGTATCTTGTGATATACCTTTCAGAAAATTGTCTGAAATATTGACAATGTTTACATGTCATTTATTTTCTTTTACACTGCCAGGAGGAACACAAATACATGAGTTAATTCAGACATTTATTATACAAAGACACAAGCTGTCATACTACACTCAACAATAACATGGCTCCTATAATTGTAACATTGTGATGCAACGTTTGACATTTTGTATGAGATAAACTAGTTATCTAGTTTGTAGATAACTAGTCCACATAACTGCACATAATACAGTACTCAACAGTACTTTAATGCTTCTTTGCACTTCTGGTTGGATGTCAACTGCATTTCATTGGCTCTGTACCTGTACTCTGCTAAATGACAATAACATTTAATGTAATCTAATAACTACTAACACTGAATTCATAATAACAAAAGGTACCTCATATAGGTTTGTTGTTTATGTACATACATGTGCATTTCTTAAAGAGAACTATTTACATTGATTTTCACACAAACACATGTTTTGTACAGTCTGATACAGTAATGCAACATTATGATTAAGGCTCTGCCAGCCACACAGGAGCACTCGACCTCATAGAGCTGAACAGGAGTGGAGTCTTCTAGGACAATCTTTTAAAAAACAAAAAGTGTGTTATAATCAGCAGAGATCACAAACTGATCAGATATCTCAAAGTCAAAAGTGCATTTTGCATTATTTTTCAAGTTAGCTACTATGAGTTAGAGAATGAGGTTACTTTAGGGTTAGTAAGAAAGTAAGTTAAACACAACACAATATAAACAGCAAAGCAACTGTCTCAACAACCAGCTTCTGGGGTTTCATATAGGAATGGTAGGTCTACTAGAACACTAATAGGGCAGGCACGTGTCATCATAGTGTTACCTACTTCAAACGTTTGGCTAGCTAGATAGTTGTCTAAGATGTTCAACTTGTTTAGGTAATTATACATTTGTTTGCCAGTTTAACCCATCATTGCCAAATTGAAGCCCCAGAACAGAACTGGTTGGATCAGACAAACAACTGAACTGTCTTTCATCCTACTCTGATGGTGTGAGGTTTCTCATGTTTCCTCAAAGATCTATGACAGGTAGCACGGATGCTGACTCTCCCTGTCTGTCTTTACTTGATACTGGGGATAACCAAATACTGTCAATACATGTAACTGAACAACACAAGTCATTAGTATATGGGTGATTCTTAGACTATGGGCACTTTTATGTACTTTGTAACCAAAAATGTCATTTTTTAAAAATATGACCAAAGTACAATTGATATGGATTGCAAGAGTAGATTTGTGTAATACTTTTTATATTATAATACATTACAATACTTTTTATATTTAGATTATAATATTATTTTTATTTCTAAATTATACTTTTATATTAATTGATTTCATTTAGATGAATGAAAATTCAATTTTGTTACATCATTTATTGCTTATATTTTTGCCTTGCCATAAGTTGTGTCAGTTATTTACACGCACTGTAACGTTCATCTGTGAGACAAATCAGTTGTATACATCAAACTCAGCACTACACTAAGAACAGTTGTGGTTATGTTTAATGGCTTTGTGAATTGAGTTTACTGAGTGTGATGAGTTTAATTGTTTTTCTAATAAACATCTCCACTGTTTCTCTACATTCACGTTAATTCATTGTAATTTCCATCACCACCCACATTTTTAAAAAATATTTAAAAAGTTCTCATCACACATTAAAAATGTATCCACAATTTACGAGATCATGCTCTACTTAATATAAAAATGCAAGTCATTTATTTTCTAATAAGCTCTTGCCCAAACCAGTATTACATTTCAGAGTGTGACAGGTGTACAGTTCACCGTTTGGTCCTTAGGGCAGTTAATTTATCTCATTGACAAATGTATAATTATTGTACATTGTGGAAAAACTGATAAAACTAGTTACAAAAATGATCCTAGACAATTCTTGACTGACATAAGTTATTCTGTTTTTAAATAACAGCATTGAGATGTGGTGGAAATGACATTTCACTGCTGTTATCTAAAAACAGAATAACTCATAACTTCTTAGTTATGAGACTAACACAGTCTCATAACCTCTCTTGTAATCTAAGTTTGTCCTCTTACAGACCTTAAAACTAGACAAATAATTTAAACTTATGAGACGGTGTTACGTGACTTTTGAACAAGTTTTTTTATTCAACTTCACAAGCCTAAAAGTGCCCCTTGTTGAAGAAACGCCCATACATTTATTCAATGTCAGATAGTAAAATGAACATATAATAAACCACATGTGACCAACAACTAAAATTAATCGTTTAATAAGTATTTTGTAAAGGTTACTTTCTAGCCTAACGTCACCTAGCATCATCGCTAACGTTAGGGCTACAGCTAGCTAAAGACATAGCATAACTTACCTTCATAATTGTCAATGAATGAAGAGACGTATATCTTGAAACCCTTTTCCCTCTTTAATCCTACTCTCGGGAGCCGATGATGACGCTTGAATTATTCGGTGTACGTCATTTATCGTTATCCTTGGCAGATGTTGAAGGGATCTGGTGTAGAAAGCCATGTTTATCTGGTCCTAGTCTTACCTGACAGTTACCGGCGTCGTCGATGAACCTAACGTAGCGTTAGACCGGAAATACCATCGCCCACCAGTGACGTCTGACAATCATGGAACGTTCGTAAAATCAACTAGCCAATACCTCAACTTCAGTAGCAGCAAATGTGGGCATTTTGCAGAAAAACCTGTAGTTACACAGTAAATACATAGTCTTGTATGTTTTTAAATGTTAGTACATAGTAGTTAAGGCCACTTAATATAAAGTGTGACCATGAAATGTTTTTCATTTTGGTTTGTTCTGAGCAAAAACTGTATTTTTTGTTCCGATTCAGAAGTTACGCTGTCTCCATTCTAAATGTTACGTTTAGAACTGAATAAAAGAATGGTTAATAACGTTCTTTTTAAAATGAGAGTACTCTGCATTTGTCAGGATATACACTAGGAAAACAAGGTTAGAAGGATTCAGAATAACTTTTAATTCAGCTTTCGTAGGACAGTAGGGAAGTTCAGATGCATAAACGGGTGCTGTGAGTATAATACTGATGAATGACCGTCTTTACTCTTGCAGATAACGGCAGGCTTGAATGTGGTATGAAACACAATCCAAAGGACACTGAGCATGAACACCAGGGAGATGGTGGAGTCTCTGGACGAGGGAAACAGGTAAGTAACACAAGGGTGTACTGAGGAAACAGACTGGAACAGTTCAGGAACAATAGTCTGAAATGCACAGAGAGCAGGTTAGTGGGTCTTTCCTTGTTTAAGGTTCGACAGAGACTGGGGGTGAGGTGTGATCTTTAGTAGTGCTGGTGATTGCTGGATTGCTGGATTGATGACAGGTGATTAGTATTCGGGTGAGTGTGATCTCTGTGTTGTGGATGTGAGTGAGCCTGATTGACTCCTGACATTACCCCCCCCCCCCTCCAGGGTCCGTGTCAGCGGACCGAGGACCCAGACGTCGAGGTGGTCTGCCTCGAGGTCGTGGGGCTGGTCGATGTGGATGTTGTTGGTGGAATTCAGTGAGAAGAGTCGGGTCTAGGATATCGTCTCGAGGAACCCAAGATCTTTCTTCTGGTCCGTAACCTTCCCAGTCGACAAGGTATTCTATACGACCACCACGACGTCGGGAGTCCAGGATTTTGTGGACGGAGTAGATGGGGTCTTCTTCAATGGTATGTAAGGGAGGGGTCTGGTCAGGATCAGGCTCTGTAGTGGGAGGAAAAACAGAAGGATAATGAGGTTTCAGGAGAGATACATGGAAAACTGGGTGAATCTTGAATCGAGGAGGCAGGTGAAGCTTATATATGACTGGATTGACTTGATGGAGAATTTTAAAAGGTCCGATATATCGTGGGCTCAATTTACGACATGTTTGGCATAGACGGATGTCTCGAGTCGAGAGCCAGACAAGTTGACCAGGTTCAAACACGGGGGTGTCATTTCGACGTGCATCTGCAAATCTTTTGTGTCTGTGTATGGCCCGTTGGAGATGATGATGGGCATCTTTCCACACTCTTTCACTTTCTCGAAACCAGTAATCAACTGAAGGGACCTCGGAAGGCTCACCGGACCATGGAAACAGTGGTGGCTGGAAACCTAGGAAACATTGGATAGGTGTTAGCTCTGTGATGGTCTGATGCAAGGAGTTTTGGGCGTATTCTGCCCAGGCAAGGAATTGATTCCACGTGTCTTGATGATTTTGACAGAATGTGCGGCGGAAACGATTAATTTCTTGAACCTTCCACTCAGTCTGCCCATTAGCCTGGGGATGATATCCCGATGTCAAGCTTATCGTCACTCCGAGAAGAGAAAAGAAAGCTTTCCAAACCTGAGAGATGAATTGAGGTCCTCGATCGGACACAATGTCCTCAGGGATGCCAAAATGACGAAAAACCTGGTTGAAGAGGCTCTCGGCTGTCTCATGAGCTGTAGGAAGGCCTGGTAAGGGAATCAGTTTACAGGCTTTGGAGAATCTGTCAACTATAATGATAATGCAGGTGTTGCCTCCTGATGGAGGTAAATCAGTAATGAAATCAATACCCAGATGCAACCACGGCCGTTGAGGAATAGGTAGAGGTAATAGTTTCCCAGAAGGTAAGTGACGTGGAGTTTTAGATATTGCGCAAACTTGACACCCCTGGACGAAGCGTTGTACTTCCTTTCTCATGCCTGGCCACCAATATCATTGCTGTAGGAGAGTGTAAGTCTGTGTTGCTCCAGGATGACCTGTACCAACTGACGAATGAGCAGATTCGATGAGAGGTAGGCGATATTCGTCTGGGACATACGTGAGGGTGTCTGGGCATTCTGGTGGAGTAGGTTCTTGTCTCGTGGCTTCTTGGATTTGATCATTAATGTCCCATTAAATGGGATTGACGAAAACTGTAGTGGGCAGGACTGGTTCGGGTTCATCAACGGTGTCTGGAAGGGCATGGAGTCTGGAAAAAGCATCCGCACGGGTATTCTTGGATCCTGGACGATAGGTAATATGGAAGTGGAACCGAGTGAAGAATAAAGCCCAACGGGCTTGACGTGGGTTTAGTCTCTTGGCTTCTTTAAGATACTGAAGGTTCTTATGATCGGTAAGTACCGTGAACGGATGTTGTGCTCCTTCGAGCCAATGTCTCCACTCTTCCAAAGCCAATTTGATGGCGAGGAGTTCCCGATTACCCACATCATAGTTCTGTTCAGCTGGAGATAATTTTTTTGAAAAGAAGGCACAGGGAAGAGGTTTATGGGAATCCCCCTGGTGCTGAGAAAGTATGGCACCTACTCCCGTAGTGGAGGCATCGACTTCAACGATGAAGGCGAGGTCTGGGTTAGGGTGGCGTAGAAGAGGAGCAGAGATGAACTCGTTTTTCAATGTCTGGAAAGCACGATCAGCTTCAGGGTTCCAGGACAGGGATTTTGGTTTCCCTTTCAGGAGAGAGGTAAGAGCAGAGGTTATGGTACTGTAATTGTTAATGAACCTGCGATAGAAATTCGTGAAGCCAAGGAATCGTTGGAGCTCTTTTACTGTTTGCGGAGTGGGCCATGAGGTGACTGCTGCGACCTTTCCTTCATCCATCTTCACCCCCTGCTTACCCACGATGTACCCAAGGAAGGTAACCGATTCTTGATGGAAGATGCATTTCTCTGCTTTTAGGAAGAGGGAGTGATCTCGTAATCGTTGAAGAACACTGGAGACATGTCGTTGATGCGAAGATTCGTCTTGGGAGAAGATGAGAATATCATCAATATATACTATCACAAATTTGTTGAGGAAATCACGGAGTATTTCATTCATGAAATCTTGAAACACCGAAGGGGCGTTGACCAGACCATACGGCATGATGAGATATTCGTAGTGGCCAGAGGGGGTAATGAATGCAGACTTCCACTCATCCCCCTCTCGTATCCGGATTAGATTATACGCACTCCTGAGGTCAAGCTTGGTGAAGATACTAGTGCCTCGTAGCTGTTCGAGTGATGTGGGTACGAGAGGGAGTGGGTACCGAAACTTGATGGTGATCTTATTCAAAGCCCGGTAATCGATGCAAGGTCTTAGACCACCGTCTTTCTTTGCCACGAAGAAGAAACTAGATGCTGCTGGCGAAGTTGATGGACGAATGTACCCCTGATTTAGGGCTTCTTGTATATACTCTTCCATGGCTCGTTGTTCTGGGATGGAGAGAGAATAAATGTGGCCATGAGGCACCGATGTATCAGGTTCCAAGTCAATGGCGCAATCCCAAGGTCTGTGTGGGGAAGATGAGAGGCCTTTTCAGGACTAAATACGTCTGCAAAGGAGGCATAACAGGGTGGAATTTCCATGGTCCGTTTTGCTTGAGGGCTCTCGATAGATGTCACAGCAATGGAGATAGTTTGAGACGAAGTAGAGACAGGTCTTGGAAGTTTAGGGAAGCAAGTAGAGAAACAAGTAGAACCCCAGCGCAGAATTTCTCCGTTGTTCCATGAGACATCAGGATTGTCTCATGGATAGACAATCCTGATGTGCTGGATGAGCCAGGGTCTGCCAAGAATGATCGCAGAAGTGGAATTTTCCAACACCAAAGGAGTGAATGGTTCTTCGTGTAGACGACCTACTCTTAAAGTGATTGGTTTTATTCTGTGTTTTACATACCCAGGATTCAAGGTCTTTCCAGTCACTGATTTACATTTACATTTATGCATTTGGCAGACGCTTTTATCCAAAGCGACTTACAGTGCAATTATTACAGGGACAATCCCCCCGGAGCAACCTGGAGTTAAGTGCCTTGCTCAAGGACACAATGGTGGTGGCCATGGGGTTAGAACCTGTGACCTTCTGATTAACAGCCCTGTGCTTTAGCCACTACGCCACCACCACTCCACTACGCCACCACCACTCCGATTTGGCTGTGAACGGGGTTGAGCAGAGGATTTTCGGGAGTTGAAGTTGCCGGCAGAGGTCGCCCGAGATGAAATTACCCGCTGATCCTGAATCGATGAGGGCTGTAACTGAGATGGTAACATCAGTAGAAATCAATGAAACGGTGGTGGATAAAGGAGCAATATTGAGGGGACTGGCTACCAACGAACTCACCAGGAGACGAGGTGGACGGACAGGACAACCACCGATGTAATGAGAGTTGTCTCCACAATACAGACAGAGATTATTGGTCATGCGTCTGGTTCTTTCTGATGGAGAAAGACGGGTGTGGTCAATTTGCATAGGCTCAACCCCGTGGTGATCTGGGATATCAGCAGGCCTAGACGAGGAAGCATATGATGATTGGTGATGATCTGGGAAACAATTTTGAACTCGGTGAGAGACTCGGATAGACTGTTGAATAAACTTCTCAAGGCCCATGACATCATCATAAATTGCGAGTTGTAATCTGAGGGCTGGATTTAATCCTTGACGGTAGGTTGTCATGAGTGCTCTCTCATTCCATCCACTCGTGACGGCAAGGGTTCTAAACTTCAAAGCATAGTCAGTTATAGACATTTGTCCTTGTTGGAGGTGATATAACTGCTCACAGACTGATGAATCACCTACAGGACAACCAAATACTTCTTTGAAGTGTGTTATGAAGTTTTGAAGAGAGTCAGTAACCGGTCCTGTCTGATTCCACATGGATTCTGCCCATTGAAGTGCTCGGCCAGATAAGAGTGAAATAATGAAGGAGATTTTTTAACGTTCCGTTGGGAAATTGTATGGTTGTACCTCTAGAGCGAGTGAGCACTGAAGGAGAAATCCGTTGCAATCCTCCTCCCGGCCGGAGAAAGGCGCTGGTTTCACCATAGGGCAGAAAACAAACAGCGGTGGTGAAGCGACAGATCGCGGAAGTGGGAATCGCTGCAGCTCACGCTCACTGAGCTCAGGCGGGGAAATTCCAGCTGGATTAATCACAGGATTGGCTTGTTCTGAATCCATAGCGGTTTTGGGTCGAACCTTCTGTCAGGATATACACTAGGACAACAAGCTTAGAAGGATTCAGAATAACTTTTAATTCAGCTTTCGTAGGACAGTAGGGAAGTTCAGATGCATAAACGGGCGCTGTGAGTATAATACTGATGAATGACCGTCTTTACTCTTGCAGATAACGGCAGGCTTGAATGTGGTATGAAACACCATCCAAAGGACGCTGAGCATGAACACCAGGGAGATGGTGGAGTCTCTGGACGAGGGAAACAGGTAAGTAACACAAGGGTGTACTGAGGAAACAGACTGGAACAGTTCAGGAACAATAGTCTGAAATGCACAGAGAGCAGGTTAGTGGGTCTTTCCTTGTTTAAGGTTCGACAGAGACTGGGGGTGAGGTGTGCTCTTTAGTAGTGCTGGTGATTGCTGGATTGCTGGATTGATGACAGGTGATTAGTATTCGGGTGAGTGTGATCTCTGTGTTGTGGATGTGAGTGAGCCTGATTGACTCCTGACAGCATTAAGGGGTGGGTGAAATATAAATTGCAGTGTTGCCAGATGTCGCAAGAGAAACAAGCAACCAGGTCTGGAAAATCAAGCTTAAAATAAGCCACTTGCCTCACCAAAATATGTGTGGTGGGTTTATCAGCATAGAAATCATAACAAGCATACAGTTAAATGTTCATTAAGCGATTTCACCATTCTGAAGCTTTCATCTGACTGAGCTGCCCTCATTCCAAAACCCCACCCTCCAAAGATCATTTTGAGACTGAAACCTTGCAAAAGAGCAGCACTGATTGTTCCTGTGTCTGTCAAATACAACAGTGGCACAACAGCGCCCTCAACTGACTAACGGTATGAATAATAGCTTTAATGATCCACTTCAAATACTACACTATGAGAACGAGCAAAATGATTGACAGGAGAAAAGCATCAGTGTCCGTGGTCCATGGACCATTTTTGTTTGCTGTTTACAAAGTCTCCGGTGAGATATCTCAGGACACTTATTTCATTACTATATTTAAGGGAGTACCTTTAATTAACAGTAAGGAATCATTTTAATTACAAATCTGCTTCTTAGTCAAAATTCGATATCATCAAATCTGTATATAATAAATATAATCTCCAATAAAACTTGGAGACTATATACTTTTTTACCTCTAATAATGTTCTCCTTGTATCTGGATTAGCCGTGCACAGTGGCGATTTCTCAGGGCCAGCAAAGCCTTCTCTGCTGGTCTAACACGCCAAATAAATAAATATTTCTCATCCTTTAATTCTCAATCACCTTTTCGCCTATGTATTTTTAACTGCTTTCACTCTTAATTAATCTACAAACAAATAGAGAATAACAAAAGTTTATCCAGTCAGAATTTAAGTGTGAGAACTGTTTCACAAATCGCATGCCCGAAGCAGCACGTGAGTCTGAACTCCATCTCGTCAGGCCTTCAGAATTTCCACAGAATCCCTCAACAGTGCAAATGAATGGGCAACTAAAGTCAGATTGTCAGATTCATCAGCCAATCAGATTTATTTATTTGTTCTTGGTGGGTGTGATCTTTAGGATATGTCCCGGTCGAGGCCTTCTAGCTGGCCTTGAGTTACGCAATCACACTTTAAGTGATGTACATAATTCAAGAGTGAAACGCATAAGATCAATCCGTCTGACGAGTCAACTGTCACTGCCGCTATCGCCGTTGAGAAAGAGATACTTATGGATTCAAAAACGCAAGCTGTTCTGCATGAACGTGCGATTGATTAATTTATTAAACAGGAAAGAAGGACTGATTTTCATTTCAAGTAAATTGGTAAGTGCTTTTTGCATTGTTATAGCAACATCAGGACTTTTCTAAGTGTAAATTAGGTTGCTTGAGAATTAAGTGTCGGATCAAGTTTTGAAAAGTAGTGCTGCGTTCCATTCAACTCGGAAAGTCGGATTTTACAACTTCCTACTATGAAAAGTGCAATGGATTGCATCTTTAAGTCAGAATTACAACTTGTAGGCTCGTGCAGAAATTCTCAACTCTGATTTCGCTTAGATGCAGGGGCATGATGTCACACAAACATGTCCAGACTCAGGGAGATATACAAAGTAAGTGATAAACATTCACTTTATTAAGTAATATCGATAAATAAGTTTGTTTCCACATTACATGATATTAAAGCTAAGTTTGGAACAAACACCTGCAGAAACAGGTGTATAAAACATGGTAAATTATAATCTCTTTTGATAATCGTACACCTGTAGCACAAATGATAGCACTGCAGCACTGTTTATTAGTTGGGTTGCTAGGAGACATCTCTAATGAGAGTAAAACCGCTGCTAAGGTAACTGGAGCATTGCAGTTCTGAATATCTGGGAATAGAATGCATTTATGTTCGGAAATATCAAGTAGGAATATCACTCTTCCAACTTGAATGGAACGCAGCATATTAGATTAGATTCAACTTTATTGTCATTACACAAGTACGGGTACAAGGCAACGAAATGCAGTTTGGGTCTAACCAGAAGTGCAATAAATACTATTAGTACAAATTAAATTGGACAAAAACTATCCGAGTAAAAGTGCAGTGGAAAGTAATTGCATATTACAGTTAAAGTACGGTTTTGCAAATGTATATGTAAACAATTGGTACTGTAAATAAACAGTCGGCAGTGCAAATGATATTCCAGTCAGATAAGTAGTGCAAGATGCATATGTAAACAGTTGTTACTATAATATAGTCAGCAGTGCAAATGAACATTATAGCAGTGCAAATAACAAAGTGTATGAGGTATGAGGAGGGAGAGGAGAGTTTATCAGTATATGAGGGGAGTGGGATCAGTGAGGGTTAGAGTTCAGTAAAGAGACAGCTCTGGGGAAAAAGCTGTTCTTTAGTCTGCTGGTCCTGGTCTGGAGGCACCTGAAACGCCTGCCAGAGGGCAGGAGAGAAAACAGTCTGTGGGCTGGGTGAGAGGAGTCCTTAAGGATGCTGCGAGCTCGGTGCAGACAGCGTTTCCTCTGGATGTGCTCGATGGCAGGTAGTTGAGTCCCAGTGATGCGCTGGGCGGTTTCACCACCCGCTGCAGTGCCTTATGCTCTGCAACAGAACAGCTCCCATACCACACTGTAGCACAGTTGGTCAGGATGCTTTCTATTGCACAGCGATAGAAGTTCACCAGGATAGTCGAGGAAAGCTGATTCTTCCTCAGTGTCCTCAGGAAGAAGAGGCGCTGGTGAGCCTTCTTGACCAGGCAGGAGGTGTTGGTTGTCCAGGACATGTCCGCCGAGATGTGGGTTCCCAAGAACTTGAAACTAGAGACACGCTCAACAGCCATTCCATTGATGTGGATGGTGTCGTGTATGCCTCTTGGCTCTTTTCTGAAGTCCACGATGAGCTCCTTCGTTTTGGTGGTGTTGAGGAGCTGGTTATTTTCAGTGCACCATGTGGCCAGGTGCTTGATCTCCTCCCTATAGGCAGTCTCATCGTTGTTGCTGATGAGACCAATCACCGTAGTGTCGTCCGCAAACTTGATGATGGAATTAGATTCGTACACAGGTTTGCAGTCGGAGGTGAAGAGGGAGTAGAGAACGGGCTTAGCACACAGCCCTGTGGTACACCAGTGTTGAGTGTGATGGACGTGGAGCAGGTGAAGCCAGATCGAACATTCTGGGGTCTGTTGGTCAAAAAGTCCAAAATCCAGTTGCACATGGAGGTGTTGATGCCCAGGTCTCCAAGTTTGGCTATTAGCTTAGTTGGGATGACAGTATTGAATGCTGAGCTGAAGTCAACAAACAGCATGCGTGCATAGGTGTTCTTTTGTCCAGATGTGTGAGCACAGAGTGCAGTGCCATGGAAACTGCATCCTCTGTGCTCCTATTGCTACGGTAGGCAAACTGATGTGAGTCCAATGTGGATGGTAGAGAGTCTTTTAGGTGTGCCAGGACCAGCCGCTCAAAGCACTTCATTACAATGGGTGTGAGTGCTACAGGGCGGTAGTCGTTAAGGCACTTCGGGCTGGAGTGTTTTGGCACTGGCACAATGGAAGTGCATTTAAAGCATGTTGGTACAGCTGCTTGGGCAAGAGACAGGTTGAAAATGTCTGTAAAAACCCCAGCGAGCTGCTCCACACATGCTCTGAGTACGCGACCAGGGATGTTGTCTGGTCCTGCAGCCTTGTGCACGCTGATCCTGCTCAGTGCATTGCAGACATCTGTAGATGAGAGTGTGATTGGCGGGTGGTCTGCTGAGGATTTGAGCTTGGTGGCAGAATCTCTGTTGCCTCTTTCAAAGCGAGCATAAAAGTCATTTAGCTCGTTCAGGAAGTTGGCATCAGTGGCTGCGGGGGTGGAGTGAGTTGGTTTGTAGTCACTGATGGCCTGAATGCCCTGCCACATACGTCGAGGGTCAGTGTTGGAAAAGTGTCCCTCTATCTTAAGCTTGTAGCAGTGCTTGGCCTCTTTGATGCCCCTTTTCAGATTTGCTCTGGAAGTGCTATAGGCTTGTGCATCTCCTGATCTGAAGGCAGTGTTGCGTGTCTTCAATAGGAGTCGCACTTCCCTGTTCATCCATAGCTTCTGATTTGGGTATATGGTGATCTGCTTCTGGGTTGTAACACTGTCAATGGTGGTATTAATATAATCCAGTACAGAGGAGGTGTAGCAATCAATGTCCGTGTGAGAGTCACTGGTGGCTTGAGAAGCAAACACACTCCAGTCAGTGTGTAGAAACCTTTCCTGGAGTGTGAAATCTGCCCCCGCAGGCCACACCTTGATGGTCTTCACTGATGGCTTCACGCGATTGATGAGAGGTGCATATTTGGGAGTGAGGAACAAAGAAAGGTGATCTGACTGCCCCAGATCACCTGGTACACTGACCGTGTACACTGACAAAATGAAATTTATTGCAAGCAACATTTAAATCACGAATATTATTAGATATATTTTTCCAGGTATTATAGACCTCCTTGGTAGATTAATATGAAAAATTAGGATTTTTGAATGTCTGTTCGAAAGACGTTCATTTCACAAAACAGTCATGCAGCATAAGGCTTGCTTGAGCAATAAGTGTCATTTCAAGTTCTGGCTTTCATGCGTGGACATGTTTTTAAAATGTCAATTGGTATTACTAGTTAGCTGCGACATACTGTATGATGCCCAAAGGCATAGAGTGTCTTATTCATTGTGAAATTGTGTTTTCTTAATGGCATGAATCACACTGAAGGCCTAGACTTTAAATGCACTGCCCACCACTGGCCAATGCGAGTATATATAGTAATAATACATAGTTGTTAAAAAGGTCTTCATTTACAGAATGTGACATCCACAATGGGCAATTAGGCACAGAAGCAGTTTTTACTTTAGGATCAAAGCATGTTTCATTTTTCTGGGCAGCATGAAGTGGTGTAGTTCCAATAATATTCTGTGATAAACCCATTGGCATTTAGTTTCATTAAAAAATTATTTGGAACAAAATAATAAGAGCTATAACTGGTTACCATCATTTAAAAATAAAGTTTTCACTCCGGAACGATTGAGAATCACTTTAGATTATATACATGAAGCTTAACCTTTTATAGATAGATGTCATGCTGGCTTCTCATTGATTGGTTTAAACTAAATGTGCAGTGGTCACATGATAAATTGAACTGAGAGTAAAACAGGCTCAATCTAATTATGTTGTAATAGCGTTGGTGTGGTAGCGGAAGAGAGACACCTGCAGTCACAACGATCTCTCATCCTGAAGGCCAGTAATGTGCTGTGACTTAAATCAACTCAATGACTCTCAATAGATGCAGAGTGCTCTCAGACTTACACTCATTTAACCACTTCTGTTACAGTGAAGGACAAAAACCTTGAAATAATGACACTGAACAATGCAATAAGTCTATTTCCAATAAGAAACACTATCCTGAGTATTTCATGGCTTTGGCTGGTTGTTGATGCACTCAATATCCGTAAACACATTTACTGTAATGTAGCATATTGTAATAGTTAAACATTTGAACAGAAACATATTTGTACGTTCGACATCATATTCTTGTAAGTTTCACCGAATTAGACAAGCATTTGATGTGTGCATGTGTTCGGGTAAAAAAGCAAATTTTACCAGCTTCTTTTATAAACCCTGCTGACGTTCTGTGTGCAAATTACACAGTAAGATGTTGGGAGGGGGGTGGCGGCCATCTCTGATTTAGTTAATGCACGACTGTGGGGGAGGTGGATGTTGCTGTTTGTTTGAGAAGGCTGGTTGTAAAACATCTTTAATAAATGCAGTCATTCCATATAACCAACCTGACATTTGCAACCTAAAACATAAAAATATAATTCTGAGACTGTTTCAAATTGATGTCATTGTTCATTTATGTGTGTTAGCCAATGTAAAACATGGATAAGCAGCAAATGGGATCTTAAGAGTGCTGACAAATGGCCCATGCCAAAGCAATACCCCTGAAACAGCAGCAAAACCCAATGAATTCAATGTTTTTAGCATTTATCTGACAGTTGCTATTACTTCTACACCATTGGGCTTGTTTTCGGACAAGAAAACACAGTGTGTGACTGCTCATATATCCTGCTAACAAACTGCTGTCAGAGCTCTCTCGCACGCGGCACTCGGCTAATGTTTTACAGGATTGTCGTTTAAAAATGATACAGGGCACAGCGCAATTTAGCCAAGCGATATTAACGGCAGCAGAGAGCGCATCTGGAACGGTGCGGGGGCGGACACAGGCGGGTGATTGATGTGCTGTCACTGACCAGTGGCAGTTATTTATTTGATTATTTTCTTCCTGGTTTAGCTCCAGTATGAATCTGAGGAGGAAAGGAGCTGACAGCAAAAATCTATTGTCATTCTTACTGACACAGCTGAGACTTTAACCCACCAAAGTCTGTCTATATCAACTATCTGTGTCTTAGAACAGTACTGAAAAAGCTAGTGGCCTGTAACAGTGACTAGTTATACTTCAAATCTAACAAGATTTCTGATTGTTTGACCTGGACATTTAAATAACTCGTACAAATCTGTCAAAATGTACTTACCCCCATATGATTCCAAACCTGTATGACATTTTGACATTGTATGGACAAAAGGTGCAATGAAGTGAATAGTGGATGATGCTCTATTTGTGTTCTATGGAAGAATATGTTATTTGGAACAACATGCAGTAAATAATAGCTTGGTTCTATCCTGTTAACCTATAAAGGCTCTGATACATTCACAGCAAAGTTCTGCATTTAAATATGAGAAGTAGACTGTCCTGTCAACAGACAACATGAACTAATGTGACAATAAAATGTTTTCAATGACCATCCTATTCATTTTATGAATAGAATACACATGGGATCAGTAAAAAAAATTTAAAAAAATAAAAATAAAGCTGTTTTAACATTTCAGGGATGATTTAAGGTAATATGTATTGAAATGGTGAAATTGGAACACCCAATATGGCGGTTGTAGAAAATGTGAACAAAAGTAGCACAATTAATGAGATCATTGTTGTCAAATTTAACTGCTGATTTGAAATATGTTTTTGTTTTATCGCAGTCTTTACCAACTGTTTTGGAGACCTATGTTTGTCCCCCATTCAAGTAGACAGTTTTTTTTTACTGTCTGGAAGTGTTCCAAAGATGGCCACCTAGTGGACTGACTTCTCTTGAAATGGACTTTGTCTCAGTGTTGGCGTCAAAGTAGGTGGAGCTTCAGGTTAATTTCATTCTGATCATTTTTTTCATGAAAGGCTAAAAGGTTTACAGTAACTTTTTGTTATAATTACTATATATACATGCACGGTTAATCCAGATAAAAGGAGAACATTAATAGAGGTAAAAAGTATATTTCTCAGTTGTTTCCATGTCTTCACTGAATTATTGTTAGATATGATGCATTACAGATTTGATGTTGCTGGGTTGTGACTGAGAAGCAGATCTGTAAATAAATTATACTTTACTGTTAATTAAAACTGTATGCTTGTTATGATTTCTATGCCAATAAATCCACCACACAGGAAAATAAAATTGCTTAGTTTCGCTTATTTTGGTGATGCAAGCACCTTATTTTGGGCTTGTTTTCCCAGACCAGGATGCTTGTTTCTCTTGCAAGGAAGCAATTATTTGAACTGTAATAATTTAATGTCCAACATGTTTACTAATTGAAAAATTATTACATCCTCCAAAAATATAAACTTTTATACATTTTAGAATTTGTTTCTAAACGTTGGAAAAACAAAACAAAAAAATGCTGGGAATTAGCTGTCATTTTCCGCTGTTTTCTGTGGTGTTCTGTGCTTAAAAATCTTTGTTTTACAGTATTCTTGACATAAAATGGATAGTTCACCCAAAATCTCATAATTTATTCACCCTCGTACCATCCCAGGTGTTTATGACTTTCCTTCTTCACCAGAACGCATTTGAAGGAAAATAGTCAAATATTTTAGCTCTGTAGGTACTTCAAATGCAAGTGGATGGTGATCAGAACTTTGGAGCTCCAAAATTCAAAGACAGTCAGTATAAATGTCATCCATAAAAATTGTTTTATTGTAAATCATCGCTTTCATGTCACAAGAGGGCCGAGGTCACGCGGTCTCTCGTGTGACGTATTCGCGTTGGCATGTTACGAATGTAATCTCACATTTTCTCTTGAGACATCCAGGATAAGCACACAAACGCAACATTGTGCATTAACATACAGATACAAATACATCTCTGAACCAAAACCAACAAGGCTTCTGTACAGTGTTCCTCCTACTCACTTGTAAACAGCACTGCTCTTCCAGGTGTGTCGGACATGTTAGTTCTCACACGAACATGCCAACGCGATTACGTCACGCGCATACGGCTATAGACCTGAATCGATGGTTTATAGTTCAAAAGTACTTAAATATTGAACTTTTTCACACCTAAAGTGTTTGTATCACTTTAGAAGACATTAATTTAACCAGTGGTGTCGTATGGATGACGTTTATGCTGACTGTCTGTGATTTCTGGAGCTTCAAATATCTGATCACCATCCACTTGCATTTTAAGGACCTACTGAGCTGAGATATTTTTCTTAAAATGTGTTCTTCGGATGGAAGAAA
The DNA here is from genome assembly GCF_025860055.1 of Xyrauchen texanus. NCBI lineage: Eukaryota > Metazoa > Chordata > Actinopteri > Cypriniformes > Catostomidae > Xyrauchen > Xyrauchen texanus. Next base: position 7,371,495 of record NC_068293.1, on the reverse strand, counting down.
GTCATACACATACATTTCATATAATTGTGTTGTGAATTAAAAACTTCCATTTGCTTTGAAAATCAACACAGTGGTGAAATTTTGCTACCCTAAATACTCAGCATTGCAATTTTGGAAAGTTTTTCCAAAATTCTTCCCAAAACAAAATATGCATAACCTTTTTACAGTCCTTGTTTTCATCACAGTCACAGTGTTCTTTATGAACAGAGCAGCACTGCTCATGTCAAGACCATCCGACCCAACATTAGTGTCACCTTTATCAGCTGTGTTGACTGTTGGCTGACCTCAGCGTTTACTGCAATGAGGAATCTTATCGAGTAGCGTCTGGTTAAAACAGTGTTTGAGAAAAATGTCTGTGCGTGGATGATTGTACTGCAACTTCATTACATAATTACTTGTGTAGTTATGAAAAACAAAAACCAGAGGTGGGTAGTAACACGCTACATTTACTTGAGTAACTTTATGGAAAAATTGCTTTTATGAGTATGTTTTATGGTGGGTACTTTTCACTCTTACTCAAGTGCATTTCTGATTTAAATAAATTACTTTTACTTTGTTACAATGGCAGACATCCCAAGTCTCCCGGAAGTTCCGGGAGTCTCCCGCGTATTGATAGCGGCTCCCTGATGCCCGCAAATTAGTTAAAATCTCCCGGAATCAAGAGCTAGCGAGCAAGAGCGGTTAGACTGTGCTCCAAACCGTGTAGCGCGCACGGCAGAGAGGGAGAGAGCGAGAGACCTTGCGTGTGTGTGTGCATCAAGAAGTGAAGACAGAGAGCATCCTGATTGGCCTGTTTCGGTAAGTCAACCAATCAATTGTCAGTGTGGGCGGGCTTTTATCTCTTCTCCCGAACTTAATTAATCAGGACAGTGTATCTAGACACAGGAGTGCCATGGCAGAGGGAGAGTGCCCCAAAAAGCGAAAATATAAGACACATTTTACGCCAGACTACACGAAAGTGTACCCCTGTCTAATAAGAGTGAAACATAATGACAGTCTTGCACGCTGTACAGTTTGTAACAGTGACTTCAGCATTGCCCATGGCGGGTTAAATCATCAGAAATAAAGCATATTTTTTCAATTATTCTATTTTTGCCATAACCATTGCTAGCACAATGTCATCCAGAAGAGAGAGGGTTCTCTCAAGCATAACAAATGTGCCTGTTGCAGTAGACGAAGAATTAATTTATAGATGCAAGAGTACAAGAGTGAGAAAGTCTAAACCGGAAGCAAGTATTTGTCTAAAATAAAATTATTTTACATACCAGAAATCATACATGTGAATCATTCTGCCATAAATGTTTAGGTCTCTGTTCTGCTCATTTAAATAATATTTAGTTTCTAACCTCATGTATACACAGTTTTAGCAACAATAATATTATAATAAGAATTATATAATAAGTACATGTTTATTCCAGTTGATTTCAGTTGGAAATAAAGTAGGATATTTTTAACGGTTGCTTAAAGGAGCAATATGTAACATTGACATCAAGCGTTTAAAATTGGTACTGCAGTCCAAATAAAAAAAAATTTAAAAAAAGAAAGAAAAGTAAGGATGAATCAAAAATATTTTTTGTGGTAATCAACTTTAAGCCACAAATAGTGTTAATTGAGCTTAATTTGTATTGAACCCGGAAAGTTCCTTTAAATCTTCTCAAGCTCACAGCTGATTGGTTCACACTTTCTGCACGTCATTTAGAACTTTCACTTTGACAATTCATTGTAGAAACCTCAAGCTGTTGTGGCGCATTGTGTTTCGTCAACAGACGCGTCTGCTTTAGACAAGTCAGAGGATGTCAGCTAGTGGTTTTCAATGCACATTAAGCCACAGCTGCTTCTCAAATGTTCAAGCAAATTTCAAGGAAATGACAGAAAGGAAGGACAAAGCTTAGAGATTTTCCTTTTAATTTTTCAGCTGCTGCTGCTCCACCACCAGGGAAGTCATCTACAGGTGAAACTCGAAAAATTAGAATATCGTGCAAAAGTTCATTAATTTCAGTAATTCAACTTAAAAGGTGAAACTAATATATTATATAGACTCATTACAAGCAAAGTAAGATATTTCAAGCCTTTATTTGATATAATTTTGATGATTATGGCTTATAGCTTATGAAAACCCCAAATTCAGAATCTCAGAAAATTAGAATATTACATGAAATGAATAAAAAAAAAGGATTTTAAATACAGAAATGTCGGCCCTCTGAAAAGTATAATCATGCATATGTACTCAGTACTTGGTTTGGGCCCCTTTTGCATTAATTACTGCCTCAATGCGCGTGGCATGGATGCTATCAGCCTGTGGCACTGCTGAGGTGTTATGGAAGACCAAGATGCTTCAATAGCGGCCTTCAGCTCTTCTGCATTGTTTGGTCTCATGTCTCTCATCTTTCTCTTGGCAATGCCCCATAGATTCTCTATGGGGTTCAGGTCAGGCGAGTTTGCTGGCCAATCAAGCACAGTAATACCATGGTCATTGAACCAGGTTTTGGTACTTTTGGCAGTGTGGGCAGGTGCCAAGTCCTGCTGGAAAATGAAGTCAGCATCTCCATAAAGCTTGTCTGCTGAAGGAAGCATGAAGTGCTCTAAAATGTCCCGGTAGAGCGGCTGCGTTGACTCTGGACTTAATAAAGCACAGTGGACCAACACCAGCCGATGACATGGCTCCCCAAACCAACACAGACTGTGGAAACTTCACACTGGACTTCAAGCATCTTGGATTGTGTGCCTCTCCATTCTTCCTCGACTCTGGGACCTTGGTTTCCAAATGAGATGCAAAATTTGCTCTCATCAGAAAAGAGGATTTTGGACCACTGAGCAACAGACCAGTTCTTTTTTTCTTTAGCCCAGGTAAGACGTTTGACATTTGAAGCCCATGTCCAGGACCCGTCTGTGTGTGGTGGCTCTTGATGCAGTAACTCCAGCCTCAGTCCACTCCTTGTGAAGCTCCCCCACACATTTGAATGGCCTTTTCCTGACAATCCTCTCCAGGCTACGGTCATCCCTGCTGCTTGTGCACCTTTTTCTTCCACACTTTTCCCTTCCACTTAACTTTCTATTAATGTGCTTTGATACAGCACTTTGAGAACATCTTTTGCAATTACCTTTTGAGGCTTTCCCTCCTTGTGGAGGGTGTCAATGATGGTTTTCTGCACAACTGTCAGGTCAGCAGTCTTCCCCATGATTGTGAATTCAACTGAACCAGACCGAGAGACCATTTAAAGGCTCAGGAACCCTTTGCAGGTGTTTAGCTGATTAGAGTGTGACACTTTGAGCCTACAATACTGAACCTTTTCACAATATTCTAATTTTCTGAGATTCTGAATTTGGGGTTTTCATAAGCTGTAAGCCATAATCATCAAAATTATATCAAATAAAGGCTTGAAATATCTTACTTTGCTTGTAATGAGTCAATATAATATATTAGTTTCACCTTTTAAGTTGAATTACTGAAATTAATGAACTTTTGCACGATATTCTAATTTTTCGAGTTTCACCTGTAATACTCTGATCTGTCTGTTTGTCTTTTCTAAACAAGAGCACTAAATAGCAACCCAATTTCTAATGATATTTCTCAGCAGGAGGCTCAGCATCATATTGCTTGGAGAAAACATGGGTTCAGGGTACCCAGTGGAATTGTGTGTTTTTCATTTTGACTAGCAATATCAATATTTAGTTAGTAAGTGATGCTAACGGTGCAGTAAGAGGATCATCTCCACATTACAAACTGCTTCCATTGATCCAATAATGATGTAGACTATTTGTAATCTAGCACAGTTTAATAACTTAATAATAATTTAATTCAGTGTAGCATAATTTAGCATCTCTGGGATGTACATAAGGAAATATGAGCATTTAAAATGCTATTGTGAATAGCAGAACACGCACTACAGAAACAGAAATCAGTTTGGCTCTTATTACCTTTCTTCTACTCAACCTGAGCCTTGACATTTATGTTAGTCTGATCATTTTTAATAAACGTCTTTGCCTAAGGTACAATTTAATAGGGTGGACGACCATTTGACATTTTTCAAACAAAATGTAATACATCAATCAATTGACGTTCAATGTTTTTTACTGGCAAAATCAGAAGAGCTTGTTGTATTTTACCTAAAAAAAACATACAGTAACAAATGTTAAAACAAATTGAAAATACAAAATAGTGAATGTAAAGTTTGCACATACATTAGGATGTCATGATAAACATGAACATGTAGCAAAGACAATTTATTTTATTTGCATAATAAATACAATTATGGCTGTCAAAAAATTTAAATAATTGTATAATATTATTTTTTTATTTTTGTTTTTGTTTTTGTAGTCAATCATGATTAATCTGGTTGATGAGTCAAGGGGGCATTGTGCCCACCTCATTTTTCCATTGTTCCCACCTCATTTCATGGGGCCCATGAGATTATTTCTGAAAGGTAAAATGGCAGGTGAACAGAATGTCAAGTAATTTAAATTTTTAAAGCTCTTTACACAACACACATAATTTCAAGGAGCATTACAGAAAGTAATGCAGTAACAGAATATAATGCTGTGATGTTTTAAATTCCTCATTTTGTGGTTTAAATGAATATCGGGATAAAAGATTCATGCCTTAAAAGTTTACATCTGTCAGAATATAGCAGATGGAAATTTCTTAGGATTTAGGAATTTTCTTTATTATCATTGATACACTGCTTAATTGGAGAATGGGGAAATTTCATCAGATCTAGAGAAAATAAAAAGTTAGTATCATCGGCATGACAGTGAAAACAAATTCTTTGTTTTCTGATTAGGTCTCCCAAGGGAAGCATTTACAAAGAAAAAACAGAGGACCTAATACAAAGCCCTGTGGCACTCCATACTTCTACTTTATCTGTAAAACTCCAAAAAAAACAAACAAGCAAATGCTTGTCCACAAATACCAAAATAATTCTCAAACCTACCGAAAATTTAATGATTTACAGGGTTGAAGGCATCACTAAGATCTAAAAGCACAAGAAGAAAAATGCAGCTGCAATCAGATGACAAGAGCATGTCATTTGTAACTCTGATAAGTGCAGTTTCTGTACTGTGATGGGGCCTAAATCCTGACTGAAATTCTTAATATATACCACTTCTTTGTAAAAAAAAAAATAAAAAATGAAAATAGTTGGGAGGACCCTACCTTTTCTAGTATTTAATATATAAATGGGAGATTTGAGATCGAGGTCCAATTAGCCAAATCTCCAGGATCATGCTGTGATTCTTGATAAGCAGTATGATATCTGCCAGCTTTAAACCTCTGTGTGCATTTCTTAGATATGACAAGGAGTTAGCAATATTGGTAAGAGGTTCTGAGATTACAGGAAACACCTCTTTCAGTAGCTTAGTGGATATAGGATCAAGCATACATGTTGTTGGTTTTGAAGCTTTAATAAGTCTAGTTAGCTCTTCTTGACCTTTAACTGCAAAGGACTGAATTTGTGCATAGGGAATACCATGAGACACTGTCTTCTGAGGTGCTGTTGGAGACAATTGCATGATTCCAATTTTATATCTGATGGTCTCAATTCTATTTATAAAAAATGCATATAGTTATTTTCCAATATTCTCTCTAATTTTTGTTGTTTCTGAACAAATCCTATTTCTATTTGGTGGAACCTTCGGCCACCTGAGAATTATATATACAGTATATACTGTAAATAATCCTTTATTTAAAAAGATATATATTAATGTACATATTAACCTATTAAATTAAAATATATTAACCTATTAAATTAAAACAGTGGCATGTTGCCTTCGTGTTTTTTTTTTACAAATTATTCAGGTAAATATTCATAATAATAAAGAAGTTGTCAGGAATGCATATTAAGTGAGGGACTCAAATGCAGAGGGGTGAGTGAACAGCCTTTTATTAATAACAAACAGATAATAAACAGATGAGAGTGTCAATGATGGAATGTAACTGGCACAACAGGTAAATCCAAGAGGTAAATATCCACACAACAGGTAAGTCCAACAGTTAATCCAAGCGGGAGCATGAACTGGGTTAGAGAGCAAAACAAACAGTAATAACAGACCGACAGGAGGGTGATACTGCAACACTGAGAACGCTGAACAATCTGGTGATGAACAAGAGAAAAGAGGGAGAATATATAGGAAGAGTAAAAGGGAATGGGTGTATGTGATTGCCTCGTGAGTGGCACAAATTAGCATTTCCAAGGAAACGCTAATCATGCCAGCCACAGGGCAGAGGAAAGCACACAAGTAGAACGAAAACTCGCAGACACAGAAAAAAGCCAGATGGACTCACCGAGACAGTGGCCATAACCCTCCCAGTCTACCAGATAAAGAAAACCCTCTGCCTCATGTCAAGGAGATGTCTATTGGTGTAAGCCATAGATCCATCCACCAATCTGGAGGGCGGAAGGACAGAGTTGTCGGGATGAAGGGGGTACAGAGAATGGGTTTGATTCTGGAAATGTGAAACACTGGCTGAATCCTTTTAAACTGGGGGTGGCAATTTGAGTCAAACTCCCACCGGACTAAGCACCTTCGTGATGATTAATGGTCCAATGAATTTGGGTCCCAGTTTACGTGAGAGAAGTCTAAGTGGAATATCCTGAGAGGATAATCAGACTGACAGTGGCTGAAGAAGCCCTGCTGGAGTTCGACTGGAAAAATTATTGCTAGCACAAACAGGACAGGCTGAAACGAACTGATGAACATCCTGCACCAGAACTGCTGCTTAACCAGCACTTGGGTATGAGCAGCTCCTGGGTGGCAGGCTAGGCTGGAGGAATGTCCCCAGTGCAGGACCTGTGTTCATACTGAGTCAGGAACATACAGGAGCTCGCTGTGCAATTGGCAGAGATAGTGGCGTTGCGCAAAGCTGAGCTGACTCTGGATTGGACCACCCAAGACACTGCCGGCAGCACTCTATTAGATGGAATGATGTATCTGGAGAGGTTGAGTTGCTCTCAGTTTCAAAGGACTAAGATAAGGCTTTGGGCTTAAGGCTCTTAGATCCTTGGTGATACAAGATGGTAAAATTTTATTGACCAATGAAAAGTGCCCAACGAGCCTGTCTGGAATTTAGACATTTTGCACTCTCAAGATTCTTGTGGTCAGCCCAAACACAAAAGGTACCCCCGAACAGGGTTGGGGAGTGACGGAATACATGAAATGGCAATATGTATTTAAAATTCAAAATATAAGTAACTGTATTCCACTATAGTTACAATTTAAATCATTGGTATTTAGAATAGTGTTACATTCACAAAGTATTTTGATTACTGAAGAGATTACTTTGCAATTAATTTATACATATAAATGATGCGATCCAAAGTGCATTTGAATAGCGGTGAAACACTTTCTTATGATGTGTTACATTCATACGAGCTGACAGAGAAGTACGTTTGAAGTAAGTTTGGAGCAGAAGAAATAGAAATAAACCTTGTGTAAATTGTCAGCTTTACGCTAAGATAAAATGCAATTTCTAGCCATTTTACATTCACATGTTACCAGACACCATCATATTTTTTTATCAAAAAAATTCATGTTGGATCATAATTTCTTTTTTCTAGTAAGACCTCTGATATTAGGACAAAAATCATATTCTTGATCATTATTTTTGTATTGTTTTCCTGTAAAAATATCTACAATTCCTTAAAACAAGATCTATTTGATTTATCTTGTTTTAGAAACAACACTGCATAAGATATTTAGGTTTTTCAGGGAATGTATTTTTAACATGTGTATTTTGTCTTACTGTACTGGCTTATCTACCAGTGTGGAGGAAGTAATCCAAAGTATTTTGAATATGTTACTGACCTTGAGTAATCTAACAAAATATGTTACCAGCCTTGCAGCCAGTAATTCCCTGTTCCCGATGTCGTAGTTCCAGTCTGCAGTGGATAAACGATAATATGCACAGGGTGCATTCTCTCATCTGACGGAGGTCTCTGGGACAAAATTGCCCCTACACCTATCTCCGACACATCAACAACCTACCATAGCTATTAACGATGGTAGTGAGGAGTCATGCATGGTTTTACCTATCTGTAAAAGAGACCCACCTTAGTCACACAGTCAGAATATTTCAAATTAGCCCCATATAAAAGGTGTTAATTATTCCACAACTGCTACTGTTGTTAATTAATTTAAATGTGCATCCAAACATCTAAATCAATGCTTTACTGTCAAGTGTGCATTTCAACACACACACAATATGCAACATTATTTTTAATTACATGGGAGCTACCAAATCAGGTGCTGGTGTCACATTGTCAGCCGGCCTTTTGAGGGCACACATAATGCTGACTTTGGCAGAAATTTTTTCTCACTAAAACCTATTGATGAACTACTTTTATTATAATTTTTTTTAATCTTTTTTAAGCAGAAATAATGTGAAGCACTATCCACTGTTTGAACTGTTTGAAAATAAATAACTACTGTTAAGCAATAATTAACTTGCAAATGCTTGTAAAAGGACGTTTTCCTAAGGCAAACCAGGACTGAATCCATGGAAGAACGTTAGAGCACCTTCAATTGAATATCAATCCACAAATCCATTGCCTGTTGCTTTCGATTTCTGCTCTGGCAATCAACCCATAATGTGACCCATAACTGCTGGTCTACAATCAGTTTCCCAAAGCCAAACCTTTAACTATTATTGCAACATGAAAACTGACTCTAGATCAGTGGTTGCATATAACATCTTCCGACATTACTTGCTACATTCATGCACTTTCACTTTTTAAGTTTTATACTCAACCTACATATTAAGGATATCGGACAAGTGAAACTATCAATAGGATTTTGGACCACTAGCTAAAAATGTTAAACTGTTTATGGGGGTTAGACCCCAGGTCAAAAGTAACCTTTGCTAAGACTATTTTTGAGTTGTTGCTACTGTAGGTTTTTCAAATCAAAATCCATAGCTGGAGAGACTCTACTTGTTTCAGTGCATCCTGGGTTTCAATCCCCCTTCTTTCCCTGGTCAGGGAAACTCTTAGATGTGCTCACAGACAACGTTTGGGTTAGGAGGAGCATGCAGACATGGAACATCACCCACATACACCTTCAAAGAGTCATTAGATATCAAAGGAACCAAACCGATCATCAGAACAGACCAGCCCCCATTCAGCAACCCATTTTGAAGGCTCTTTCACACTAAATTTGAAATGAAAATGTTAGAAGAATTTATGGAATCACATGGCAGGGCTAATTCAATTTGCATATGCATTTGCAAATGCATTCAATATAATGCGCAAAATGACAATGCATTTCTCTATTATTATTTACATTTTCCATACACCATATTTCGGTCTGTTCTCACTCAAAAATGACTGGATCGCTTCAGAAGACATTCATTTTACCACTGGAATTGTATGGATTACTTGTATGTGCTTTTTGGAGCTTCAAAGTTTCATTCACCATATACTTGCATTTTATGGACCTACAGAGCTGAAATATTCATCAAAATATCTTAATTTGTGTTCAGCAGAAGAAAGAAAGTCATACACTTCTGGGATGGCATGAAGTTGAGTAAAGGAGAGAATTAAAATTGTTCGGTGAACTGTTCCTATAGTTCTTGTGCTTGCGCAGTGAATCAAACCTGCAGTTCCAGCTTTGGCCATAGGGAGTAGCGGTCCAGACATTCAGTAAGCATTGGCTGATTTTAGCAGACAAAACATTAGACCTGATTTTCGTGAGATCAGTCTGCAAAGAAAGACAGCTTCAACACATGTGTATTTCAGAAGTGGTTTATTCAATATTGTGTTTTATTGTATCCTTTTCCTGGTCCGATGTTCTAAAACAGGTCAGATATTTTAATGTCTCTGGCACAACTGTTAGCTGTTGCTAATTTTCTTCTTATTAGTCTGCACTCAAAGAAAAGATTATTGTTCTCAATCATTTGAGGGGAAATTGCAAGTAAATGTGAGAGACATTGTGTTCTTTAGCCTGTCTAATATTTTTTCAAGCATACTACATTGTCAAGTAAATGAATATTCTATTGTTGATACAATAAAGCTATTATCTTTGCTCTTGTTGAATGAACAATGAAATGTAAAATATGATTTTAAAAAGCTGACTTGTCTTTAGATAGGGCTTACACCTCCCAAGTATTGACTGGTAGCAGTGACAATGTAAGCAAAGCGAAAAAATCCCACAAAGTCTTTTCATTTGTGTGTGTGTGTGTGTGTGTGTGTGTGTGTGTGTGTGTGTGTGTGTGAGCCAGATGGAGGTTAACAACTTAATCAATGTGAGTACCACAATCAGCTGGAGTTGGATTGCACTTCATTGTCAATCACAGTGCAGAGGGACAGATGAAGGGTTGGTTGAGGAAAAAATCACAAGGACTATCCATAATGACAACAGCAGGGATCTATCATTCACAGCCAAGGATGGGGACTGTAGTTTTAGGCATCTTGCTCCCAGTGTCTCATGCTGTGAACTGAATCAAATTAAACAAACAAACATAAAAAAAGTGATTTTTGTTGCACAGATAGAGTAAATATGAACTACAGACGGGCACGTTAAGGTAACGTAGGGCCCTGGGGGTTAATGCGGGCCTGACTACTGGACACTGGATTTTGGTTTTGTACAGGAAAGACAAAAGCATTCACACAGTTAGAATTCACTCATTTAATGTTCAAGTAGTGAAACCCACATATTCATTCACTGAAATAACTAGTTGTGACTTCAGTGACATCTCTCTCCAACATAGTTTCTCCAGCCAGAAATGGAAGTCCCGCCTGACAGTTATAAGAGCCAACCACCTTCAGAGCACAAGGGTGTAGATACTTGTACTTTCTTGTTTTGATTATCCCCCCTGGAATCTATGCCCTTGCGCTAGCATAAATTAACGTTAGCCAACTATATGTAGCACAGAGCTGATACATAACATTTTGGATCTGCTGGAATGATTTTTGGCGCTACAAAGGTCTGATCACCATTCACTTGTATTGTATGGACCTACAGATCTAAATATTTTAATTTGTCTTCTGCTGAAATAAGAAAGTCATACACATCTAGGATGGCATAAAGGTGATTAAATGATGAGAGAATTTACATTTTTGGGTGAACTATCCCTTTAATTAGCTTGATTGTGATAGGAGAGACCTGTTAGTTATCACATGGGGAAGTTGTCACAACAGGCATTTATATATGCCTTGGTGTAAAAGTTTGCACTTGTCCAAAAATTAAAAAGAACTGCTCAGGTTAAGTTTAACAAAATTATTGTTGTTAATCCATTGCTGTCTTCAAATGTCACAGTAAACATATAGTGTAAATGGCTTTTTTCACTCTGTGCTAGCTTGTCTGATTTGCAGTCACTGCAGTTTTTTCACTGTAATTGCTTAACTGAACAATTTCATTCAAGAGACATGTCAGATAAAATGCATTACAATGTCACTCTTCATTCCAGCCCATGAAAGAATCAGGCCCATGAAAGAAAGAGTCTTGGGTCGCCTCTTGATCGGTATTTTTTTCATTTAATGAGTGTTATTACCATACAATTCTGATTTAATCATGACAACCTATACATCATATGAAAGGTGCACTCCAGCTTCGATATTTCACAACGGTTTTACTATCTAAATGTTACAGTAACCGGGACTTCTGCATACCAAGCCGTATTTTCCTTGAAACTTCCACGTAAAACATAAAAATGGAACATGTACTGATGGAAATACTGATGGTATTTTTATATTTTATATTTAAAATTGTATTTAAAATAGTGTCATAAACCGGTGAGATTCGATACACCCTGTTTAATAACTGTTCTAGAAAGACAATATGTCAAAGAATTCAAAATCTTCAGGCTCTGGAGACATTAAAAGACACATTAAATGACACCCCTGACAAGACCAGGGAGCAGATTTGATTGATGAAGTGCGGGAGATTCTGCGAGAATTGTTCAACTTGATGAAGGAGTTACTCCGATTATCTGGAGTCATCGGAGAGGGAATTAGCCGCTAATCTGCTAATAACCCTCTTTCAGGACAGTGTTGTGGATTAATCTGCATGTTCTTTGTGCTTATGTCTCCTATTGGCAGGAGTTTGTTTTATAGATTATCTTTTGTTGTGTAATTCTGTCTCACAACATCTGTATAGAAGCACCGGACTGGAGCATTCCGATGGCAAAGTTTCGTCTCGTAGGCGTACATGGACTGTTTGAGTTTAGAGGGATGGATGCCAGTTGGCACTGTCATCCGCAGGGTTAATGCGCACGTTTATCTTTTTTTCGGATTGTTTGGTTCTGGGGGAAGTTCGGGGTTTGATTGTTGCTCTAATGTTGGAACGTGGTCTTTATAATTTACAGTCTATTTTTTCTCATATTTTCAAAATGTCAAATGTTAATATGAGTCTCTCCATGTGGAATGTGAATGTGTTGAGGCACCTCATAAAAAGAAGGAAGATTATTTCTCTTCTCAAGCATAAGAAATATGATATAGTGTTTCTTCAAGAAATGTAACTTCCTGCTTTCCCTGCAGGAAGCTGAAAAATTTGGGAGGATATGGGGTGGACAAGAGCAGGGGAGTCATTACACTGATAAGTAAACATCTACAATTTAAATGCCTCAAACAGATTAAAGATAATTTAGGAAGAGTCATTATTGTCTTAGCAGAAATTCAGGGAAAAATTTTGATTTTGGCTAATATTTACACACCTAATGTTGATAAATGGGGCTTTTTTATAAATCTTGAAGGGATGTTGCAAGCCGCTGGCACCCCTCATGATATAATATTTGGAGGAGTCTTTAATCTTTTGATGAACTCAGTCCTTGACCATAGTGAAGCAAAAGTGTGTATGCCCCCTAGAGCTACATTGATGCTTCACAGGATGTGTAAAAATCTTGGTCTTACAGATATTTGGAGACTTGTTTTTCATCAGTCCATAAGATTTATTCTAGAATAGAATTATGGACAAAAGTGTCCAGAGTGTTTAATTCTGACATTTATTTAAATGTTGCCTCGAGCATATGGCTGAACCCAAAATTATGTATTAATAAGTCCCCATTCTCCTGCTCAGAGTGGCTCGTGAGGGGGTTGCTACACTCGGTGACCTATATGAGAGTGGAGTATTGAGATCCTTTGAAAATTTTGTACAACATTTTGGGATTCACGGATCTCCGTTTTTTAGGTATTTATAGCTGTGCCATCTGCTCTTTACTATTTTTGGGAGTAGCTTACACCCCCCTAAAGCAGCAGATACTCTGGGAGAGGTGATTACTGCTTTTGGAAAAGGTCATAAGGCATCAGTGTATTACTCCCTGCTAAATCAGAGTCTGGGGGACAGAGCTTAGCGGAGGGTCTAAATGTCACTGTCCTGGTTACAAAAGCAAAGTTTGTGGGGAATTATAGCCATTTTCTATACTTTTGAGGCATAAGCAATTAGGAAATAACACTTACTACCTAGGAAAAAAAATTGTGTTACATAGTGTTATATTATATACTCTGCACCCGTCTACTGAGATGCTTGAATTTGGGAATTAACATTGCTTGCGTTTGAACATCATATTTACGGGCAAACTGGTGTCAATTTTTTTTTTGACATTTCTGTTGAAGCAAAGAATTTTGGGCTGTCAGTGCCCACGAAGGATACACCTCATGCATCCTCCAAATTCCCATGAAAGAAGGTCGCATTCGAAGGCTGCATTTGAAGAATCCTACTCGCTTTTCTGAAACGAGACAGCCTTGATGACGTAAGTAGCCAACAAATGAGACCTCCGAAGGATGCATCCTTCTAAACGAGACACAGCCATAAAGAACAAAGTGAGCTGGTCCCACTGACTGTCAAAGTTTACAGAGGATTACCGAGGACTTGCTATGTGTTGAGATGATAATGGCAGTAGCCGAATAAAACATTTAGAAACCTACAGATGTTTGTTTCTGTGTTATTTTTTAATTATTTACAAATATTTGCAAATGAAGGCCTCGAGACAAGTAGGCATTTTTACTCAATGATTTTACTAATACAGGCAGACGGCTCTTGAGATTTACTAGACCAGTTATTGAACCAAAGAACCCGTTCGAAATGAACGACTCAAACCAAAGTCAGCGCTTCGTACCTCAAACTGTCGAAGTTTGCAGAGGATTACCGAGGAGTCTGATGAGTGAGCTTCTGATACTATGGACATGAATGTACTGAGGACATGAACGAGACTGTGGCGAACTGTATGTTTCTTTAATGACAAAAACATACTGGAAATATTCGTTTATCTATTTTTAAAGACACGTACAACATACCCACATTTTGCACAGTGTCTTTATTGGTTGCTTTAGGTGCAAAACTTTAATGTAGGAAACTTATCCAAGATGTAATTAATATCGACATGCAGGATCACAGAATGAAACACTGATGACAATAAACAACATTATTATTATAACTTAATTGAATAAAAGGTAATAATCAGCAATGTGCATTTACATATGGCTTATTTAAATGTTTGAGTTTGAAAACAATGACTCTGCGATGTTAGAATTAGGTGCTAAAGACGCCATTACATGATGTAAAAGAACTGCTAAATCTGTTTTGAACCGGTTCGTGGAAATGAACTATCCAAAAGAACCGGTTCACGGAAATGAATCGGACTTCCCATCAATAATACTTCAGTTGGGCACTTGCGGTCTTGGCCACTTGAGTGCACGTGCACGTGACAGGAAGTAAGTGTTCAAGACTGTCCCATGTCTGAAACATGCCAAAGCTCAGTGGACTTAACCCACACTAAATCCACACTAGTGCAAATACCGCTTTGGTGTGGTCTTTCAGGCGAAAGGGTTCTCCCATTCACAGTGGTACGAACGAGAGAGCTCCCGGTCTAGCCTGTGGAGGCACTCGCAGCATCCCCACGTGAGGTCCCTCTGTGTATATGGGACTCTTTTATCATTCGAATGGGAGAGTCCTTGATGTGTATCCCAGAGTTCATCACTCTCAGGAGATACACCCCACCTACCCGAGCGATCTGTGTATTTTCGCCATGATGTCGTCAAGGAAAGCTTTTCAACATAAATTATTTATTATAATCAGATAGTGAAGCATATATTTATTTTAGTATAAATGAAAGTATTCAACGTTATATAACGTGTTTAGGATGACTTAATATCAGGATCATAATTACTAAATATTATTTATGTGTATATTTATTTACCTCTTTGTATTCTTTGCACCCAATAATCACATTATTTAATTTGTTCTTGCCTAATAATGTTAGTGATTTTGGTCATTTATCAGTCAGTGTGATACAATAAACGGTCTAGTAAATTTATTAAAATTAAAAATGTATCTATCACAGGTTCTTTCTCATCTTTATGTTTTAATGCTTTTTATTTGTTGTATAAAATCACATAATGATAAGTTGTGTAAAGCAGACTTTGGTCATCTTATATAAATGACAAGCCAAAGCATTTCATTTATTTGAGCTATTAATGGATCACACGGGTTTATAGAATAAAGTTTTTATTTTTTTAAATTCAGTTTTATGCAGTGTCTTGAGAAACAAAATAGAAAGAAATTGCTTATATTTTACATCAGTTTTGGATGATTACATTTTACAGTTAAACAGCACCAACATCTTTACCTGTACGAGTGTCCCAACATGCAATCAAAAGTCATCCACACACTCGCAGTCTTCACGTCTACTTGCACACTTGTGGCCAAACACTGGAAATACGTAAGACAAAAGGGTTAGTAAGCAAAACCAAAACTGCAAGTGGGAGTATTGGGACAGCGCCTTGATATTTATTTTATTTTTTATTATTATTATTATTATTCATGCCAAACGACTTACATGAAATTGTGTCAACAAGTACAGAACAACAAACACA
Source organism: Xyrauchen texanus (assembly GCF_025860055.1). Taxonomy (NCBI): domain Eukaryota; kingdom Metazoa; phylum Chordata; class Actinopteri; order Cypriniformes; family Catostomidae; genus Xyrauchen; species Xyrauchen texanus. Next base: position 7,355,695 of record NC_068293.1, on the reverse strand, counting down.
ATATAAAATAAGGAAGACATATATTATAAATATAATAATATTAATAAAATAAAAAATATAAAGACGGGGGGGCATCCATAGGTTAAACATTTAATGTACTTTTTTACTTTTCAAAGATTTTTTGTTTTTTATGCCCATTAAAGACAAAACGTAGGAGTTATAGTCTACCAGAACAATTGACAGTAGTGCATTCTTACCCAAAAATTTGCATTTGTGTATAAACAATTTACCAAGTATAATAAAAAGATGTACTGGATACAAGAATTTGAGTATTAATTAAAAATATTAAAAGTGTTTATAAGTATTTCGACATTTGTTTTACCTGAGAGATAGGTACAGCTCATTCCAATAAGTTTTAACACTAAAATATGAACAATCGTCTCTTCTGCGTCCCAGGAAGTGCAAAATATTTTGAATATAATTATTGAGTGTGCGATTACAAGGGTAGCATCTTTGTAATATTTTAAACATGACATATCTTGTTTAATAGATATTTGTGGGGAAGAGACCAGACCAAATTCCAATTAACACTGTATAGCGTCATCCATTGAAAAGATGCTGGAATAGATTTTCTGTTGATATGATTGTGAACAAAGTGGTTACTGAATTTGTCATCAGTAATAAGAATTCCTTCTATTGAAATATAAGTCTTATTCAGAGAAATAGGATTATAGTTTCGCTCGCCTTTCAAAATGTTTTTTATACCACTGGGAATAGCGTTGGCTAAAATATCATAATCTTTTAATGACGCCCTAAAATCTAATTTTCTGGAGGGCCTTGGTTTTTGTAATTACCTATATCGACACTGCAGCCCGGACCCGCGTCTTACGTTTCCCGCATCATGCGACTGACCAATACGGACAGTCGGAGCCAATGAAAACCAGTCAGCTATTGGACAGTTGAGACGTCGTTCACACTCAAGCATACCATCCTCAGCAAACAGAAATGTGTTCAAGGGCGGGGCTTGTGTATATCCGGCTGACGCGTTAGTGAGGAAGTAACGAAGGCGGAAGTAATCACAGTGATGTCTGTATACGTTTAGACATTTAAACTGTAACTACATACAGTGGATTTCATTTACAATAATTTATCATTTTTTCAGCTGTTTACGTTTTGAGCCGCTGCTTTTTGTAATCGGATACAACAATGGAGGTTAGTAGCGGGATACTTTACTCTAAAAACATATAAAGTGGTTGAGTTCAGTCAGAAGCTATATATACATTTATTTAAGTCTTCAATTACCAAATGTGTTAATGCGTGAAAATGACTCAAAGTAATTCGATTTATGTCTTTAGTCAATGATCTGTATGTTGCTGTTAACCGTTTGAAAGTGTATATGGTAATGTAATGGTATTAATGATTATCATATTCATATAAAATGGTATTTATTTACATGATTCTTCAAGATGTACTATCGTGCAATCCTTTAGTATTCTTTCTAGAGCATTGTCACTCGTTTGTATTCATTTGTGGTATTAGTTTTTATTCCCTTGATGCATGTCCACAGAACCATGGTATTTGCATGAGACATGTCCTAAAAGGTTTTGCATTGTACCCTGTCCAAAAACAAACAAACATGGTAGAACCATGGTACGTTTTGGTAATTCTTTGTTAGTGTATTAATTGCTTTCACACGAGTTTGCTTATTTTGTCATCACTACTGTATTGCAAGACAATTCAGAGGACCAAAATGAAACTTAAGAGATACAATATACATTGTAGTGCAGTGTGTACATTTGGGTATGAGGTATTTACATTGTTGAAGGATTGTGATCTCGCATAGAAGAGCTTTGATAACTGTACGATTATAATGATATTGTCTCACACTTGCAACAGGAAACAAACCCGGAGTCTGTGATGTCACCATTAGGACAAGCCACAGGCAAATCCAAGGTAATTTTGTCTGATTCGAGGCTAAATCTGGAATAAATTAAAGTAATACATATCTTGCAAAAAATATATAATGTTAATGATTATTGTTGATGTTTTCCTCTTCTATCTTTAAAAAGTTGGATACACTGTCCAAAGAAGACCTGATCAAATTTGCCAAGAAACAGATGGTGGCAATGCAGAAGATGAAATCAAAATGTGCAGGTAAGGTAATATTATTATTATTATTATTATTGTTGTTGTTGTTATTATAATTATTATCTTTTTTTTTTTTAAGATGATTATTTTCAAATGTTTTTCTCTATTTGAACAGATTTGGAGAAGGAAGTTGCAGTGTTTAAACTTGCTCCACAAGCTCCTTCAGATGACTCCATTATCCAGGTTTGTAGGAACACCTCAATGACCAGTGAAGCAGTGTCAGATGTTCACTTTTTAGTTTTTATTTTGGCCTCAATTTTTCCATGAAAATGGCCATAGAAGCTGTCATGGCATAAAAAACAAGCACACTTAGAGAAATTAACTTCTCAGAAGAGACAATATTAAATAACAACTTAATTTTTATAGCACCTTTAGCTATTTAGCATAAAGGGCTTCACAAAACACACACAGTAAAACACTACACGTTCTCATAGTAATAAATGCAAGTCTATGAAAATTAGTTATAAGACTTAAAAACATACACAGATTCAGCAGGCTGTTCCATAATCGCGGCCCTTCACTACAAACACTCTGTCACCTTTAGTTTTGTATGTGGATCTAGAAGCATGCAACAGTTCATGACAAGAAGATCTAAGAGGTCTAACTGTTTCGTAAGGTCTTAAATAAGTTGCTAAATAATCTGGTGCCAAACCGTTGTAGGATATTTGGTACTGATCAATTTAGATTGGAACCATTAAAGTGCCTGCATTCTCACACCATTATATGTCAGGGAATTTAGGGTCTTGAAATATGTGAGATATGAACTAAATTACTACATTACTGTGTAAGGCAATTTATAATGGAATCAGTCGTGTTCGACAACCATTATAAATGAGATAAATGACAAATAACTAGATTTTTTTGTCTGAATAAAATTCTCCACCATTAAAATCGTAATATAACGTCTCGTTGTATCCACACAATCTACTGTAAGGAATTAGCTTTAATAAGTGAATTATGATTAATTCACTAATTGGAGTGATATTATTCTCATGGCTTATTGAAAATAATATCACACGTATTTAGGTACACCTTTGAAGCTAAATATTTCAGAAACAAGGATGAGATTATTTATCAAAATATAGCACAGTCAAATCGTCTTTGAATACAGACAAATGTATTGTTATTCTAAACATAAATCTAATCTAACACGTATATACATGAGACAGGTTGGTGAGAAGAGTGACAGAATGTGAAATAAATGATCAATACAGTGAAAATGAACTTTATGGAGTCTGTTGACAGTACCTTAAGAAACATTTAACCTTATTTGAGTCTACATCGATTTGCTATCGGATTACCCAAAGTATTTAACTAATCCACCAGCACTATGAGCACAATATTGGAGATATACTTGCTGGTCGTGGTGTTTCCTTGCTTTGTTTGTGTTGCTTGGTTCATGGCTCTTGGTCAAAAGTTTGTTCTGTCAGTGTTTTGGACCCCTGTAAGATCAGATAATTATTGTCTGTATGAATGATGAGGTTGGCTTTGAGGAGGCCTTCTCATGGAGGCTGAGAGGCTTCCTCGGGACTTCGAGTCCCGAGCTTCCTGGGACCTCAGATGCCATGGATCTGGTTCTGAAGAGATCCAGAATAGACCACGAGGGAAGAGCCAGAACGAAGTCTGAGCAGTTAGAAGAACAGAGACAAGAGAGGAGAAGAAGAAGAGCGAGAATGTTTTTCCTGTTTGGAAATATTTGAACTGAAATTGGCTGCATCCCCAAAGGTGTCCTGCGCCAATCAGAAGTGACTTTTCAGGTCTACTGGGCTGTCCTTTCCGACAATTGATTTTATGTTCCTTTGTTTCTGAGTCTTACAAATCTCCCGTTCAAAAATAGTGCATATTTAATCATGAACTTTTATATCTTGAGAATGGTACAAGAGTCATGTTATTCCTTGTCATCAGCTTCCTCCATGTAACCAAGTGAGCATTTGCATACCAAATTTTACATTCTTTCATGATTATTATACGTTTAGGTAACAACACATGAAAATCCCTGTTTACAAATCATACTGGTTAATCCCTTGGTTATACAACATTATACACATTTTAAAGAGGTACATCAGACTATAATCACTAATTTGTCAGTTATACAAGTTACCACAGTTCAAAGCAATTGTCAGAATAATCTATCAAGGCTAGGTATTGTGTAAATCGTGGATTTAAATGCATTCTGTACATTTTAGAAGGTTAAATCGGCAAAGTGCTGTGACTTTGTGTAGAATGTTCCTGGATTAAGATGAAATGTGTTAGTATTAGGGTCGTGCAAATCTGATGGTCTTTTAGAAACTTTTCAAGGAAAAGTCTGCTTTAACTCAGTGTGGAACTTCAGAAGGTCATGCTGAGGGGCCTTTCTGACCAATTACCCTTTTTGCTTTAAATTAGGTTGTTTAGAGTGTCTTGACCATTTTATTGTCCAAAGACAGGCCTTCAGTAGGACTGTTAATACTTATATATATATATATATATATATATATATATATATATACTAATACTCCGTTAATTTATGATGTTGAGGAATTCCAGGATTAAAATGTTTGGGTTTTTCCGAGATTCAAATCATGTCGTTTCAATTCTTATTATGTATAATTCTACACCTTGTAATGCCTTAAAATAATTATTAAAATCTTAAATTCAACCCTAAATGAAAACGGTAACCAGTGCAATGAAGCTGAAACTGTATTATTAATATACCTTGTTCAAGTAGATTGCAGCCATGCAAAGGCGAGTTGATTTAAAATTGAAAACGGGGCATTACAATAATCAAGGCCAGATTAAATAAAAGCATGTATAAATTCTCTGCATCCCTAAAACTCAAAACAATTCTCACCTTGGAAATGTTCCTTAACTGATAAAAACAAGACTGAACAAACTTCCTGATGTGATATTCAAATTTTTAATTTGTATCAAAACAGACTTTCTCACTGCCTGCTGAATATTTGGAACCACCTGACTTAAGTCCTGACTCAATCTGACTTTTTTTTTTTTTTTTTTTAAATCATGACCAATTATAACAATCTCCATTTTATCTGTATATAACTGTAGAAAATTACATGTTATTCAATGTTGTATCTTTTTTACAAGAACTGACAAAGTAATGACAGGTTTTTTTAATAATTTCTCAATCTAAAACAATTATGACTTTTACTTAAATTATATCAACATCCAATACATGCAAACCTGTAAAGATATCAACAACAACAACAACAACAAAATAAATGATCTGCTTTTCAATTATACAGTTATTATTATTAATGTATTATGATGGATATTTATTTGATATTCTTCCTGTTTGCATCTGAAAATTAATTTGTATCAATGATTGTGTTGAGCACATGTTTCAGTTTATATCCAGAGAGAAACAGTATTATGGTCTATATTTGAACAGGAGCTGACTGAGAGAATGGACGCCGTACTGCTGGAGAAAGCTGAGACTCAACAAAGTCTGATGTTACTGCGCAAAGAACATGAGGAGCTCAAGAAACAAGCACAGGTGACTTCACATCTATAATGAGTTTAACATTTTTATTTTGCTGTTGAGGATGTAAGGTTTCCTAGTTGCATATTTAATTGAGATCAACCTGAGTAACATATTTTTAACAATGAAAAATCACTGTTGGTGCATACCTCTATGTTGCTCAATCTCTAATTATAACCACTCTAAATACAATTAACGGTCTATATATATATATATATATATATATATATATATATATATATATATATATATATATAGGGAAGAACAGTGCTAACTCATCAAACTTTTTAGTTCAGTGATAAAAAATAAACCTACCCTAAGATATTAAGGCCAGTTTTTGCTTAGCTACATACCTTCAAGTCTAAATTACAAAAAGCTGTGATCAAAGATGCAATTCATTAAACATATGTTTACTTTTTTGACCACTTGCCCCAAAAGCGGGACATTTTGTCACTACCTGGAGTATATTGTCCCAGTGGAACCTGACATAGGTTTCATGTGAACATCATAACATAAACCTCTGCATTAAATATTAGAGTCTTTTCAGTTGTGCTGCAACAATGCTAATAATCGATAATGAAAATAATCAACACATTTTATTATCGATTTGTCTGTTATGTGCGCTGCACATGGAGAAGCTCAATCAGTTACGTTCCTATACAGTTGTGAGAAATTACGGATATTGTCTGTATTTCATAATGTAAAATTTTCATGAATCAAAGTCATGATTTTGCAAAACCACTTGTCATTACCACAAGAGTGTCTCCTGCTGCTTGTAGACATGACTGCATACTGTAGGCTACTGTGGACAATTTAAAAACCATATGTTGTTATATATTGTTATTTACATTTAGGGCTCAAGTCCTTAAAGGACACAGACCCCTATTTTGTTTGTTAGTGTTATTAGAGGCCAAACACTGAAAGTGCGTAGGCACCTATTGTAATAGTTAGTGTTCTTTATATTCTTCCTCTTATTCTTCCGCCATTGATTCTATGGTAGCCCATAGAACCGTATGCGGGAAAGTTCTGAAATTTGGTGCACAGATAGAGGACATTAACTGGAGCAAATTTGGATTCTCTAACTCAAACCTTCTAGCGGAACCAACTACCCAAATTTTACACATGTTTATGCTAATAACGTTTGAACTGTAAGTGCTAGAATCAAAATGCCCTGAAGGTACTCAAAATATTTGGACAGCACGACCACCTGGTCAAAAGTTATACCAAATTTTCATAAAATGATAATAACTTTTGATTACTTTGCTATTGTCATGAGATCAGTCTTGCTACATTGTGATGGTCATGCAGAGAACGTGGATACCAATTATGCCATGATCGATCTTCCTGTCAACCATTTTGAAATACACCATCAGACCATGCTGACAAAAAGTGGATTTCATGTTGAGGGATCAAACCGTTTTTGTTTAACACAACAGTCAATTTGATGGTAAGGTGGTTTTCAGGATCTTTCTCATCAACGCTTTTGCATACTAATATGAAACTTTATATGTGTCATCATGACTGCACCTTGACCACACCATATCAATTTGGTGACAGCGCCACGTGTTGGTCAAAAGTAATACGCTTTTATGTCCCATTGCAATTGGTAATGTTCATGATTTTTCAACCATTTTGCCTAAAATCATGACCAAATTGTTTTAATTATTTTGCCATTGTTTTGGCTAATAATGGTTGATGTTCTTGGCCCTTTAATTGCTGCTTGCAGCTATATTTATTATTATTATTCTGCCATGGGAGTCTATGGCAGCCCATAGAACCATTCATGGGAAAGTAATGACATTTTGCACACAGATAGGGAGAGTGTAAACTGACAACACAGCAAAATTGGAGTGTCTAGCTCAAACCCTTTAGCACCACCAACAGGTCAAAGTTTCACTCATTATGCTAATAACTTTGAACTGTAAGTCCTTGTGACAAAATAAATTTTATTCCTGAGCTCATGCCAAGTTGAAAGCATACCATGGTTTCGCATTGGTGTATCATTATGAAACTCTGTATGTGTTATCAGCACCATGCCCTGAAGGTGCCTGAGAAGTTTGTGTCCAGTGCCACCTAGTGGCCAAAAAATGAAATTTTATAAATTTGTGAGATTATTAAATTTGATGCCGTTGGTCTATTTTCACAAGACTGGTCTCACTATGTTCATGAGGGCTTACCGAGCGCAACAATACCACATATGCAATGGTTCACCTTATGGCCTGTTGCAATTTTGTTGCAAGTTCCGAAAATAATTTAGCGAATTGCTTCTAGGCCATTCGTCTGATCAGAACCAAACTACCGCCAGTAAAATTGCTCTAAGCAAGTTCTTTGAGGTAATAAGGAGGATAGCAAAATTTTGATTATAAGTGACACAAACAAGCTGACGAAATTAAAAGTTCTAAAAGCTCTTAAACTGAATGAGATATTTTCACCAAATTTGACCTAATTATATAAGGGCTCAATCTGAAAACACACAGAAAAAGTTGCAGGGCTTGGCCACTTGGTGGCGGTATAACAGGAAATAACGTGAAAGTGACTCTAACTACGTAGCCATTGGTCAGACTGACTTCAAAATTGGCAAGCCGTGTCTTTGTGCTCATGGTCAACAATGGCAATTCTGGCAGTCGCGTATCTTGAGATACATAGCCACCATTGGCCAATAAATAGTGAATTTTATTCTGAGCACGCCATACAGTTGTCAAGGCTGTATCTTGGCAACACTTTGGCCTATTAAAACTAAACTTGTTACATGTGATAGCCATCATACCCTGATGGTACCTGAGCAGTTTTGGAACAGTGCCACCTACTGGACAAGAATTGTGAAAATTTGTTATTTTTAGATATTTTTAAAATGGATGTTTTTTTTAATCATTGAAAGCTTACTTTTTCGAACTCCTACATCGTTCATCAGACTTTAACTTAAAACCTGTTATGATAATTCTTTGGCTGCTCATGCTGCCAATAATGGGCTTGACCCCGGTATTGGTGCTTGCTGCTATATTGTTTTTTTTTTATTTTAACTTTTTTTTTTTTATATATAATTCATATTATTTATAAAGAAATGTTAATAAAATAGGAAGTACAATTTTACTTATGTATTTGATCAACTGAAGAGATAATTGAAAATGTATCAAGTAATTGTTAGTTGTAGCCCTACTTTTTAGCTAAATGTAAAAAGTGAAAACATTATGAAGCACAAAACAATTAATAAAGCAATAAAACTGCCAAACATAACATACTATTACAAATATTAAAACATTGTTTTAGCTAGCAAATATTTATACACTTATGACAATATGGCCAGACCTGACTTTCATGATATTACCTGTTTCCTAAGAACACACAAACCTTTCAGTGAAACATCTGCCTTCACAATAAAGTTGGCCCTTGCCTGAATGTATGCCAGTGTTGTTTTATTTTTATTTTTTATTTTTGTGCATGTTTTGCCTAAGAGCTATAACTACAATATTGATGTTAGTGAAAATATACTTTTGGAGGGTAGAATTCACAAAAATATTGAAGATTAAGAGGGCTTTGAATTAGGTGTTTGAAACTTCACACAAAACCTCTACTAGAGAAAACACATATTTGCACCAATTTACTTTTGACTCAAAGTCTTACTGTAAATGTGGTCTCAGAAAAAAAACTCCAACAATTATTAACTTCAAATTTTGTTTTTCATATTTAGCAGTACCAGTAAATCAGTCATTCATGAATTAGCAAACTTAAAGCCCTTTGGAAGAATTTTACATAATGCTACTTTAAGACTGCTGCACTATTGGACATGCATACAATCCCCCTAAAGCAGATCTGTACATGTGGTTCTTGGGACGAGGATGGTTTAAGAGTAAAAACGTTTATAGCACGCTGCAGTGAAACCAGCTAATATGCATACAACTCAGGCAGTTTAAATGCTAGACAAACAAGGTGTACGCTAGTTGATTGGCTAACAGATTACATGTCAAAGGACCTGTCAGCTTGCACCATGTAGAGTTTCATGACTGAACTTAAAATAATTTCAAATGTATTTACAGGACACAATCGAAAGTTTAGCAGCTCTTAAGGCACAACTGGAAACAAAAAATAAGGAGTGTGCAGAAATGCAGAAGCACACGACTGAACTCACTGCAACCTTTGAGGCCACATGTCATGATTATCAGTCCAAGATATCTCAAATTCAAAAAGAGCTAGAAGAAGCCAAATATCAATTGACAACTGAGATCGAAACCCTCAAAGATTCTCACCAGAGCAGTCTCACAGAATCCCAGCAGGAGATTGAGAATCTACAGCAGGAAATGGAAAGGCTGAGCAAACAGTATGAAGATGATGTCCGAGACCTGGAGGAGCAGCTGGAGTTGAATGCAGCGGCCTTCGAAAGGGAGAGAGAGCGACTACTTTTGCTTCAGGAAGAGCTTACAGAGCAGCTGTCATTGAAGGAGGGTTTCCTCCAGGATGTTCAAGAGGAAGAAGAGGACGCTAGTAGAGCGGGGGCTCTGAAAGATTCAGGAAGTTCAAACATATCCGACTTCCCAGCATCAGATGACTCTAGCGATGAAGCTGGTATGCTAAAGATGGCACTGGAAGATCTACAGTCTCATAACGTCATGCTTCAGGAGGAGCTTACGTTTCTTAGAAATGTGAAATTGGAGCTGGAGTCTGAGCTGAAGCAGGTGAGAGATGAGTTCTCATTGGAAAAGGATGATCTAGAGTTCAGAATTAATGAGCTTCAAATGAACAAAGATGATGGTGATACGTCTGTGGACAAGAGTGGAAAAAGATACAGTATATCTGAAGTACAGCATTATCAAGAAGTCCAGACCTTTGAAGAACCAAAGGAATCAGAAGCCTGCCTTACCTCCAGTGCTGAAACACAAACAGAAGAAGACATTCCTCATGTCGACAACCTGCAAAACAGATGCAGACCTCCAGCTGAAGTGTTTAAGCATACAAAGAACATACAAACAAATGAGGAAATGGATTTACAAGACATAACAGAACAGTTCATAAAGCAGTATAAAACCATGAAGGAACAAACCACAGTTTCTGTTGAGGCTCTGCAGGAGAAACTTCAAAATGTCTTCCAGCAGAGGGACGATTTGTTGGAACAACTTCTAAAAGCTGAAGAAACAGTGGAACCAGTAGAGCAAAAGATGTCATTTGAGGACCTAAAGAAGGAAAATAAAGAAATTCTGGTGCACCTGCAACACAAGGAGGCTCTTATCCTAGAGTTTATGGAGATACTCAAATTCGTGGATAAGACACATGAGGAATCCAAAAGTGAACATGTGGACAATGCACTGTTGTTGATAACTGCAGAAAAGGATGAGCAAATAAAGACGCTTAAGGAGGAGGTCTCTTTTTTTCAAACCAGAGAGGAAGAGTGCCAAGAGAACAACAGACTTCTCAAATTCCAAATCTTGTCTTTGTCGGAAGAGAGGGACACCCTACAGAACAATATGGATGCTTGTCGAGAACAACTTTCTGAAATACTCGAGCAGAATTTCTCTAAGACTGAGGCTCATGGGACAGCTGATATCTTGACTTTAATCAACCATCTCTTGACTAAAGCTCAGGAGGAGAAAGCAATCTTAATCCGACAGTTTGATGAAAGGGTTGAGCAGTTTACAGTGGAGTTGGAGAGTGTGAGGCAGTTGGGTGAGGAGCAGAGTGCTGAGCTGCAGGCACACATTGATGACCTCAACCGAGAGAAGGACCTGCTGAAGACCAATTTGGGTGATGTGGTTTTAGATACTGAGGGATTGCAGAAGGACCTGAGTGAAATGCAGGTCATGAATGAAAAGCTCGGTGTTGAAAACCAGGGCCTTATCAATCAGGTGGCTGACTTAAGCAGGAGCCTTAATGAAAAGCTCGGTGTTGAAAACCAGGGCCTTATCAATCAGGTGGCTGACTTAAGCAGGAGCCTTGAAGAAAAACAACAGGAAGAAAAATGTAGGTCAGAAGAAATTGATGCACTAGCTGATGAGATGAAGGAACTGCAGCAGAGAATTTCTGATAGAGATGCACTCATATCACAGCTAAAGGATGAAATTGGACTCTTGCAGGTAATGTGTGCTCTTGGACTTTTTGAGATGTCTGATCAGATGTCAACATTCTAGGTTTTCTTCAACTTCAGGCAATTTTCTGTTATCCCTCCCCCTCTTCTTACTCCTCATTCCTCCTCTTCTTTCTTATTCTTCTTCTTACTCCTCAATATTCTTCTTCTTACTCCTCATTCCTCCTCTTCTTTCTTCTTCTTCTTCTTACTCCTCAATCCTCTTCTTCTTACTCCTCAATCCTCTTATTCTTCTTACTCCTCATACCTCTTATTCTTCTTCTTACTCCTCATTCCTCTTCTTTCTTATTCTTCTTCTTACTCCTCATACCTCTTATTCTTCTTCTTACTCCTCATTGCTCTTCTTCTTTCTTAGTCTTCTTCTTACTCAATCCTCTCTTCTTACTCCTCAATCCTCTTCTTCTTTCTTATTCTTCTTCTTACTCCTCAATCCTCTTCTTTCTTATTCTTCTTCTTACTCCTCATACCTCTTATTCTTCTTCTTACTCCTCATTGCTCTTCTTCTTTCTTATTCTTCTTCTTACTTAATCCTCTTCTTCTTACTCCTCAATCCTCTTCTTCTTTCTTATTCTTTTTACTCCTCAATCCTCTTCTTCTTTCTTATTCTTCTTACTCCTCAATCCTCTTCTTCTTTCTTATTCTTCTTCTTACTCCTCAATCCTCTTCTTCTTTCTTATTCTTTTTACTCCTCAATCCTCTTCTTCTTTCTTCTTCTTACTCCTCAATCCTCTTCTTCTTACTCCTCATTCCTCCTCTTCTTTCTTCTTCTTACTCCTGAATCCTCCTCTTCTTCTTTTTTATTGTTCTTCTTACTCCTCAATATTCTTCTTCTTACTCCTGAATCCTCTTCTTCTTTTTTCTTCTTCTTCTTTTTTATTCTTCTTACTCCTCATTCCTCTTTTTCTTTCTTATTCTTCTTCTACTTTCTTATTCTTCTTCTTACTCCTCAATCCTCCTCTTCTTTCTTCTTCTTACTCCTCAATCCTCCTCTTCTTTCTTATTCTTCTTACTCCTCATTCCTCTTCTTCTTTCTTATTCTTCTTACTCCTTACTCATCCTTCTTTTCTTCTTACTACTTTTTTATCTCAATCTTCTCTTCTTCCTCCTCATCTTCATCTTATCTCACTTGTCACTTTTCCTCCATCTTCTTACTCCTCCTTCATTGTCTTCTTCGTCGTCGTCTTCTGCACTTATAACTTGTGAGCAGAATATTTATTTATTGGCCGTTTTTCACCATATTACACAAATTGTGAAAATATTATTTAATTATGTCTATTTAGGACACCTTAATCATTAGCAATACAGAATTTGAGATGTGCTGGAAGTGAAATTGTGGTGTGGTGGAAATTTGTATGACTTTCAGAAAGAAATGGCAAAAAATAAAATGAATCTCCTGTGATGCATGCACATACACTATTGAACATTGCAAGTAAACAAATTGAAAATGATTGAGAGTGTGAAAAAATGTCTTACGAAAACTTTACTTTCTAGATGTCCACAGTGCCCAAAGTTGGAAAATACCCCAAAATATAAAAACAAAGTGAACAAGTAAATTAACAGAAAAATTACTCAGCAAAATGGAACAGTGACCTCTCATGTTTCTGACTTTATATTTTCAGATGAGCAAAGAGTCACCAGTCTCTAAAGAAAATGACAATATGAAAGACTTATCTGATAAAATAGGTATGCTCATATTACAGCTGTACCATGCAGTTTATCATGAGTGAACTTTCAGTTGCAGTTACAATTTTGATGTCACATTAAAATTGTAACTGTAACTGAATGACTGAATGTTTTCCATGTTTCATGTTCTTTTACCGGAATATTGTGTTGTCTAGAAATCCTGGAGAAGGAAAGCAAAGATAAAGATGAACGCATGAATAAAATCAAAGCTGTTGCTGTGAAAGCTAAAAAAGAGCTGGACAACAGCAAGAAAGAGGTTTGACGTGTGTTAAATCTTTAAGGCTTGTGTCAGATATACAGTTACCTTTATATCTTCTAGAGCTTGTGCTGTCCATACAAGTTCTGTTTGTTTTCCAGGTTGTCACTCTGAGAGAGGAAGTGGATATGCTGAAGGCTGATCGCGACAAATTATCCAGATCCATGAAGGATATCATCCATGGTGCTGAAGACTATAAGGTGTTGAGTTAGAGGACTTTGACTACAGCGTGGGGAAATTACAAACAATGTCTTTTTAAATGAAGTTATTGTACTCAGAACTCATTGTTATCAATTATTCTCATTATAATGAATGCAAAATCATTTTCAGAATTTGATGGTGGATTATGACAAGCAGACAGAGTTGCTGGATAAAGAGAAAGAGAAGCTAGAACAGGTGGAGAAACACAATGAAGATTTAACCAAACGTCTGCAAAATGCAATTCAACAGGTACTCCACTACCTCATGACATTACATTCATAGTACTCATTAGACACACAAACTCACATGACAGCCATTCAGCACTCCTGTTAATTAAACAGAGGCCCTAGAAAGTATTTGAACACTTGAGCCACATTTAAAACAATGTTAGATTGTCATTGTATTAGATAAGAAAATATTAAGTTGTATATTAATATACAAGTGTCATTTATTTCAAAGAAAGCTGCTTATGCACATAACAAAACATTTCACACAATTATGTTTTTGTTTCAAATGATAAAACAAAAGAGAGAGATAAGTATTTTGACAATTTGTGGTTGTCAAACGTTAGTGGAAGATTACCCTTGTGACATTTAATCACATGCAGGATATGAATTATGGATATCTATAATTCAGTATTCACTAGTTAAAGCTGTACTACAGATATTGTGCTCTTAAGTGATATCAGTGATTGCAACTTAAAATTACAAGCAATTTGTCGAAGAACACTTTACGCCAGTCGTGTTTCGGCACTGTTCTTTTGCACGGATGAATCTCTTGCCTGGACATCACCTGTGTATGATCATGAGTGGGAGATATTTACGTAGATCCAGAGTCATTTGTTGTATTTTCAATGTTGATTATTATGTTGTTCTATTAAACATTTAAAACTGAAATATTACTTTCTTTGATAAAGATAAACAACACTTGTATTTGCATATTTTGAATTAATTAATACATTTTTCAAATATAGTGCTTTTCTGACACTACACTCAAGGTGCATTTATATTGATAACAAACCACCACCAGTTACCAGCATACTTTTAATATGATCATTCAAGTGTTATATCTACTATTAATGTTTGCATTATACTACTCGTGATATGGTTCATACAAGTTCAACTGAAGACTTGTATTATATTGTAAAGACGTTGATAATGGAAGTAAAACTGTTATACTGAAATAGCATGTCTATGCATTGCACACAATAACACTGTAAACTAAAAACATAAAACGATGGTTTAATAAACCCTGATAATGGGGAAAAATTATATGCATAAATTTGCAGTATAAAAATTACAATAATACATTTAATTAATCATTTTTTTTAGCAGTAAAGTTATAATAGAGAGATTGTTACACACTAAACAAATAAATATGTACATTAATGAGCTATGAAATCGGTAAATTTTAAATCACTTGAGATGATAATACAGTGTAAACAGACAGACTCTCTGCGAAAAGGACAATAAGCAATAGCTTGTGCGTTTTGGAGACTGGGGCAAAAGAAATGAGAGAACAGCGGCACACACACTCTTAGGGAACCTGGAAAGTTGAAGTCAGAAGTTTACATACACTTAGGTTGAAATCATTCAAACTCATTTTTAACCACTCCACAGATTTCATATTAGCAAACTATAGTTTTGGGAAGTCATTTAGGACATCTACTTTGTGCATGACACAAGTAATTTTTCATCAATTGTTTACAGACAGTCTGTTTCAATATTAAGTGACTTAATCAGAATTCCAGTGGGTCAGAAGTTTACATACACTAAGTTAACTGTGCCTTTAAGCAGCTTGGAAATTTCCAGAAAATGATGTCAAGCATTTAGACAATTAGCCAATTAGCTTCTGATTGGAGGTGTATCTGTGGATGTATTTTAAGGCCTTCCTTCAAACTCAGTGCCTTTTGCTTGACATCATGGGAAAATAAAAAGAAGTTTGGTTCGTCCTTGGGAGCAATTTCCAAACACCTGAAGGTACCACGTCCAACTGTACAAACAATAGTATGCAAGTATAAACACCATGGGACCACGCAGCCATCATACCGCTCAGGAAGGAGACACATTTTGTTTCCTTGACATTAATGTAGTTTGGTACGAAAAGTGCAATCCCAGAACAACAGTAAATTACCTTGTGAAGATGCTGGAGGAAACAGGTAGACAAGTATCTATATCCACAGTAAAACAAGTCCTATATCATCATAACATGAAGGGCTGCTCAGGCAAGGAAGAAGCCACTGCTCCAAAACCACCATAAAAAAGCCAGACTACACTTTGAAAGTGCACAAGGGGACAAAGATCTTACTATTTGGTGAAATGTCTTCTGGTCTGATTAAACAAAAATGTAACTGTTTGGCCATAATGACCATCGTTATGTTTGGAGGAAAAAGGTTGAGGCTTGCAAGCCGAACAACACCATCCCAACCGTGAAGCATAGGGGCGTCAGCATCATGTGGTGGGGGCGATTTGCTGCAGGAGCATAGATGGCATCATGCGGAAGGACAATTATGTGGCTATATTGAAGCAAAATCTCAAGACATCAGCCAGGAAGTTAAAGCTTGATCACAAATGGGTCTTCCAAATGGACAATGACACCAAGCATACTGCCAAAGTTGTGGCAAAATGGTTTAAGGACAACAAAGTCAAGGTATTGGATTGGTCATCACAAAGCCCTGACCTCAATCTGTGGGCATAATTGAAAAAGTGTGTGCAGGCAAGAAGGCTTACAAACCTGACTCAGTGACAACGGTTCTGTCTGGAGGAATGGGACAAAATTCCAGCAACTTATTGTGAGAAGTTTGTGGATGCTTCCCAAAATGTTTGACCCAAGTTAAACAATTTAAAGGCAATGCTAACAAATACTAACAAAGTGAATGTAAACTTCTGACACTCTGGGAATGTGATGAAAGAAATAAAAGCTGAAATAAATCCTCTCTACTATTATTCTGGCATTTCACATTCTTAAAATAAAATAGTGATCCTAACTGACCAAAGACAGGGAATGTTTTCTATGATTAAATGTCAGGAATTGTGTAAAACTGAGTTTCAGTGTATTTGGCTAAAGTGCATGTATACTTCTGACTTCAAATTTATACAGCAATATTATAAAATACCCAGAAGTCATGCATATTAGTGAACATGTTATAGTAGATTCAACGGACAATGTAGATGTATCATGATCAGTTAACACATGAGCATTGTTCAATTTATACGAGCATTACAACCAATATAAGCTTCAACAACCTTACCAGACAACATATCCAAGCATTATAGAAAATAAAGAACTTTGCCAAACAGTTTATAGATGAACATCAATCCATACTGCAGAGATGCTGTCCTGAACTGTGTGACAGTGACTGGCTGAACTGAACAGTGTAGATTCCCCAGCTGGTATTTTATCCTGTGTTATGGACATGACGCAAGGATGAATGACATAAACCTGCATTTTCACTAGTAGAATTTCACAATGTTCTGTCATTCACTCCTGTTCAAAACACAATTTCAGATATGTAGCTCTTACTAGTAAAAATGAAACTTATCATTGTTTTCCAGTATACCATAGAAACATGTGAAAAATAATCTACAAATACTGAAGCAGCAAACTTTGCAAAACACAAAATGTATGTCACTGCCAATCCTTTTGGCCATGGCTGCACGTTATGTAGTATACCGTAGTTTTTTTTACTATTGCAAACATCATTACTGATAACAAGAATTAGCATTGTAACTTGTGTAACATGAATTATGTTATCCTGCATGTGGTCAAATGTCAAAAGGGCTTGCCATATTTCATGTGATTAGTAAATGTCCATAGTAAATGTGATTAACTATACCTGCGAGAGGTATTTTGGGTTCTTGGCATTCAAGAAGAATTTCACCAGTATTCTTTGAATGTGAATTGAGTGCTTGTTTTGTGTGACTGCCAGCATGAGCTGTTGTCGTCTGAGCGAGAGGATCTGACGGCTCGTCTTGAGATGCTGCAGAGTAACGTCACACAGCTGGAGTCACAGATAGTGGACATGCAGAGGGTTAAATGTGGGCTGGAGAAGGAGCTTGAGGCAGAGAAGCTTTTAAGAGAGCAGAAGTTTAAGGTACAGACAGACATCTCTGACCTCTTTCACTAAACCCTGCTGGGTTATAATGTTTGATGCACCTGAGTTTTAACAGCACTGGCATTGTAAATTCATGATGTTTTCTCTTGTTTTTTTACGGATGTATTTGTGTGTACTTCACGGCAGGAGCATCAGTGTGTTGTGAGGGAGATGGAGGAGCTTCAAGCTCAGCTCAGCAAACACAAACATCAGCTACAACAAACCGCTCAAGAACTCGAGCAGCTCAGAAAGGCATGTTCTAAAACAAGAACCTCTGAAATCCTGGTGTTTGTTATTGAGCATTTCTCCATGTTCTAGGACAAGTCCTCTAAAATGTAGCAACCTGATATAGCTGTAGAGATGCCACATCCATGCAGCTGTCAAAGTTTTACTTACCCTGGAGGTTGATTGGATCCATTTGGCTAAACTTGTTTAGGTTATTTTATTCAGGTGTATCACCACCAAATCAAAAGGAAAAAATACAAAATGTATTTTTGGCTAAGAGAAAATGAAGCCCAATTTTAGGAACAATAACGCCTGATTTACATTGCATGCCAAAGCAGTGTGTAAGCAGAGCAGAAGCAGTGCTTCACGACAACTTTCGCTGCTTGTGCTTTTACACCAACAGCGTTATAAAATGGTTATCAGGAGTGAGCTATTGATAAATATTACAAGCTTGATCGTCATGAAATTGTATTCAAAAGATGCTGGTGTAATCTAATATAGTCTTGTAGAATTATTTCATGTAGTGACAGCCAACACTAGAAACGCTGTCGTTTCAAACATCATTCAAAGGGGAGGGGGAGGATGATAAACCTGAACAACACAGGAAGGTTTGATTTCTCAGGTTGGCTCTTAATAATATAGTCAGAAAGCAATATGTACAACCATTGAGTTGCGATATCTGTTTGTTCAAACACCAGACAAAAGTCTTGAAATAATGCTTATAAGTTGTCATCAATCGTCAATAAAAGACTGCTCTTCTCACACTACACTTCTGCCACTCTGATATTGCTTCCGATGTAAATGCAGTAATTCGATAGCATGAGCGGTGAAAAGAATACACACTTCTTCTGCCCCGCTTCACTGTGCAGTGTACAATGGGTGTAAGTTGTGTATGCTGACGTTATTTCATGAAAATTAAGCACAGTTCCCCCCTAAATTGTAATTTCTGTAATGAATCCAAATGTTTACTTTATTCCAAATGCTTTTTTAGGGGTTCAAGCTTGAAGCTTTAGGGTTTCACATTTATTATTATTTTGGCCATTTTTACTTAAAGGAATATTCCACTTCATTACAAAAAATTATTTCGACTTCACTTCATTTGTAAGTGCTTCACTGTAACCTTGATTTTTGCTTCTACTTTTTAAAGGAGGTATGAGTTGAAATCATTTTTGTGGTAATCGGCATAATACCACACATGTTGTCGATTCAGCTTAAATTTTATTGAACCCGGAATATTCCTTTAAATGGCTGTAACTCTTGATCAGAATGTAATATTTTCGCCAAATTTGGAACACTTGTGTAAGGGGTCAATCTGAGAACACCTGATAAAAAATAATAGCGCTATTCAGTATATATACAGTATAAATTACTGTAACTATGGGATTATGCGATCAGAACGAAACTGTGGGCCTCTTTGACTCTTGACCCCAGTGCAAAATCTGGTTTCAATGCGTTTTCGCATTTTACGTGCTTATAAATAGTTCTATATTCTGCAGTGTTTCACACAGACACAAATTATTCATATCCTCATTCTGAACAACTTTGCCTCAAGAACCATTAGTGTCAGTCAAATCATTTATAATTGTATTATTTTAAAAACTACTTTTCAAATGTAAATAAACCATTACCTCTAAAATGTTAACACAAATCTCATAAGTTTCAGAAAATGGCTACAACACAAACAATATTTCATACATTATATTACACTATTTTATTGGGATTTAAGTTCTGTTTAATTATTACTGTTTGTATATGATCAGTACATCAACATTAACAGGGTTATGCTGCTGGTATGTTTGATCCAGCAATACAAACAGCTGCCACTTTAGCTCAAAGTGTGCGGGATTTTGACAAGGGCTTTGGTTTGCCTCTCTACTGGTTACAGTGTCATCATTTGGAAAATAAAACAATACAGTCAACATTAACTATTTTACAAAGTAAAACATTGCATTCATAAACAAAATATGACAAACATCAAACTAATTCATGTTTAGAATTAGATACAGTGTGACATTCTAACATGTTGTCATTGTCAATTTCATCCATCATGTGGGGTTGTAGGACGCTCAGCAGAACTCATTAATGGACATGGAGATGGCAGACTATGAAAAACTGGTGAAGGAACTCAATCACAAACTCAGTGAGAGAGACAGACAGATTGAAGAGCATCAGACTCAAGCTCAAACACACAAGCAGCGAGAGCAGCGACTCAATGAGGAGATCGGTATGACTGAGAGTGTAATCTGTTCATGTTTTGACCTGTGTGTGTGTGTTCTGTTGTAATGTACATGAAACAGATTCCCTCAAGCTGTACAGGATGAAGGCTGATGAATCTCATTATATCATGTTCTCTCAGAGTCTCTGAAGTCACTGGTGGATCAGACAGAAGATAAAGCCTCCAGGATGAAACAACTGCTGATCAAAACGAAAAAAGATCTGGGAGACGCAAAGCAAAAAGTGAGTCTTTTCAATGAGTACATCCAACCCATCTGCTTCCTGTTGTACACCAAGTATTTGTTGTTTATCCCCTTATTGGATAGTTCACCCAAAAATGAAAATTCTCTCATGATTTACTCATGCTATCCCAGATGTGATGCTGAACTCAAATGACAATATTTAGAAGAATATCTCCGCTCAGTAGGTCCACATAATGCTAGTGAATGGGTACCAAAATTTTGAAGCCCCATAATCCACATAAGGGCAACATAAAAGTGAATTCATAAGTAAGTCGATTTTTAAACTCTCCACCCCTCCTTCAGTGAAACATGATCTCTGATACCCAACAAAGACAAACGTCTCATGTGTGCTCGGATCAATGCTTCTTTAAGCCCCAAGTAGCCACATAATCTATCAACTCTTACCTTTGGCTGTCGTCTTCACTTTCTGCTTGTCTGTGAACTTGCTTGGGTAAATATTCCAATGTTACGTCTCGTATGTCCAGAACAAAAAATGCAGTCAAGCAGAAAAAACACGATAAACAAATTAGCAAGGGTGTAAAGTAATGAATTACAAATACTCACGTTACTGTAATTAAGTAGGTTTTTTGCAGGAATTGTACGTTAAGTAGTTTAAAAATTGTATACTTTTACTTGAGTGCATTTTAAGTGCTGTAACTGTACTTTTAATGGGCTTTGACTCCCGTCAAATCAAATCACACATAAAAAACTTGTACAGCAGCTGTAGATCAGGCGCCAACTGTTATGGCAACATGCTGGTTATGGATGTGGAGGATGCCTCCAACACAGTTCAACACCTGAACATCATGCCCACACCTGAAACGGCTTTTCGCAGTGAAAAAGGCCAACTTGCTCAAGCCAGATATCAGCATTAATTATGCCTCTAATTTAAAGAAGCCTATCGAGGTAAATTTCATATTTCTGCTTACAAAATTCTGTGTCTATAACGTAGCCTGTAATTTAACTATCTATCACTGAGATTATTGGGCTGATGTGAGAGATTAAGACAATGTTATCAATAGGGCTGGGCGATTAAAACAATCTTGATGTTTATCTGAAAAATGACGTCGATCTCGATAACAAGAGCACCACTGGTTGATCTGTCTTTTTATTTCCTGTCATCTGTTGCTGTGTGCTGTTTGATTGACAGGTGGCTAATGTTTGAGCGCTATTGTGGGTTCCTAAATGGTCAAATACGCTTCATAATTCCACCAGTGCCCATCTTGATGACGCATTAATGTAAAGGCAGTCGGTTTAGCCTAAAGTGAACGTAAAAATTGGACTTTGTATTTATATAAAAATGTCGGACTTGAAGTGTACGTTACCGAATGGAGCACCGTCTTGTAGGCTCTGTCATAAAAAGGCTATTAATCAAACAACAATAACAAGGAAACGAGAAAATCACTCACTACTTTTGGCTGAATAACTTGAGTAGCTTTAGAAATATTAATGTAATAGAATAAAACAGTGACATTTTAAATAATAATATTTTAATAATATTGTAAGTTGTTTTTTGTATGTATATAGATAGAGAGAGAGAGAGAGAGAGAGAGAGAGATAATACACTACTGACCCCATGTGTAGAGAGTGTATTAATTTGTATAATAAATTACCAGGAAAGTAGAGATGATAAAGTAATTTATAATTATTAATCCTTGCTACCATATCCCTTCTGAAGACATGGATTTAACCACTGGAGGCACATGGATTAGGCTACTTTTATGCTGATTTATGTGATTTTTGGAGCTTCAAAATGTTGGCACTCATTCACTTTCATTGTCTGGACCAAAAGAGCTGAGATATTCTTCTAAAAATCTTTATTTGTGTTCTGCTGATGAAAGAAACTCACATCCGGAATGGCATAAGGGTGAGGAAATGATGAGAGAATTTTCATTTTCGTGTGAATTATTCCTTTAAAGCCCGATGTGGCCACTGTACCAAACAACTTGTCCCACCCCTGCCAAGTGACCCTACCTGTTTTAAACATGTTTTATGCGCAACAATAACTCTCTCTGTCGGCATTAAGGGAAATTTAGACCCACATAGACTGATTTTAATGTAATTGTTTCATTCATTATGATATAAAATGGGGATCAGTGTATTGAAAATAACGTATTGATCTTTTCATTTCTGTAATCATCTCGCCCTTTTATTTTTATTTTTTAATCAGATTCATGTAGTGTTTACATTATCATAGATAAGTGATGTATTTTAAAAGTTGTCAGTCACAAACACCTATAAAATACCTATATTTCTTATTCTTTCTGTCAAACAGTCATAAAAGGGGGTATTTGTGCTACATTTTTAAACTGCAGCATCTTTTATTATAATGGGGCATAGGTTTTGCAACTCAGTACTCAATACTCACTACTCATGATTACTTTTAAGTGAGCTACTCTTTTACTCTTACTTGAGTAGATTTTAGGACAGGTACTTTTACTCTACTGAAACTACATTTTTTAAGAAGTAACTGTACTTTTACGTAAGTATTATTTTTCAGTACTCTTTCCACCCCTGCAAATCAGCGGCAAAAATATTACATCATACATAATCCAAATATTGCAGGGACATAGAGCAAACAGAGCCTGAATCACAGGCTTTCAAAGACCGGATTAAGAAGATGTTTTAAAAACAAAACACACAATTGTTTGTAATATTTTAGATTTTTTTCATGTTGAAACCGTGCTAGAGCTACTTGTGCATTTGTATTACAGGAAGCAGCTCAGATGATCACACAGGCTTCACTGAGAGGAGAACTAGAGGCCCATCAACAACAGCTGGAGGAGTATAAGGTAAAACACCACATGACTGCCGTCATTTACTGCCAGTGGATGCTGTGCAGCAGTGTTCTGGTCATTCACTCATATTGTTCACTTGCAATGTCATACAGTGACTTGGACACTTTTAGTCATATGGAATGGCATTCAGACAGATTTATAGGTGTGGCTTTTAACTATGGGGCCACTGACTGGACGTTTGAGAAGGATGTATGAGTGCATGGTAACTCTTTGTCTCTGTCAGATCCAGTGCAGCGAGTTAACTGCAGAGAGACACAGACTGCAGGAGCAACTGAAGATAATAAATGATCAACAACAGAGAGTGTCCAGCTCATATCAGCTCTCGCTCAACACACTACAGGACGAGTGTAACAATGCTAAGGTGACCTCACACACTTCTATTCTCACTGCCCTTTTTACTGTGTCCGTCTGATCTGTCTGCGTTCGGGGTGTCACAACACCAACATGTCTGTAGTCAATGCCAATACTTGTAAATGTTCTGAATTCTCCGTACCAATTTTGATGCCACAGCAAAATGTAATTCAACACACAAAACGTATTCAATTAAAATTGGTATATAAGATATTTAATTGAATCCCCTAATTTAAAAAACGGTTTCCATTAGAGCAATTCAAGCTCGAAGTACCAACTTAATGTCTTAAAGCCCTATATCGACATAACCTGAAAGGCTGCTCAGCAAGGAAGAAGCCACTACTCCAAAATCGCCATAAAAATGCC
The DNA here is from genome assembly GCF_025860055.1 of Xyrauchen texanus. NCBI lineage: Eukaryota > Metazoa > Chordata > Actinopteri > Cypriniformes > Catostomidae > Xyrauchen > Xyrauchen texanus. The sequence continues at coordinate 7,331,627 of NC_068293.1, read as the reverse complement.
AGACTACAGTCTGCAAGTGCACATGTTGACAAAGCTCTTACTTTTAGGAGAAATGTCCTTTTGTCTAATGAAATAAAAATGTAACTGTTTGGCCACAATGACCATTGTTGTGTAGGACGCTCTGTATACTGCAGCCTTCAAATGGCATGTCCTATCTTGCACGCAGCCTTCGAAACGAGACACAGCGTCTGTATTTCAGCACATGCTCGAAAGTGAAACTGATTGGTCAGTGGCAAACTACTGAAGCGAGTGTGATTGGTCAGTTTAGTTAAGAAAAATAGACTTCAAATGAGCTTATGATTTGTTCTGTCATCCATAGACACAGCCTATAATAAAATTGAGTATTAATTTGCAGCATTACCTGGCTGATCATTTCTGTTTGCTAGCTCGCTATGCTTAATTAACCACGAGAGGCAGAAACCGTGATTGCAGTTAAAATATGATTAATTGTGCATCCCTATATACCAACTATATCTTCGGACTACCTAGTACCCCCTTGCAACCCCTACAATACTCACCTGCCAACTCAATAAAAAAAAATGTAAAAACACCATAAAGGCACCACAATTTTCAGTTTTATTGTAAATTATGTAAACATAAGGTAGGCACCAATACACAAAGTACAAGTACTTTTCACATCCTTGGTCTGCACATTAATCCTGTTCTCTTCCTTTTTTAAGCATATATTGATCTCCATAATTCAAACAGTCATTGACTCTCTGCACTTTATATCTCATATATGCGCTATGAAGTCCTCACGCGGTATATCAGCCCTTTCCATCAGAGTGACTGATGCTCTGAGAGTTGGATGTTTTCCACATGGCACTATAGATTTTCCATTTTAGTCATCTTCTACTCTGCGCTGTTGCTAAATGGCTTCAAAAGCATACAGTTATAGCGTGAGTGATTGGCCCTCGGGCCTGTGGCTCCTAATGAATCATACACAGCGGAAGCGAGAGGAAATGCTGCTGCTCAGGGGACGAGCACATGTTTTTATTCATTAGAGCGCAGCACAGCTATTTGTTTGAGCAGAGAAAAGCAGCACCAGCTTTTGTAGCATAAATAAAACATTATTTATGCAAGTTCATCTAGTAACCCATTTCCTTTTTATCATGTATTATTATTTAGTGTAATTTACTGCTGTGTTATTTTGATTGCAGGCTGATCTGGCAGCGACAGTCTCAGAGTTCGAGAGTTATAAAGTGCGAGTTCACAATGTCCTCAAGCAACAGAAACACAAGAGCTCAAATCAAACTGATGGAGATGCTGTCAAATCAGAGAGGTGGAATCTCACATTTATAATCCCGTTATTGTAATGTTGTTGTCATGTTTGTGTTTCATTGTTGCAGTTTTTCTGTGTTCCTTATGTATTTGATGCAATATTATAATTAATCCCTTTCTTATGATGTCATTGTCATCAGCGGTGTTGTAAAAATGCAGACACACCTGTAATCAGGGGGATTGCTACTTCAATTATATATAGGTGATTCTCACGAAAATAGTCAGGAAAATGTCCTGGTGTTATTTTACTCCAATAAGAAATTATATTTTTTATATAGAAAAGGCTATTTTTAGGGCTATTATGATTTTTTACATTCTGACATTATTTTTATGACAGCCCCACCACCCATTCTCTCTGAAAATAATTATATATTAGTTTAATTGTAAGTATTTATACATCAAGCTAGTATTCCCTTGGTACTACCTTTTCATTTTCACTGATTTAAATAAATAAATATTCATTAGTAAAAACAAATTACAAAAATGAATGCATTACAGTACTGAGAATTATTCAACTATGTGAAAAGTGAAAGTAAGACGCTCTGATGTATTTCTGTAATGAGAATTAGAGGATAAAAAGTGTCCTGAAAGCAATGTCACAATGCAAAATATCATAATGGTCTTAAATGTGGGCTTCATTTTTGTAATGTGAAATATTCTTTTATATATATATATATATATATATATATATATATCTCCTTTGCTTAGAAAATTCCTTTTACAACTTAGGGAGGAATTCACTGCGAATAAATTGCGCCTGGTAAAAGTCCTGGTTATTTGCATCGGCTGTCTGCACTAGTTTAGCAACAGATTCACTAAAGGAATTGTGCAGATCAGGCAACAGTGCAAATGTGGCCACAAACTCTGTGCTAAATGCAATTTATACACGCAATTCTTTTAGCGCGTTCTTGCGGGCTGATTCTGAGCACTATATAGTGAAGGATGCAGCAGACCACCGCAATCTGACACACTTTGCTGGGACAGAACGGCATCAGTTATTCAGTCACCTAAATTATCTGAAAGTGCACTTGACTACACAGTGCATGTAGATATATGGCAGGTTATGATGCTTTCTCCATTATTTGATTTAATGCTAATATGATCAATCGAAAATGTACACCAATATCGTTTTTTTTTAAATAATGTATTTAACCGCCTGCTTTTATCTGGCGATAACAACGCAATGTAAATTGTGGCGGGCAATTTTTGTGAATGAAATCTATAATGAGCCTAATTTACATAGAAAGTAGGTGTGTTTGCGTGGAAAGGAATGACAATGACATGATTGAACTACTCGAGTGCTGATTGCACTTGCTTAAACTAGACTGCGTGTGGATGGTAAATAAGACGCAGGTTTTTGCGAAGATGGCGCAATTGTTCAGTGAATTTACCCTTGACTCTTGTTGTGTTAGTCAAATGTGAAGGTTAACATGTCATGTAGTGTTCTAAAGTATAGTAACACACAATATCATGTAAGCTACTCAAAATAGTAATCCACTACAAATTACTTTTAAAATTAATTGGAAATGTAATTGCATTACTAATTACTTTTCTTAAGTTACAATGTAAAATAATTTACATTGTAACTTAAGTTGTTTTTTCCACTCAACAAATTTATAATAATGTCTATATGTTCTCCTTGTTTGTTTTTGTAGTCCCTTCATGACCATAATTCATGTTTTTAAACCTATTCTTCATGTAAAATATATTTAGAAAAATGTGTAACCTACTGAAAAGTAACTAGTAACTTAGATTAAATTTACTAATTACTTTAAGATCAAATTGCACCCAAACCATGCTACACATGGTAGCATCATGGTAGTGTCCTAGGTATCATTTTTAGTTTTTTTAGGTTGTCTCACTTTGCTCTTAGCTATATATTTATTTAAATACCCAATTTCACCATTCTTTACCAAATTGCAAATGAATTGTATTATGTACATAAATGTATTATTTAACACTTATGGCCCCCCCATATGCACAGGACCCCTCTCCTGTGCCACCGTCTGTCATGTTTTTTCTTGAATCTGTTTCTCTCATGTACTCTTGTGTTAGAACTCTTATTTAGAGAGTACTTGTATGTATTTGTGTTGAGTTTAGAGAGCACATAGAGGCTGTGATGCAACAGTTGCACACTCGGCTGCAGGAGACGCAGCACAATCTTCAGTCGAGCACTGCAGAACTGCAGCAGCTGCACACTGAACACGACATGCTGCTGGAGAGACACAACAAGTTCCTGCAGGAAACCGTCAGTAAAGAGGCAGAACTCCGAGAGAGGTACTCATACCCTCACAGAACACACACATGTGATGTATAGAACATGAAACACAGCAGGTGCAGCTCCAATACTCCATCCACATTCTGATTGGCAAAGACTTTAACGTGTACATGTCCTGTCTCTTTTGTGAATGGCAGACTGCTGTCACTGCAATCAGAGAATGTAGCGCTGAAGTCTGAGCACGGCCAGTGCATGTCTCAGCTGACCGCTCGGACTGAAGCTCTCCGCAGCAGCTTTCGTGAGCAAACGCGCCACCTACAGGACGAACACTGCAGCACTGTCGAGACGCTGCAACAACAGATCAACAGACTGGAGGCACAGCTCTACCAACTGCAGAGAGAGACCAGCAACACCGGTAACACCAGCACACGCACTGTAGAGACACCGCATATTTGTATTGGAATTGTGAGCACATATAAGATTTCAGTTCTGATATTCCTCACTTTTTAGATCAAGATAATGACGTGAGGCTAAATCAGCTTTTGACCAAATGTAATAAATTAAGCAGAATTTTCTCTCTCTGTATAGCTCCAGTTCTTGTGCAGCAACACAGGAAGTCTCAGTCAGACAGGAAGTTGGCTGAAGTTCCTCAGTTTGATCTTCAGGGCACGGCTCGAGAGGAGGGCGAGGGGATGGAGACTACGGAGATCGAGTCTGTGTCCAGCCCTGGAACTTCACTGGCCTCTCTAGAGCAGCTCCTCTCATCACCTGACCTCAAACACGGTACCACCTTTACATGCTCATTCAGATACGAAATAAAGGAGAATTTCAGTTTCCTTCACATTGTATAGTTTCCTGCTTTGTTACAGTAACATTCTGTAAAGTGACTAAAACCACCTTACCCCTTAAATGCATATCTCGGGTGTTTAGTTTTACCCCCTTTACCTCATCCATTATTTGGAGTTATAGCCCACCTCTTTAGTATTCCTCAACATTCTTATCAATAGTGTAACAATACAAATAAATGACAAAATGAAGAAAAAACTTATTTGTTTCTTATTGCTTAATAACCAAAAGTGGTTAGGGTCGTCGGTGACCCAAGATATAAAATAGTGTCACAAAATTTTCAATGTTTTGTTTACCATCACAGGATATCTGTTGTGCAACGATTGGTGAATTATCACTCAAAAGGTGCATGAGAAAGTACATACAGTATGCGTAGGTCAATATGTGTTTGACATCCAGTTGTGTCTCATAAAATTTCAGCATGGAAGTAATAAATCCCATTCTATAAATAGTTGTTCTCTTTGATATATGAAAAATAAAACCTCAAAATATTACAGAATATATTATATTCTATTATTTTCTAATTGTCTTTTATTATTATACACTATCTGGGCATTTTGTAGATCAAAGACTAGAGGTGGGAATATCAAGGTAACTGGTGATATGATATAATATTGATACGTAGGTCACTTTATGATATTATTGTTATTCTTTATTTTTATATACAATAAATTGCGATATTCCACTCAATGTTTCTCATTCGTCTTCATCGTACTTAAGAGAACTGTTTCCAAATCACCAAATGCATTGTTGTATTAATATAAAAGTGCCAGTTTATTTCCTAATATCTATGTACAATGCAAAGTCATAAGCATAGAGTAAGACCATAATGGCTCCCTATTTCTGTAGTTAGGTCAATGTAGCTGGTCTTTCTAAAAAATAAATTATAGGATTTATGAATACAGTCGTAGCCTAAACACTTTTTAAAAACATTATTGATTACAACACAGTTTCAATATACAAAAGTATCAAATATTTCTCCAAAAAGAATAGCCTATTTAACATGATAATAAACAAATACCTGCATCTGCATGATAACTGCACCGTCTAAGGGACTGTTGTTGAGTTCCTAGATCGATTTGGCAAAGATAATTTTTTTCCCATCACCATAATATCAATGTGTAAATAATAATATCAGTATTTGGCCCTCAAATATCAATACAATATCACAAGGAAAAATATCATGATACTTAAACACAGGGCACTGTTGTATAAATATACATCCCATTTATATTTGCTGCGAGTATATTCCAAATGGCCTCCTGAAGCAAACTACTTTTTTTTTTTTTTTTTTTTTAATGCCTCAGTGGTCTGCACTTTTATAGTGCTTATATAGTGCTTTTTTTTTTTAACCTTAGAGGTTACCAAAGCGCTTTACACTATGTCCCAATCACCCATTCACACACACACACACACACACACACACACACACACATACCAATGGCGGCAGAGCTGCCATGCAAGGCACAAGCCTGACATTGGGAGCAACTTGGGGTTCAGTATCTTGCCCAAGGACGTCGTGTGGGCCGGGAATCGAACCGCCAACCCTGCGATTAGCAGCCGACCTGCTCTACCACCTGAGCCACAGCCGCCCCATGGTACTGTGATACAGATACATGTGGAATAGTGCACATTAAGAATAACGTGTGAGGGCCTGGGTAGCGAGTATTGACGCTGACTATCACCCCTGGAGTCGTGAGTTTGAATCCAGGGTGGAGTGGTGGTGGCGGCGTAGTGGGCTAATGCACATAACTGTTAATCAGATCCCCACAGCCACCACCATTGTGTCCTTGAGCAAGGCACTTAACTCCAGGTTGCTCTGGGGGATTGTCCCTGTAATAAGGGCACTGTAAGTCGCTTTGTATAAAAACATCTGCCAAATGCATAAATGTAAATGTAGGGTGTGCTGAGTGACTCCAATCAAATTGGCACAGTTGCTAGGGAGGGTAGAGTCACATTGGGTAACCACCTCGTGGTCGCTATAATGTGGTTCTCTAAATACTGAGAAAGAACTAATAAAAAAATCTGAATATTTATGTTGTGACTCTTTTAACAACAAAAAACAACAATAGTAATAATAGCAGCAGCACAAACACTGTCATAAAATTGTGGCCGGTGGCCCTTGGTTTTGTATTGTTGACAGAATTTGGTCCTTGGTGAAAATGAATTGGGGAACCCTGCTTTAACATATAGATATTTTTTTCCACCTCTACTAAAGACCAGAGGTATGTAATATGCTAGGCGAAACACCCATGCAAGTCAATCATAATAAACAATTCTTCCACCAAACTGTACAGCTCCTTAGATATTGTAAATATATAGGTGTACCATTGATATTATGTTATAGCAGGTGAGGTCTTTCAGAATAATTCATTTGAAATCTTTTATAAAATAGTGGCTACACCAATATTTACTTTAGTCTTTGTGTGTGTTTCTGTAGAGCCTGTTGTTTGGCAAGTGGAGCCCAGTAAAGAGGAGCTGATTCAGAAACTCAACACTGCCACCCGCAGTATGGAGCATTTAAACAGTCTACTGCATGAGACCGAGGCTACCAATGCTGTACTGATGGAGCAGATCACTGTAAGATGTACACACACACACACACACACACACTATTGGGTTCCAACCAACTAATCGACGCTTTGGGTCTGTCGACTAGTTGTGGATCACAAGAAGTCAGTTGCGATTGTTCTATATATGACAGCAGGAAGAAAAATCTCTCTGTACACAAACTGTTCCCATGCATTTGTGTTCAAATACATTTGCAAATATAGCTGCAACGACAATTATGGGGGTCCAAGCAGTTTAGAAATGCGAACAAAATTACCAGTATTGCCAAATTTAAATGAACTGATCTTTCTGGGGCAAAGTAATTGTATTACTCTAGTTAGTTTATGGTTGGTATACTGTTTGCAGACAAGTGATGTCCAGTTTGTAAAAAGGAATCGTTCTTTTGAATCGGTTCTTTTTAGTGAACAAGCTGAACCAGTTCATCAATTTGGACTGAGTTGTTTGAAACGGTTTACATCTCGAGTTACTCTATCTTAACCTGTCTCTTGGATGTGCCTGACACTCCGAATCAAAATGAGCCAATAACCAAGAGTAAGATGTCTGACATACTGAGAACAGATGAGCAGCTGACATTGAGCATGTGTGTGATTTAAGGGGCAAAATATATGTTTCAGGTGTATTTTGCTGATCAACAAAGAGTGTAACCAATAAAACATACTGGGAATATGTTTATTACTTGATTGTATTACTGTTTTATCAACATATGAAGATGATCCATTCTACAGCTCTCGAGTCAACAGTACACTGATCCGGGGTCAGCAGCTCTCATGTCAGCAGTACACTGATCCAAGAACAGCAGTACACTGATCTGGGGTCAGCAGCACTCAAGTCAACAGTACATGGAGTCGTTCACAGCAGTTCTCGAGTAAACAGTACACTGATCCAAGGACAGTAGCTCTGGCGTCAACAGTACATTGAGTCGATCACAGCAATTTGAGAGTCACTAGTACACTGAACTGAGAATCGCCTCTTTCGGACATAATACTGAGGACTGCTGATCAGTGAGCACCTGATGAGCACAAGTGAACCCTGGACTTGAATGAGGGGGCGAAACGTTTCAGTCGAGAGACGTAAACTAATTTTACTATCAAGTATTGTGCATGCAGATTATTTGGGAAGTTGTGATGAGCTGGAACAGGTTTTCTGGAAAAGATTAAGACTAGTTTAATCACTTTATATGCTTTAGAAATGTAGAACATCTACGTTTGTTTATCAGTGTCAGTATTGGATGCTTTAGGTGTAATGTAGGATGTGTTGTGAAACACTGATTACAATAAGCACTCTTATTATTATTATTATTATTATTATTATTATTATTATAACTTCATTAAATACAATTTAATAATCTGCAAAATGCACTTACATATGGCTTTATTGAATGTGTTTGAGGGTGTTTTCTGTGATGCCGGCGTATTAGCATTATGTGCAGTGACATCATTACGTGAAGACATAAATGAACTGGTGAAACTTTTTTTTTCCAACCGGTTCATTGAAACTAACCATCTAAAAAAAAACGGTTTGTGGAAAAGAATCTGACTTCCCATCACTATGCAGACTAGCAAGGATTTTTGGATGTCTTTCATATGGCATTCACAGTTTAATTAACATGCTGATCATTTTGAATCGCTGGTAACAGAAATGAATGAAATTTGGCACATGTCCTCAGAATGTCCTGTTGTCGATGTGTACCAAGTTTTGTGAAATTTGAATGTTTACAAGATACTGCCCAATTACTCATTGTTGATCACACTTGAAGAATGTTGCCTACATAATTAAATTAACGAGATTTCTTCTGATCTCGGGGGCCTGTGTAGCTCAGCAAGTATTGCGAGTTTGAATCCAGGGCATGCTGAGTGACTCCAGTCAGGCTTCCTAAGCAACCAATTGGCCCGGTTGCTATGGTGGGTAGAGTCACGTTGGGTTAAACTCCTCGTGGTCGCAATAATGTGTGGTTCTCGCTCTTGGTGGGGCACGTGGTGAGTTGTTCATGGATGCTGCGGAGAATGGCGTGAAGCCCCCACACACATTAGGTCTTCGCGGTAACGCACTCCACAAGCCACGTGAGAAGATGCGTGGGTTGATGGTCTCTGGCGCAAAGGCATCTAAGATTCGTCCTTCGCCACCGGGTTTGAGGCGAGTCACTACGCCACCACGAGGACCTAGAGCGCATTAGGAATTGGGCATTCGAAATTGGGGAGAAAAAGGGGAAGAAATCCCAAAACAATTATAAATTCTTCTGATCTCTAGATGATTTTATTTAATTTTTTTCAGGTACACTAGAAATTTTGTTCAAATTAGAGAATAGCCCTAAGACAATTTTGAAGAAGGTTTTTCAATAAATTCACAGTAACGGAAGTATTACCGATTGGTTCAGGAGCACTTAAGGATTCATAAGAGACAATACTTGTTATACTAGTAATTGCTGTTCCTGAGTTATTACCAAAGGTACATGTTAGCTTATTATAGTGCCATCTTGTGGCCGAGTTTCAGAAAATTTGGTGTACATCTCTTAGGGGACTGCAAATTTCATGTTTGGCTGTTCACAATACATGATATTAGCTGCTGAAATTGAAATCCAAAAAATGTAAGTTCCCTCATCATTTACTCACCTTCATGCTGTCCCAGATTATGACTTTATTTCTTCATCAGAACACACATGAAGATTTCTAGATGAATATCTCAGCTCTGTTGGTCCATGCAATGCAAGTGAATGGTGATCAGACATTTGTAGCTCCAAAAATCACAAAGAAAACATCCAAATTACCCATAAGACTCCAGTGTTTAAATCCATATCTTCAGAAGTGATCCAATAGGTATGGGTTAGAAACTGTCCTTTTTTACTCTAAATCTCCACTTTCACTTTTACATCTGAAAGTCACATACGGTTTCTGTTTTGTTTCACTTTCACATCTGGAAGTGAATTTTAAAGTGGAGATTTAGAGTAAAAACATTATTAAATATTGATCTGTTTCTCCCCCACACCTATTATTATATGCTCACCATTCACTTGCATTGTACAGGTATGGACCTACAGAGCCGAGATATTTTTCTAAAAATCTTTGTTTGTGTTTTGCTGAAGAAACATACATAGTCATACACATCTGGGATGGCATGAGGGTAAATAAATGATGAGAATTAAAATTTTTGGTTGAACTTACCCTTTAGGATATGTTAGCACGTGACCCAAAGAAGATGCGTGCCAAATTCAAACTTCTTCAATCAAAATGTTGCAGAGTCCTAAATATTTTTTAGTTTTAGTGCCCCCTATGGGCAGAATTGCAAGACATTAGGCATTTATCCTCAAAATATCTTTGTGTCGAGGTTTCTCAAGTTTTGTTAATTTGAACTACCAATGCTGCACTGATGGAGCAGTTATACACACTCACACATTCATTATTGACTGTTGTCCCATCTCTTTACACTGATTGAAATATCTGGCTCTCTGCAGCTGTTGAAGAGTGAGCTGCGGCGTCTGGAGCGTAATCAGGAGCGTGAGAAATCTGTGGCCAATCTGGAGTACCTGAAGAACGTGCTGTTGCAGTTTATCTTCCTGCGCTCCGGCAGTGAGCGTCAGGCACTGCTTCCTGTCATACACACCATGCTTCAGCTAAGTCCAGAGGAGAAGAGCAAACTCGCTGCTATCGCACAAGGTGTGTTACATGAGGTTTAGATCATGTTGATATTTAATTTTGTATCATAGCTTCCAGTGGAAGCTGCTGAACATATTAATGCTAGTTACATTAATACATTACATTAATGCTGTTACAAACTGCCACCAGTGGTAGAAGGTGTGTGTGTGTGTGTGTGTGTGTGTGTGTGTGTGTGTGTGTGTGTGTGTGTGTGTGTGTGTGTGTGTGTGTGTGTGTGTGTGTGTGTGTGTGTGTGTGTGTGTGTGTGTGTGTGTGTGTGTGTGTGTGTGTGTGAGAGACTGGAGATACCTGCATTTGTGTAACTTGAGTCTGAAGGAATATAAAGATATCTTTATGGGTCTAAACTCCTAAAGAGAAATAGTCTGGTGTTTCATAGCATACATATACCAACCCCCTGTGGATGCACTTACAGTCAAATGAAATATACTTAAACAGGCTGTCTGACTGTACAGTACGATGACACTGAGTGTTCACAACAAAATTAGGCAACTCACACAGTTTCAAAGAACTAATGGCTGACCTCCTTCAGTCACAAACTGCCACATTTAATGTACACATATTGATAAATCCAGACTCAAAAGAGACATACAAGCTCAATTCTTCAAATGAATCGGACTTATGAAATACAGTATATCAAGTAGTTTCCATGTTTGTGTGTACAACATTAAATAAGATGTGTCAAAAGTAGGAAACTTCTTCATCAAATCAAACTGCTCACAGGAGGCCCTTGAAGTTTTTTGGTCCAATTATTAATAGTCAAAGATTATAAATAGTCAAATTTAGTCAAAGTAAATTACTGGCCATCAAGTCTTAGATGTCACCAATTCAATCTGCTAAATTGGAGAATTGGGAAATGTTATCAGAGTATCATCATCATAACCGTGAAAATTCCATGTTTCCTGACAATGTCTCCAAAGGGAAGTATTTAAATGGAGAACAGCAGAGGGCCTAATACAGAGCCTTGTGGAACTCCATACTTGTGTTTGATCTGATAAGTCTGATCAATTGGATCTAACCCAGGCTAATTTCTGTCCACAAAAGCCAACATTATTCTCAACTATTTCCAAGCAAATGTCATGGTCAATAATGCCAAAGGCAGCATTAAAATCCAATAGTACTATTAGTGAGATGTCGCCGCAGTCAGATAAAAGCAAGTCATTTGTTAATCTTGACAAGCAGAGTATCCATACTATGATGGATACTCCTAAATCCTGACTGAAATATAAAAAATAAAAACATGCAGGTAGTTGGGAGTACTTTTTGTAGTATTTTAGACAATGTCCAGCATCTGTTGTTTTCTGACAATTTCTTCTGTGTAACATACATATAGTTGCACATAATTTATTTGTTTTGTTGTTGTTTTTTTTACTTAAATACTTAAAGGTGGGGTATGTGATTTTCTTTTTTGACCATTTTTTCAAAATAACTTGAAATCCTATTCCTAACCCACTTACTGGCTGTAAATTAGAAGCACTGAAATGAAAATTAAGCAATTTAATCATCTGTGGAACGGGCAGGACTCGAAAAACTCCAGCCGATCATTTTCAAGACCATCTAGAATCATTGGACAGAAAATGTGTCAATTAAACGGTCGTACCATGCCCCCTCCCCCACCACCCTGGCTGCGCGTGTCCGTTAGGTCATCAGCTGCTTTCAGATGGAGCGGCATTTACTACACAGAGCTGTAGTTCATCACTGACAAGCTGGGCAATTTACCCTTCATTATCACGGCCCAGCTTGTTAGTGAACTACGGCTCTGTGTAGTATACCGCTCCATCTGAAAGCAGCTGATGGCGATTTACTAATCAATGAATGCACTTTATGTTATGTGCTTTACTGACGAGATGCGATAACAATCTCATCTGATAACGTTATATCGGTCAGCCCTATATTTAGCCATAAACTTTGGTGACAACCAGGACGTCCAATATATTTTTATATATTTTATATATATTTATACAATATATATTTACATTTCAAAAACATAAATTTTCTAACAATACTAATGATTTATGTGACTGTTGAATGTTAATAATATCTGGTGCAACTTACCGCTGAATGTTGTGCCATGTTGACGGTCTTAGCAGGTAAATGGTGACGTCATGCAGAAACTCCAACCTATGCTAGCCTGGCTCGCTCTCGCGCATCTGAGTTTTCGCTCGTGCGTGATTGCGCGTCCATGTTTTTCGAATGGGTGGAGTCAGGGCCAGCGTTGGAGGAGAGAAGGTAGGACCTTATGAGTTGTGTATTTTCAAAATCTGCCGGCCGTTTTGCAAATCACATACCCCACCTTTAATTGATTCATTAAGTGTGACAGGAATATTAACTGGGACAGTGGTAAAGATGCTGGCTACCACCCCTGGAGTTCGCAAGTTCGAATCCCAGGGCATCCTGAGTGACTCCAGCCAGGTCTCCTAAGCAACCAAATTGGCCTGGTTGCCAGGGAGGGTAGAGTTACATGGGGTAACCTCCTCGTGATCGCTATAATGTGGTTCGCTCTCAGTGGGGCGCGTGGTGAGTTGTGCGTAGATGCTGTGGTGGATGGCGTGAAGCCTCCACACACGCTACGTCTCCGTGGTAACGCACTCAATGAGCCACGTGATAAGATGTGCGGGTTGATGGTCTCAGAGGCAAATGAGATTCGTCCTCCGCCACCCGGATTGAGGCTCAAGGTTGAGTCACTACGCCATTACAAGGACTTCGGGAATTGGACATTCCAGATTGGGAGAAAAAGGGGAGAAAATACATTTTAAAAAAAATTTAAAAATTAATGTCTGGCTGTCCTGTAGAATATATAATTTCACAATAAATACTGAAGGCTGAGTAAATTTGTGAGTGTGTGGAGGAAGTCGCCTTCAGAGCTCACAACATCAGGTGATCTGTTTCGAAACAGGGTAAAGACAGGTGATTTACTTCAGCTTCAGATTGTTCAGTGAGTGTGAATGTTCTACATTTAAAAGCCATGTTGCCATTGTTCCTGTACTGATGTAATGTGTGCAGTGTTATGATTTATTGACTGTCTAATGTGTTGTAGGTGAGGAGGAGTCGTCTGCAGGCTCAAGAGGGTCAGGGTGGACATCATATCTGCACAGCTGGTCAGGAATCAGATGAAACACATACTGACTATAAAGCAGTGATTTAAACATGCAACTGAAGGAAAAGCCTCAATCAGAGCAACATACATGTGGGGCTACAACTCATACTTTTTCATTCACACCTTATAACAGCACATATCTGTATTTTATATATTTTATTAAACCTGTTTTAACTGATAACTGCAGTTTATTTCTCCTTTTTCTTTTTGGATTTTCTTTATTTATTGCCTTCATTTCTGTTCTGTATTTTGTCAGTCCTAACTGAATATTACTTTCATTTGGACTACTGATGTGCTGTGAGTTTTGCACACCATTCTAATTCTTTCAGTCTTTTGTTTTGTTAGTCGTGGTAAATCTCATGTCCATACATTCTTTTGTTTTTGATTGTTTGAATATTAATCAGGGGGCCAGATCAACATGCATTAATAATGAGATTAATCTGTGAATGTGTATATTCAGTCTGCAATATATACTGTATTATCAATCAACCTATTTTATTTACTGAAAAATAATATGCCAGTATGTATGGAGAATATGAATGTATTGTACATGATTCCAAAGATATTTAAGAGAAACAGTAAGTTATTGAAATCTGCTTACAGATCATATATGTAATATCTTTTACTTTTGGTTATTTGTTGTAAGGGTTTTCTTAATATGCGTTTATCCTGCTATGAATCACTGTTTGATTTCCTTTAATGTAGCATTTGTACTTGTAAATTTAAAAGCATTTATTTCTTGGTTAATGTAGGCACCAATTTTGCAATTGCAAAACAAATTAATCTCTGAAAAGTGACATTTGAAGTACTATGAGTTTTGAAGAATAAACATCACCACTTGAAGGTGTAAATAAGAGGTGTCAATCTTGGGACCAGTGTAGTCTGATTCATAAACTAATGATTCTTATGACTCAGTTCAATTTAATCTACAGTGTGAAACTCAGTGCAACCAGTGTAGCCTGTTTCCTGAATGAATGACTCTTATTAGCCATTCTTTTAAATGTACACCCCGAAACATACTGTAACCAGTTTAGTCTGATTCCTGGACGAATTACTCGTACAGTTAGTCAGTTCTTTTGAGTCTACTGTGCTGTGAAAAAGTATTTGCTCTACAACTAAACTTTATATGATGTTTTACCTTGTGAATTTAATTGTTTGTTTGTTTTTTAATGTACAGTCATTTCATTTCAAATCAGTTGATTGCAACATGCTCCAAAAAAGTTGGAACAGTCAAGTGTTTGCCAGATTGAAACATCACCGTTTCTTCTAATAGCACTTATTAAGCATATAGGCACTGAAGACACAAGTTTGTTAAGTTTAAAAAGTGGAATTTTCCCTCGTTCATCTATTATGCAGGTCTTCAGCTGCACAAATGTACAGGGTCTTTGTTGCCGTATTGCTTCATAATGCACTACACATTCTCAGTTGGAGATGGTCAGGACTGCAGGCAGGCCAATCTAGCACCTGCACTCTCTGCTTATTCAGGCAGTACGTGATTTGCCTGATACAATATGCCTCATTCATTAAAAAGATCAAAGCACAGTAATTAATGGAATTGGAAAAGAGTATTAAAAGTGCTGAAATAGAGCTGAAGTGCCGAATGACATCCAATGGTCTTAGAGAGTTGACTCCGCTATAATATAGGTACTATAATACTTTGTCACAGAAGGTAGAGTTTTGCTCATTCAGGGCAAGACAGACATGCTTTGAGTTAGGAGACAAGGAAGGGAAACTGCTTGTCAGATACATAAAACAAAGAGAGTTTTTTCCACCGTTCCTTCAGTAAAGTCTTCTGGAGGCAAAATATTCACCTCCGCCACAGATATTAATAAGGCCTATAAAGAATTCTAATATGATCTTATAGTTCCATGTCTTCGTCTACCGATAAGGATATTAGCAACATGGTAGAGCCATTAGAACTTCCTAATTGACAAATTATCAAAAATACTTTCTTGACTCTGATATTCCTTTGGATGAGCTTGTTGAGGTAATTACAGCCTTGCCTTACTCTGGGATAGGGGCGCCCGGCAGGGTTTCCCTTTTACCCCATTATTGTCTGTCTTGCCCTGGAACCATTAGCAGCCGCGATAAGAAAGGAAGATGACTTTCCAGGGGTGGTGGTGGGAGGTATGGTGCATAAACTTTTGCTTTACGCAGATGATATTTTATTATTTGTCTCTGACACTACTAGATCTATGCCTTGCCTCCACAGAATTATTAACTCCTTTTCTAAATTCTCAGGATACAGAGTTACAGTGAGGAAAATAAGTATTTGAACACCCTGCTATTTTGCAAGTTCTCCCACTTAGAAATCATGGAGGGGTCTGAAATTGTCATCGTAGGTGCATGTCCACTGTGAGACACATAATCTAAAAAAAAAAATCCAGAAATCACAATGTATGATTTTTTAACTATTTATTTGTATGATACAGCTGCAAATAAGTATTTGAACACCTGAGAAAATCAATGTTAATATTTGGTACATTAGCCTTTGTTTGCAATTACAGAGGTCAAACGTTTGCACACACTGCAGGAGGGATTTTGGCCCACTCCTCCACACAGATCTTCTCTAGATCAGTCAGGTTTCTGGGCTGTCGCTGAGAAACACGGAGTTTGAGCTCCCTCCAAAGATTCTCTATTGGGTTTAGGTCTGGAGACTGGCTAGGCCACGCCAGAACCTTGATTTGCCTCTTACAGAGCCACTCCTTGGTTATCCTGGCTGTGTGCTTCGGGTCATTGTCATGTTGGAAGACCCAGCATCGACCCATCTTCAATGCTCTAACTGAGGGAAGGAGGTTGTTCCCCAAAATCTCGCAATACATGGCCCCGGTCATCCTCTCCTTAATACAGTGCAGTCGCCCTGTCCCATGTGCAGAAAAACACCCCAAAGCATGATGCTACCACCCCCATGCTTCACAGTAGGGATGGTGTTCTTGGGATGGTACTCATCATTCTTCTTCCTCCAAACACGGTTAGTGGAATTATGACCAAAAAGTTATATTTTGGTCTCATCTGACCACATGACTTTCTCCCATGACTCCTCTGGATCATCCAAATGGTCATTGGAAACTAAAGACGGGCCTTGACATGTGCTGGTTTAAGCAGGGGAACCTTCCGTGCCATGCATGATTTCAAACCATGACGTCTCAGTGTATTACCAACAGTAACCTTGGAAACGGTGGTCCCAGCTCTTTTCAGGTCATTGACCAGCTCCTCCCGTGTAGTTCTGGGCTGATTTCTCACCTTTCTTAGGATCATTGAGACCACACGAGGTGAGATCTTGCATGGAGCCCCAGTCCGAGGGAGACTGACAGTCATGTTTAGCTTCTTCCATTTTCTAATGATTGCTCCAACAGTGGACCTTTTTTCACCAAGCTGCTTGGCAATTTCCCCGTAGCCCTTTCCAGCCTTGTGGAGGTGTACAATTTTGTCTCTAGTGTCTTTGGATAGCTCTTTGGTCTTGGCCATGTTAGTAGTTGGATTCTTACTGATTGGATGGGGTGGACAGGTGTCTTTATGCAGCTAACGACCTCAAACAGGTGCATCTAATTTAGGATAATAAATGGAGTGGAGGTGGACATTTTAAAGGCAGACTAACAGGTCTTTGAGGGTCAGAATTCTAGCTGATAGACAGGTGTTCAAATACTTATTTGCAGCTGTATCATACAAATAAATAGTTAAAAAATCATACATTGTGATTTCTGGATTTTGTTTTTAGATTATGTCTCTCACAGTGGACATGCACCTACGATGACAATTTCAGACCCCTCCATGATTTCCAAGTGGGAGAACTTGCAAAATAGCAGGGTGTTCAAATACTTATTTTCCTCACTGTAATTGATGTAAATCTGAAGCTTTGGCTCTGACAGTGTACTGCCCAGTGACGGCTTTTATACCCAAATTCAATTATCTACTACCGTCTCTCCCTCTAGAAGTTCCTCTTTCTTATCTAGGTCTTTTATTTGGAATGGTAAACAACCTCAGTTGCATTTACTAAGTTACATTGACAAATTGACAAAGAAGGTTTAGGCTTACTGCTGCACAATTTACTTTGTACTATATTTAGTGTTAGTACACGGCCACATAAAGCTGCAGACAACCACTGTATGGTGCTCCCAGCCTTTGGAAAGGGGCATGAAGCATCAGTGCATTATTCCTCATTGATTCAGAGTCTTGGTGACGGGGCCTTAACAGCTCTTAAGAGGTAATGGTAAAGAGATTTGAACTTGGTATTGGAGGATGGGGGAGGGGGAAAGGATTAAAAGAAATATTAATACTATGTCTAGAGATGCAAGGGTACGCCTGATTTTGCCTAGTTTCTACTGTTTGGACTCACTCTATATTGTTTAGGCTTGGTTTAAAAAACACATCTATCTGCTGGATGGAGACATGGCCCATGCTGTGTGGTTCTGTGTTAAGAGTCAAGAAATCTGGGTATAATAATGGGGGTTAAAAAGGGACAATTGTTGATTTTGTTCATATATATATATATATATAAATATTATGCTTTATTTTGTATTATGTTGAAGAATCAATAAAAAGTGTTCAGCACTACCAGTATAGTCTGATTCTCGAATGAATGACTCTTATGAGTCTGTTCTTTTGAATCTACAGCACGAAACATACAGCTCAACCAGAGTAGTCCGATTCACAAACAACTGGCTCTTATGAATAGTTTTTTATCCACAGTATGAAAATAACAGCACTACCTTCCGAACGAATGACTCCTTCCAGCTGGTTTTTTCTAGTGAATTAAACAATCACTGAACAGTGAGTCATTTATATGATCATGTCTGTTTTTCGAATGATCCAAGAACTGTTACATTTTGTGTATTTAATGGTTGTGAGAATACTCAGCTACGTGTAGTTTTTTTAAATAGGACATTTATAAATATAATCAATAAAATATCTTAATTAAAAAGTACAGTATATGTAAACACACCATTTGCAAAAATTTGGTTAGTAAAAATCTGAAATGATCTCATCTTTGGTACCAGACTGTTGAGGGCAGTAAATCCAAAAGAAATGCATTTCTTATTTCCAAATATTCCTTCTTCAAAATTGCTAAGAAAATCCATAAAGGAACAGGAATCAGAAATACAACCGGAATCATTCATTTCCTCACGATTCCCATAAAACAAAATGAATAAATCTCGAAAGAAATTCATTTTATTTTATTTAATATTCCTTTAAAACTTCCTAGTTCATATGAGATAGGCAGTAATAAAGATGAAGCATTCAGTTAGTCATAATGCAGATAACTAAATTTAGAAAAAGTCAAATACAATCTTGAGAATAAACTCATTAAATATCAGAATAAAGTTGTTGTGTTTCGAGAAAAAACGTGTTAACTTTAATCTCGCATTATAATGACTTTATTCTCGATATTTAATGAGTTTATTCTCAAGATTGTATTTCGACTTTTTTCTCGAAATTTAACGAGTTTAATCTCGCATTATAATGACTTTAATCTCGAGATGGCTTTATTTTTTTATTATTGCTTGGCCCTAATCCTCTTCCGTACATATGAACCCCATACTAATACTCAGAACAAATTCATATAACAAATGAAGACATAAAAGAAGAAAAGTGTTTTTGTGTGTTACACTACTGCAGTGGCACAGATCTCTTGTGTGTTTTAGTTTGTATCGGTCCTGTGTGCCAGAGACATACTGTCTCCTGTCCATATTTAGGACTGACTTACACACACACACACACACTGAAAATAATCCCCAAAGCTCACTTCTGTGTCTCTCTCTCTGCCTGGCTCACAAACATTACACAAATACACACGTGTCATTCTAAACAGTAACACTGCCATTCCAGTTAAAAGAATGAATCTGAAATGAATGACACAACTATTTCAGTTAATGGCATTGTAATATTGTTCTTCTCTAGAAAGCTTCTGCGCTGCTGTTTGATGTCACTGCACAGAAGTGTGTTGTAGTGACACTGAGCTGCTGGTATTTTTACCATGACCACTTTAGTCACTCCAAGACTGTACATTTTTAGGTGGCGTGATGAATGAATGTGTCTCTAATGAAAGATAGTTTAGAATTGTTTTCCCTTAAAAGAACCATCTAAATAAACTGAAGTGGGTTTAATGTTTGTTTATTTGTTTGTTTGTTTGTCTTTGTGTGATGAAATGTGTGACATGTCACTGCAGTATCACCTGCTACAAAACACAAACTGGGTCCAAGCATAGATTTGACTCAGAGCAGCCCATTTCATAATTTGTCCTAGAACCATATAAAAAATAAAAAAAAAGTTACCCCTTAATTTAACAGATGTAAATCTGTTTTGTGTAAAGCAAAATTACTTTTACACAAAATGTTAATTATATTATACATACATATACAGTATAAACAGTGTGGTGTGTGTGTGTGTGTGTGTGTGTGTGTGTGTGTGTGTGTGTGTGTGTGTGTGTAGTGTTCCTAATAAAGTGGTCGATTATTTTTTGTTAATCGCGGTATAAAAATGTAATGCAATTAATGCAGTTTTTTACTTCCTAAAACTTCACGTGATAGGAGACAGGTGTCCAGTTGTTCCTGGCAGGCTACTCAGTCTTAGGCCCTGTACCAAGTGGTGCAGTGCTGATTTGAAATATGATCGTTTATTTGATCATAACATTGACCAGCCGTTACAGTGCACTTATTACAGGGACAATCCCCCCCGGAGCAACCTGGAGTTAAGAGCCTTGCTCAAGGAAACAATGGTGGTGGTTGTGGGGATCAAACCAGCAACCTTCTGATTAACAGTTACATGCTTTAGCCCACTACTCCACCACCACTCCACCTGTTACAAAACTAAGTTAGAAAATGTAACCGGGAGCGTTCCTAAGATGCCCAACCAGTGGACTGACTTTCCTTGAAATGGACTTTGTGTAAAATAAAGATCCAGCATTTTGTGCTATACCGCTACTTGTTAGATAAACTATCTTTTTAATGAAAAAGATACTAAGTACTGAAAACAGCTGAATTACTGACACACTATACTGGAAAATGTCGTTAGGGAAAGTTATTTGCGTCTCTATCCATTCAAATTATCAGCATTTGAATTAGGCCTATTTACTAGGGGTGTGACGAGACGCTTACTCCACGAGACGAGACACGACACGAGACTGGGTTCACAAGAATGAGACAAGACGAGATTTTTACACAATTTTTAAGAAATCCTCAATGATGAAATATATGAATGGAATAGTCTGGAATGGTCTTTTATTCAACTGAAAATCACAAAATGCAAACCAATTTAGGTGCATTTTGAAATTAACTTGTAATGAATGTTATTTTACTTCTATTTTAATGAATTCTATGCAGTAAAGGACATGCAAACACTGCAAAATATTTGCTATAAACTCTACCGCCTGGCTTCTCCCCTGTACGATTTCACATGAGAAATCTAACTCCTTTCCACAAATCGAACATAAAAAAATATAACAGTATAAATAAAATAAATATATAAATAACAGAAATAACACTTTAAATGCAAACAGTAAGTGTATCCATAATCAAAGTACTGCTCTCTCAAAACTACAAGTGCAAACAGAAACAAATCTTTTCTTCAAGCATGAAAAAGAGATAAATTAACTACACAGAACAGCCTAAGATATGGTCAGCTAGTTTTAGTTGAGAGCTGTGGTGGTTCCGTATGTGTTTTTGCATAGTGCTCGTGTTAGCCGCGGTGTACGGCATTATTTTCTTACAATGTTTACATATTGTGTTCGTCTTGTCTGTCACTCTTTCGACATTTCTTATTTCCGCAGGAAAACCAAAATGTTGCCACACAAATGATTTAAAAGTGGCAGGGACATCTTCAATACTAAGTTCACCCTCACGCTGACATCACAACAACTCTCGAGACAACTTTTCACCTCGACGAGAAATCTCGTCGCGTTTTAATCTCGTCACACCCTTTCTATTTACGTAATGCTTTAGGGTTAGGGTACTTTGCAAACAGGATATATTTCAATGGGATCGAGAACTCCTGCTACCCAAATTCCCAATTTAGCCCAGTCTGTTTTCATCCCATAGCAGCTGCCAAGACTGGACATGTGGTGTATTTATAGAGTCCAAGAGAAAAGGCAGATCTGTAGAAATGACCATTAAATGTCCCCTCCAATTTCAAATAACGGCAGATTTGAAAGTCTTAGTTCAAGTGAAAGCATTTACCAAGGTTTTTTTTTCTAAACTATGATGTGAGGATCAGATAATGCCATAAGACATAAAGACGAGGGATAAAGCTAGTGCAATAAAAAAATCTGTCCATTGTTCTGAACACTTTTATGAACAACTACATTGAAGGTATTTAAAAAAATATATTAAAAAAAATAAATAAATAAATAAATTATATATATATATATATATATATATATATATATATATATATATATATATATATATATATATATATATATATACAAATATTACAATCTGATCATATTATTTAACTCTGCAATCAAAGTTAATTAATATCACCTTTTTATATTCTGTATATATAATTTATTTATGACACACCTCTATGGCATACTCGATTCTGATTGGTCAGTGGCGCCATCCAGTGGTCAGACATTGTTCTGTAACAACTGCACATCTGGGGGATTAAGACGTAATTCAACGTGACCATTTATTTGTTTATTTGGCAAGTAGTCTTGTAATAGGCGCAATAATTTTGTTTTCATTTTCACAAAATAATCACCAACGCATATCAGAGGTTGATTCCAGCTGTTCTAAACCAACTTACTACAATGAACAAGAGTTCCCAACACTAAATATGAATGAATTGTTCATTACTTAAATTATTTGGTTTTCCCAGCACTACATTACATGATAGAGGGGTTCATTTTCATCATCATTTTCATTGTCAAATTTGAACTGGCGCCCTGGGACTGTTGGCAACACTAGATGGGGGTGCTAAGGTAGAAAAGTGTTGACTACAAGATTTAGGAATAGTAATTTTTGTGATTTTATTACATTTTCAGAGCTGTATTTAGACTATCTATCTGTTTTGCTTCTGTATTGTCATATGTGTTGACCCTTTGCCTTTCAGTTGTGGTGTGAACATTCATGAGATAGTTGCGCTCCATCCCCCTCCAGCAGCAGAGGCTGAAGACTGACTGAACGTCACACAGTCTATTATTGACTCACAGTCTGTTACAGTCGCAGCTTACAACAGAGTTCTGAGGATATTCAGTTCAGTGATTTTCAGCAAAATCTTGTCTGCATAATCATCATGGAGATTCAAAGTCCAGCGATCCCTCCGTCAGTGCCTGAGGACGCTGAATTGGGGCCGGTGAACTTCAATGGACTTCAGCATGAACACATGAACGCAGGAGAATCTGAGATGCCTGTGTTGAAATCCCAGAGAAGACGCAGTGATGTGAAAGTCTACAAAGAGTTCTGTGACTTCTATGTGCGCTTGTGAGTGTCCACACTTCTACTACTCCTGAGCTAGCACTTGTTACTTAAAGTAAATTAATGTGAATATTTGTGTCTTGTTTGGATTTGAAGGTCATGGGTGGGTTTTACATGGATTATAGGCTTTCAGGCATCTTTATAGTGACGTTTTAATGTAAATCTAACATTAATGCCTTGCACATTGTGTGAGTTGACATGCTTGTTAATGCTTAAATGGTAAGGCTTCCTTCCCAGACCACAAATATATTTATAGAATTTAAGCTGCAAATAGCCTACAGGGTGGTCAGAAATCTGACCTGTCCAGTCACTGAGATTATAATGAGGAAGTTAGACAGACACTATTATTACTAAACACTGGGGTTTAGGAATAATTGCATCTACTTTTATCTACTTTAAAAAAAAAAATTTGAATAGTTTATCTGTCCTTGTGTGACTTGTGTTTGTTCCATCATGTGGGGACCCAAAAATTTTATCATCTAATATTTTTCCATCATCTGTGTTGTCTTTATAGAGCACAACAGTGCCTTGCCCACATATTCAGCATCTAGGTAGCCTTTTCATAAAATCCTCCATAATAGAGTTATAAGCCATGAACCAAACCAACCATCTCTGAGGTGAATCACAACATCACAAACTTTGTTTTGAGGCAAAAAAAGTATTTGAAAACCGTACAAATAGACAAAGGTACAAGGATGTGTATTTACCGTCTCTCACGAGGGTTCAAACTACAATCCCATGAAACATTGTGAATGATGTCATTGAATAAAACAGTTAGTTAGATAGAATAAGTAGTTTAAGTGTAAAGGGAGACTGACTCGATTATGTCACTCCCATGACAGTGCATCATGGGAGTGGGTGTTCGCTCAGAGGCAAATTTGGCAGTCTTTGTTGGCTGCATTTCTCTGATCGGTGAACCGTTCTCTGCTGTACCCTGGGTAATGTAGTTGTTTACCAGGAATTCCACTATCAAACAAGCTATTTAAACAATGAAGTTGAAATAACGCAGACGGATGGCTTCAACAGAAGCCTATACCGATGAAGAACAACCTCGGAGCTCAAGGTAGGTGTGTCTTGAAATGTTTAATAAGTTATCGCTGAAAATCAATTAGTCTATGGAGAAATGTAATGGGATTTTTACTTCCGGAACCAGACTGTTGCACTCTATTGCGATTAGTGGGGAAAATGAAAAGTCCAGTATATCCTGATGGAAGCGCTCGCCTTGATCCTCTGAGTATGCTCCCATGTTCTCCTTGAATTTATCAAGATGAGTATCAATTATAGGGACATCCTACAGCCCATAGTGCCATAGTTCTTCACCAGAGTCTCAACCAGCTTCACATAGTTTCCGGCCCTGAACCACTGCGACAAAGCTGTTCCAAGCCGCTTTCTCCTTAATAGTGAGCTTCATGTGGAATTCATTGCACTCCAGGATCTTCTTTAACTGTGGTCCGACAAAGACACCAGCTTAGGGAAGAAGTCTTGCAAGTACTTTAAGGCTGCCGACTCCTTATCTAGAGCTCTGACTAATTGTTTCTGAAGGCCCAATTTGATGTGCAGTGGTGGCATCAGCACCTTCCAGGGGGTCCAACAGTGGCTCCCAATTGACGTTGTTCCTGCCCACAGAGAACTCGGTCCAATGTTGTCAGTCTCGCATGTGGTAGTGCGCCTTGGTGTCCCTGATGTCCCAAAGGCAAAGATAGGGGAAACTTGGTAAAACCGCTTTGGAGACACCTTTGACCTCCCAGCCATACTCATCATACTTAAAGGCATCCAGCAAGGTCTTGATATGTATCCACTTAGGCAGCTGTAACTAAACTGGTGGGCTAAAGGCCCCAGTAATATATTTATATTACTGGGAAGTTCAGTCCCTGGTTATTGAAGGATGGCTCTATTAAAAACTATGAACTTGACAGCAAACCCACAGCATGCATGTACAGTAAAAGTGCAGCAAAGTGCAGTTACGCATTTCACATGCAAAAACTGCATTTGTACATGCAGATCATGTATGTAGATGTTGTTAAGACATAACAGAAAACATGCTGTTGTGGAATTTCTGAGTTTGCCGAAAAAACAAATATTGTCCAATCTGAAAGGTGTGATGATGTAGCAGTTCCAGCAACGTGCTGAATTATGACGTATGGATAGATAGATGGATAGATCATTTCCTAGTAACTTCATAATATACACTATACACGGTCACCTTTCTTCAAGCAGCATGCTGCAGGTCCGACCTTTTAATGAGGCAGCCATTGTGCACCAGAGAGCTGATAGTTACAGAACAACATTTTAGATGAGATTGCATTGTTGTGTTTTTGAGTTTATTATGTATTCTTATAAAGTGTTCTTTTGCTTTTTATTTAAACTTTATTTGTAATATTGTCAAAAGTGATCAAATCAGACAGATGAATATTTTGTCTCCACAGTAACATGGCGAATGCTTTAGCAAATGCAGTATGTGAGCGATGTAAGAGCACCTTCACACCCACAGAGAAGATCGTCAACAGTGACGGCGAGTTGTATCACGAGCAGTGCTTCGTCTGTGCGCAGTGTTTTCAACAGTTTCTGGAGGGGCTCTTTTATGAGGTAAAACCCCAAGACACACACTGCTTAGACCTTATGGAACAAACATTCACAATTTAAAGGGATAGTTCGCCCCAAAATGACCATTTTTAGAATTCGAATTGACTTCTCACAGAAAGTCACAAAAGAGCCTGAAACTTTTTGCATTAGACAATTTGCATTAATGCAAATTGAGCCCCTGAAGGCAAATGCATGACACGTCTGCTGTCATCACTGAAAGCAAGTGTTTGAAGTGGCTGGTAAATTAGTACAATAGAAACAGCAGTAACAGCTACATGAATTGCTTTGATTACATTGTCAAGTATAAAGTTTCCCTTTGGGGGCAAATATCCTTTTTGCGCAATTTTCCAGTTCAGTTTATTAACATTAAGTGACTTAAATGTACATGGGGAAAAATATTATCTATAAAATTATTATAATATTATTATTAAGTGTCAGCAAAAATACTGTACTTAATACATGTACTGTAAATGCAGGTATTATCTGTATCCTCTAACACATGTCTGTTCTGAAGTTTGAGGGCAGGAAATACTGTGAGCATGATTTCCAGATGCTGTTTGCTCCGTGCTGTCATCAGTGTGGTGAGTACACATCGATCATTGGGGGGGTTTAAACTTCAGGTATTAAAATTCAGGTATATTGGGGCCATTGTTTTATTATTTATGTAGAGCAACATTGAAATGTCTGCACATAATGCTTGATTTCTTAAGGGACACGCCAGGTCTCTTGTATCTGTTAAATATATCATTTTAGAAAAACAATATCTATATATATATCTATATATATATATATTTCGATGGTTTTTAGGAACCATCGAAATATCTCATAAAAGTCCATTCAGAAAGTAGTCCCTTTTTGCTGAATTTAGTGGGTTATTTTGTCTACCTTGTTCTTTTACAGTAAAATTGTTCAGCGACGAAGATTTTGGGTATTTTACAAATTGCATTTGTTTTTAACAAAATAACAGCCTTATTGTTGAACATTAGCTATTATGTCAGGACACCAGTGGCGGCTAGAGCTTTTCAAAAAGAAGCACAAACCGGCAAGGCCGTAACCATGTCTTGAACATTAGGGGGGACCAAACCATTTTGGGGGTGGGGGGGTCACGGGTGTTGAGGTCACAAATATAATGGTCCTCTTTGGTCCTTTAATGAAGTAAAGGTATATATAGTAAATAATATAGTAAAGCTGAATGCAATCATTTTCTGAATAAAGGCTTGAAATTTGGTAAAGGCCCAAAATTTTATCATTTTTGGTTTTAAAAGATACAATATGTTTTTTTTACACAGTTGACACAGTACAAGACTACCACCGTGTCTTGCTAACAATTTGTTTCAGTCATTTTTTCTTTCTTTTTTTGACTGTCTCAAAGAAAAGATGAATATAATTTTAAATATTTTCATCATTGATGAGTCTGTAAAATGACATGACTGTGTCAGCTGACTAGAAAAAAGAAAATACACAAACTTATTTACTACCCTCAAGTTATTCCTCACTGTATTTTCCTCCCAGTAACATGTTAAGACAATCTGTTCTTCAAGAATCCTAACGCTGCTCTTTTCCACACAAAAACACTTCATATTGACCACTGCTGTCAAGGTCCAAAGAGAGAGAAAAAATCATTATAAATATAGAATACAAGTTGTGCACCTAGCTGTTGTATGGCCCCAGAAATCTTGTAAAATAGTGCCCAAGTCATTTGGACTGTTATGAAGTATTTACACTGAACTTTCACTAGTGATTTATAGTATTTGTCCTTTATGAAGCTTGACAGCTCCTGCTAACTATAAACTGTTATTCTATAGAATAGAGCTGCTTAAAATGTCATCATGTTCTAAGGAAAAAGTAACAGCATATTGGTTTTGATTAAATAAGTGAGTAAAAGTACATTTTCCATGTTTAGGTGAATTATTCCTTTAACTCCTTTAAGACTTGACAAGACATACTCAAAATAAAATGGTCTCTTTTAAAAGACTGTTAGGAGATGCTGTACAAAATTCACAATTAATCAATTATTACCTAATACATTTAGCAATAAAATTGTATGAGACTGTCCTTGCCACAACCTAAAAACTCAATTGAAGTCACAAGTCTTACCATGTTCTAGTTCTAATCTGAGGGTGATAACGCTCTACTTTGTGTTTTATTGATTTATTTATTTAGACAATGTCAAGAGAATTTTCTAAAATGCTCCTTCAAAAGCCTGCCAGATAGCCACATTCATTCAATTCCTTTTCAATATACACACATTCACGCTTTATCTTAAGCCTGATTCACTGAAGTACTTTAAACTTGAGTCCCGCCTTTATTGATTTGATTGGCTATCTCAAATTACACCGACGAGCGTGTTAGACTACTGAGCACGCTAAAATGTTCACTTTTTTAAACCATTATGTTATTCCTGCAATAACTTAATAACAATTAGACAGTGGTGCATAATGGACTGCAGCAGAACATCAACGAGGATATCAATTATTTGGGGGGACAATCTGGCCATATCTGATTATTGGGGGGGACAGGGGCGGATTGGGAAGAGAAATCTGCCCGGGATTTTACATAGAAGCTGGCCCAAAAGTTGTTGAGCAGGAGGTGTTGGGGTGGTGTCACTGTCCTTTAGTTGTTAAGAGTGGGGGTTGCTTTCCTTTTCTGCCTATCGCTGCCCCCTTCGGCATAATACGGCAGCCCATTTCAGCTTATCTTGGCCCATTCGGCCCCGTTTTGCAGCCAGACCCTCTTCCCTCAGGAAGTCCTGGTTCTCCCTATGGCCAGTCCACCCCAGCCAGGACCTAAAATGACGTGTTTAGAACCTCTCATGCAATTATAATCAACCTTTTTGCACCATTGATTTGAATGGAACAGTTATCTGCCATAGCACACAGTTTCAATTTACCTGTTCCATGTGATATTACTGTAATACCACACCACCATGTTTAAGCCCAAATCCCCATATACATTTATTGTGCTACGTAGTTAGATGCCGCAAAATTCGGCAAAACGTTTGTTTCTATTTGTAAAGCATGAGATACTATTAAACTAGAAATGCACGTTAAATTCATAACACTGAAACTGTATAATTGTAATATGATATGTGATAATTGAAACACTTTGTATTAAATAAAAAAGTACTATAATGTCAATATCCAATATATATTTAATATGACTATACTAGTGTTAGCCAATAAACAACACATTGATAGATTATGAAGCACAGACTTGATTCACGCTACCAGACTAAAATGTAAACAGATTTGATTGGAATACTGGTCACACTGTAGTAGACATTTGCATCTGCCTCCACAAAAACACATAAACGGCTATATTACCTTATCACCTCAGTTGCCCAGCCCAGTTGTGGTGAACAGTGAGATTGTAAGGAGCAAAGAGTAAATCATAACAGTGGGCGATTTCAGTCAAATCTTAAAGGAGAAGCAGCACCAAAAGTGTTTCTGACAGGGTCAGAATGAAGACGGAAAATGATTATGTTTAACAAATATGTGACTTTTTGGTCCAAAACACTTTGAACCTCTAGGAACATATTAAAATAATAATGAAAAAAGGCATGTCATGACCCCTTTAAAGCAATCGCCACTCATATAAAGTTTTTCCCCATTCAGTTGTGGAATAAGTTTGAAATTATTTTATTATTTGGCAAGTGAATAATAAAGAACCTTGAAGTACTTTGACACTCCAGACTTATCTGGCTCAATTCTACCTGAATTCACCCTATTAGTCCTATAATAAATGGCTTTTTAACATGTGTGTGATGTCTGTTTGTTGTGTAAAATTATTTCTGTATTGTCAGGAGAGTTCATCATAGGTCGTGTAATAAAGGCCATGAACAGCAGCTGGCACCCGCACTGTTTCTGCTGTGATATCTGTCAGACTGTGCTCGCTGAGGTGGGCTTTGTCAAAAATGCAGGCAGGTGAGTTTGATACAGGTCATCTACTATATAAGCATTGACAGCGCATATGGGCTACGGCTGGTTTGACATGTCCACAGTCCAAGAAAAGAAAAATAAGTAAAGTAAACTATCCATGTTTCACTAAATGGAGTCCTCATTGAATATCATTTGGAAAGAAGCATACCATAGTCCTGATTGAAATGAAAAATCAGAAAATTGTTTTCTTTTGTTCTGATTTGACTCATAATTGTAATCTCTGTGACAGACACTTGTGTCGTCCGTGTCATAATCGTGAGAAGGCTCATTGTTTGGGCAAATACATCTGTCAGAAGTGTCACGCCATCATTGAAGATCATCCTCTTATATTCAAGAATGATCCGTATCACCCCGACCACTTCAGCTGCAATAACTGCGGGTCTGTATTCAATTTACTCCAAATCCACAAATGATTGGACTAGATTTTTGGGATATATTTCAGTATTTCTGAAAACATTGTGGGTATAACATATTGATAGGCTTTTGGTCTTGGCGGACTAGATCTTCTACGCTGATGCTGTAGAGACTTGCTACTGCTAGAATATACACTGACATACTGAGTTAGCATTTGGACATGCTGCTGCACAGTTAGACAAACACAAGACATGCTACATCGAGCATGTTTGACATTCTGCTGCACCAAGAAACATACACACAGCAGATTTAGACTGGTGGAGCTAGGGTGGAGGTGGGTTTCAGCGAAACTGGCTTATCTGTACATTTTGCTGTCAAAACTGAGCCATTTAAATGTTACACAAAGAGAGAGCCGCAAGTTGATTGGCTACCCAAATACATGCCAAAGGACCAATCAGCTTACACCATGCAAGACGATTGGCTAACAGATAACAAGTTCAAAGAACCTATCAGCTTGCACCTCATAGAGTTTCATTGCTGAACTCTGGTCAATTACATCGTTGCTGACTGTGTGTCTGTGTGCAGTAAAGAGCTGACGGCTGATGCAAGGGAACTGAAAGGTGAGCTGTATTGCTTGCCATGCCATGATAAGCTGGGCGTGCCAATCTGCGGTGCCTGCAGGAGACCTATAGAGGGGCGTGTGGTAAATGCTATGGGCAAACAGTGGCACGTTGAGGTATTTCATCACACTTCATCTAAAGCGTACACTTTACGTCAAGATCAATAACCTAATATTATTTATATCCTGTATATTCACCTCTCAATGGGAAGATTTTATTTGGGTCTTCCATTTTAAACACTTTCATGTCCCAGGGATTTATTTTTTTACAACAAACAGATTTCATTTTTTTAAAGTTATATGAAGGTCACATTACAAATCTAAAATATTTAACCAGGCCTTGGTACTTTTTGAAATGCCTTGAATGTATAGATTTTACGGTTTTATCCCTGTCCCACACTCAGACTTTTAATGTTAAACTCCATTTTAAAAATACTATTTATTTAATGTTTAAAACTATTATAATCTAAACTAAGAGTGAAATATACATCAACCAATTCAATATTTATTGTGTGAAAATTATTTCTGTCAATTTTTTAAAAAGTCTGCATTCCAATTGCAGTCCAAATTTTACTTTTCAATGATACAAAGTCACAAGAAAGCCATTATACTGTATTTTTGTATTGTTATTCACAGTGTTGCTCTAAAAGCTCATGTTTTCCATGTTTTTTCTTTTTGTTGGTGTGTGTATGTGTGTAAACGTATTTTCAGCATTTTGTGTGTGCTAAATGTGAGAAACCGTTTCTTGGTCACCAGCATTATGAGCGCAAGGGCCTGGCGTACTGTGAGACGCATTACAACCAGGTAAAGTCAAATTACACTTTTGCAAATAATATATATATGGATGGATGGATGGATGGATGGATGGATGGATGGATGGATGGATGGATGGATAGATAGATAGATAGATAGATAGATAGATAGATAGATAGATAGATAGATAGATAGATAGATAGATAGATAGATAGATAGATAGATAGATAGATAGATAGATAGATAGATAGATAGATAGATAGATAGATAGATGCTTTGCCATCTTAATATTTTTGTCACATCAGTCAGTGGTTCAGGCTTTGTACTTCAAATTACTATGTAAACATATTATTATGATTACAACTTAAAAGTGTCTTCTAACTTTTCCTGAAACATTTTAAAATGTTTGTGCCATAGTTTATATAACAAAACAACATCATTCAAAAATGAATTTCTTTAATAAAAAGATTCACTGAACCGGAAAAGGTAACTCTAGATTATCTAGAAACTGTGGAAAATATGTCTCTCAAAAAGCCAGTACAGATCTGTGTAGGTTTGCAGATTTGTGTATGCTGCCATGCACATCAGTATTGTTGTCTATGTCCAGTAGCTCTTCATCTGTTATGTGTTTCTATTGGATACTGAAGCACTTCGCAATAGTGCATGATCCTTGAAATGTATGTAAGATGTTGTTTTTGTCTTGCTATAGATGCAGTGTGCAGCTGAACATGATCTTCATGCAAACTTGTCACTTTTCTTTTGTAGCTCTTTGGCGAATGCTGTTACCACTGTAACCGTGTCATAGAGGGAGACGGTGAGGCAGTTTTCTTATTATTGAGCGACTAAATGGTTTATCTGTTATCACTCTTCTTTACATCTTAATTTAATTTGATTTTAGATTTTTTATTGTTTGCTATGGACATTTTTGTAATAATACATGTATAACAGGTATAATAACTTATAATTTGATTATCATTCATACTGAAGGCCAGTGTTGGGGAGTAACTAACTAATGGGACATTTCCACTGTACGGTACAACTCGACTCAACTCGACTCTGCTCACTTGTTGGAGGTTTTCCACTTTGGATAGTACCTGGTACCTGATATTTTTTTAGTACCACATCGTTCGACGTTCCAAGCGGGCCGAGCCGATACAAAATATGATGTCAAAACCCTGCATATCACTGATTGGTCACTACCACATGGAGAGAATCGTCACCACCAGCATCACTGGATATTCGACACGGGACATCAACCCACTAATTTTAAAGTTAGCAAGAGCTATAGCAGTATAATTTGTTTACACAACGAATTGTAAAAAGAAATGGCTGTGTGCAAAACCACGCTGTGGTCAATAAACGAGGTGCAGACGTTCCTCTCATTAGAGACGAACGAAACGGCGTGAAACTAAAAAGTCTTTCAGGAAGTGCCTTAGCTGTTGGTCGTACACGGCTACCACCAGACCTACCAACAGTGTAGGGAAAAGTAAAAAAGAAAACATAAAAGGGACTACAGAACCATCAAGGAAAAGTAGAAGTGGTTCGACCAAATGGATGCTATCTAAACCGGCTAGCAATGGGAGGGAGAGTGCCCTGGACTCAGCCACAACATTGTTGGAGTCCAAGATGGAGGATGGTACGTTTTGTTAC
Organism: Xyrauchen texanus; assembly: GCF_025860055.1. Lineage (NCBI taxonomy): Eukaryota > Metazoa > Chordata > Actinopteri > Cypriniformes > Catostomidae > Xyrauchen > Xyrauchen texanus. The sequence continues at coordinate 7,298,657 of NC_068293.1, read as the reverse complement.
GTATATTCTGCTTGAAAGCTTCATTTTATTTAGTTGACCAGCTACTGGAAGCTTGCTTCTAAAACAACCAGGCCAATTTAACTGTAACACTTCTATAAAATCACCATGCAACAACTGCTTTATGCTGCACAATGAGCTAGTAGCTAACAGCTAGCGGTCGTGTTATTGTTTATGGTCAGTAATGTTTGTGTCACATTTAAGATGTTGTCACGGCAGTAGAGGTGGCACAACTATGACGATCAGCCTATAATCCCACCCATGTTGAGGTGGCACTAAACTGCAGTGGAAAAACAAGCTCAGAAAAGTAAAACGAGTAGAGCTGAGTCGAGTCGAACCGTAACATGCAGTGGAAAAGTGCCATGAAAGTAGTGGCTCTACCTCAACCATATTTTTCAGTAGCTTGACAATAGCTCAACTACTTTCACAAAATGTGGCAGGCGAGCCACTCCTACAGCAAAGATATACAGAGCCCCTAACCTTACCCTTTCCATAACCTTGTTTTGAAGTGTTGCCCCTTTTGGAGCTTGCCCAACCCCCTTCTAGAGTTACTCCACCCTCTTTTGGAGAGTCCCTCCCCATTTGAAGATCTCGATCGATGAAGTCAGTCAGTTCTTTCGGACAGTTAAAATAAACTATTCATTTTTATTTAGTATTGGGAACTCATTTTATTGAGTTGGTTTGTTCTGACATTTCATGTTAATGAAAATGATTCACTGATTCACTCATGGGACTTAATAGGCTCTTAATAGGCTCTTAATAGGCTCTCTTGAAGCTAAAGATTTAGTAAATTGCTGCCGTTTATAACTATATTTATGCATTTACTAAATATAAACTAATAAAACTAGAAACCCTATTTAACATACAATGTGTTCAATTTAATGTCATCTCCTCAATGAAATAATATCATCTGATCGTTGTGTATTAAAAAACTATATTCTTCTATTAATAGCTTCAATGTTGTTAACTTGACTCTAGTAGAGTCTTTACTGCTGAAGACCTCATTTACTATTCTTGTTAATACTTCATTGTGTTTCAGTTGTGTCTGCGTTGAATAAGGCCTGGTGCGTCAACTGCTTCACCTGTTCCACATGCAACTCTAAGCTGACTCTCAAGTTCGTACAGTTATTGCAAATGTTTAGTACTAAGTATCAAATCGAAATAAACATTCAAATGTAAATTAACATAAAAACATAATCTTTCATTGCTGAGTTGTTATTTCACAGACTGTGAACTTGTTGTCGACTGAAAGCACTGGTGTGTGTGATATTGTTCAGGGATAAGTTTGTGGAGATGGATCTTAAGCCGGTGTGTAAGCGCTGCTATGAGCGAGTGCCAGAGGACCTCAAGAGACGTTTAGCCAGGCGTGAACGTGACACGAAAGACAAGAGAAAGAAAATCCCCATCTGTATATAACCAGTCTCATCTCTAGTTGTGTTCTCTCATAGGTCAGTACACTCATCTTTTGTTGCTTTATCCTCCTGAGTATTGATTCGCTCCATATAATAGTCTGTTGATTTCATATGTTTTTAAATCACCATTCCACATTCTCATTTAGAACAATAAAAACATGAAAACAAATCAGTTAAGATGACTAGTTTGAACAAATATGTTTTGGTGAATCCCAAATCACATACTCCTGCACTATTCTGTCATTTTGTAGTCCCATAATTAGTGCCAGTAGTATATTTACACCAAAAATACAACAAAAAGAAGTGTACTACAAGTACCCGTATGATGTACTTCTTCAACCGAATCTGTTCATTATTTAAAGGAATAGTTCACCCAAAAATGTAAATTTGCTGATAATTTACTCACCCACAGGCCATCCGAGATGTATCTGAATTTTTTTCTTAATCAAATTAGAATTTAAGATTTTCTGGATTTCAATTCAGGCCTCCTCCTTTAAACAATTCAAGTGAATGTACTCCATTATTTGATGGTCCAAACTGCAGATTTAGGGTGCATCAAAATAATCCACATGACTCCAGTCGACAAATAAAGTTCTTCTGAACCCAAACGATTGATTATTTTTAGAAACAAAACAATAATTATATACTTTTTATCTACAAACAAGCTCATGAGAGGGATGACCAAAGCTCGTTGGTAAGATCACGCGTCACGTGGAGGAGGCATTTCTTACAAGAGAAACTTGCACAGACCACAGACTAAGCGCCGCTCACAAACCAAAACAGTCCAAAGCAATTTCAAAACAATATCAAATTTTCATTAAAATTCACTTCCAAATAATAATAAAAAACATTACTGCAGTAAATAACCATTCTTTATTTCGGAGCAATGCCATTGCATTATCTACTGCTTTTCCTTTAGCAGAAATATATAGGCTATGACTGTCAGGAATTCAAGCCACATGAATTGAGTGTAGGTGCGGTGAATTAGAAATCAGGTGATGAGGAGCGGAGCGCTGAGGGAGGCGTGACTATGAAAAAGTTTTCACACATACACGAGTTCACTGGAATAACATCACGGGCTGATTAATTCGACCATTTGTTTCTTTTGATGGTCTGAAATCTTCATGGGTAAAATGTTCACTGCACCCTCCAATATTTGAGAGAATGTAGGGGTGTACTGATATCCAGGTTTAGCGTGATAAGCCAGAGCTTCAGTCGCTCATGATCATGTATAAACAATCGTTGAAAAGCTAATATTTAGTGTGCATTTTCTTTGGGGATTCTAGAAGGTTGAAGCATCCAGGATACACACACCAGACAACCATTCTGAACAATACACTTATACAAATACAAATCTACAGCAAAGACAATTCAACTTTTGTACAGCACTCATTCTCTTGTAAACAATGACATGCTTCCTGCCTCCTCCATGTGACGTGTGACCTAACCAATGAGCTTACGTCATCCCTCTCATGAGCACATGTCACAGAGATGTAGGGAAAAGTATATAAGTATTGTTTTGTTTCTAAAAATAATCAATCGTTTGGGTTCAGAAGAACTTTATTTGTCGACTGCAGTCGTGTGGATTATTTTGATGCACCCTAAATATGCATTTTGGGCCATCAAAAAATGGAGTACATTCACTTGAATTTTTTAAAGGAGGAGGCCTGAAATTAAATCCTAAAAATCTTAAATTCTGTTTTGATGAAGAAAGAAACTCTTGGATGGCCTGAGGGTGAGTAAATTATCAGCAAATTTAAATTTTTGGGTGAACTATTCCTTTAAGATATAAGTGTTGAACTGAGCTTGGCATGCTAAAGGATAAGCATTGATGCTTTGAAACGGCACTTTCATCAGCTAAAAAATGTAAAACGTTTAGTGTTCCATTTGGGACGATACTACACTTTTAAAATTCATACACTACATGGCTGAGTGCATAGTGTATAGTGTAAGTGCACAGTTGTAGAGTATCTTTTGGGACATGGCTTTTTACTCTTTCATATGTTCAAGTGACACTCCACAACTGCTTTTAATTAAAAATGAATGACTGCTGACCCAAACAGCACAATGCCCTTTCTACATACTCAGAGGCGCAAACCATATAAGGTATGCAATGCATAGGGGCACCATGTAAAGGGGGGCGCCAGCGGCTCACTAAAGGTGGTGCAATCAACCTTCTCGACCCCTCCAACATAGCTCATATTTAAAATTGGAATTTCAACCTATAAGAAATTATTTAGCGATATCTGTAATTGTGTTTTGTACAGGAGTGAATGACAGATCAGTGAGAAATGCTACTAGTAAAATGGCATTTATAGAAATCAGTGATAATGTTTTTGACTAGTATCATATTTTAAGAACAAGAATTAACATTTGAACTAGTTCAAACCTAATTAATGAAATAAAAAATGGGAGTTTTCACTTGTAGTAATTCCATTGCTGATATCATGAATTAGCATTGAATCTAGTGAAAATTGAGTTATAGATATCTCTAACGTATATCCTGCACATGATTAAATGTCAAAAGGGCTTGTGATACACTTCTCAGTGATTAACTTGCATAAACTAAAACTAGTGTAATTTTTTCTGTTCATGTTTTTATTCTAGGTGTTTTTAGAAGACAGGAAAACAGTGTGCAGGACGTATGTTAATGAAGAGACTTAAGAATCTGATCATTACAGTCAAGACTGTTTTCAAGCAGCTTTCTGAAACAGAGGCGACAGTTTGTAAAAGTTATACTCAATTACATAATACAACAAAATAAGGCCATAATATCTGAGTTTATGGAACATTTATCTGGCCAAGAATTTGTTGTAGGCTACTTTTTATCATTTGTATGTTACAAGCTGTATCACAATAACAAAACACATATTTTACTGCGGTTTTCTGTTTCAATAAAGACCACTATTAATTTACTGTTAAACTCTAAAAAGATGGTGTGTCCATACATAAAAATAGCCCTATGTATTTCTATGTATTTTAGCTGTTGTAAATTAAGGTGTGTCATTTTGTGTTCTTGCTTGAGTTGTGAAGGATTGTATTTGACGTGTCATAGTCATTATTATAAATATTTTTGCAGTTGCAAAATTATTCACATATTTCTCACATTTTGATTGTTGATACATTTTGACACAAATAAGAGACCAATTGCATTCTTTTTTTGTCATTAACATTTTATTAATTCCATACATAAAAAATTATATAAAATTAGGACAAACATAAATACATGGAATCATTTATATCCATATTATTTCAAATAAATTTGGCTAAACTATCATATTCAGGGATGTAGTGGAGGCTAAACGCACGTAAACGCCGTTTACGCACCTCCCAAAATTCGGAAATAGCATTTACCCACCTCCAAAGTGGGTTTATCCACCTCTAAATTGCGTTTATCCACCTCTAAATAGATAGTTCCTAAGCCATTTTAAATTAAACTTATGTCGTTTTAGTTTCATATTGTTCATTATTAGTTTCATAGGTTGTTAAACCTAAGACGAAGTCTTTCATAATGCGCGTGCATCGATATTGACTACTACCAGCTATATACAGCGTGCTGACCTCAAAAATCCAGCTGTATTCTAACAATAACTTAGCTCTCCTTATTAGCTAGGCTCCTTGCATGCTGGCTAATAACATAGCAATTTTTCTCTGGCCCAGCTCCGGCCCACACAACCTGCTTTTGCTTGGCCCACATACCGCAATGAATGACGGCCCTAGTGTGGACCAGGTCTGGATTCCAGACAAGGGCTACACATGGGCCATAACTGGGCCAAGTCTCAGCCAAGTTAATTACCCATAACTGGCCCAGAATTGGGCCAGATCAAAATGTAACATTGGAACCAAAACATAACCTTAAGTAAACCATATCAACACCAGTATTTAAGCAGAAAGGCCAGAACTGAGCCACACCCGAGACTGAAACACAGGTGAACTAAAACCTGGCAGCCACAATATGGGCCACAGATGGGCCATGACAGATCCACAATATGGGCCACAGATGGGCCATGACAGATCCATATCTCAGCCACCTGTATGACCATAGCTGGCCCTATTCTGGTCTGGACCAGATGAGTTCCATGTCAGCCTCAACACCACCATAACCAAGCCACTTACACACCCCTCCCAGATGAATAGTCACAACAAGACAGTATTCTGAACAAATATTTATTTGTGTTAAACATCAAAGCATTGGCATCTGACATTTTTCAGTTGTACAAACAACTCCTATCTAAAATGGCACTCCTCTCTCAGTTCAGCAAAAAATAATAAAAACAAAAATAAAACAAGTGCAGTTTTTTGAAGTTTTTCATGACGCTTCACTTTAAATGTTACTTGATCATCCATGTTTCTGGTCATCAAGTTTCATTGCTTTGCCTAATGCTTGAACGTCCATGTTTCTGGTCACGAACAAGATTCACTAAACATATAACACTAGAACATGTTTCTAGTCATCAACAAGTTTCACTTCACAAAACACTCGGTCCACGTTTATGGCTAGGAACAAGTAGCACTCTTCAAATGACTCTGAAACAGTCATGATTCTGTCACTGAACAAGTTGAACTCTGGACTGAACATCCATGCCTAAAGCCTGTTAACCAGTCATATTGTCCTTATGCAATTTGTTCTTCATCCTTTCTTTTCGTCCACCATCTCTGTCTGGGGCCAGATACAGCCATTTTTTAATGGTGGAATCAATGTCTTTCTCTGTGGCATCAGATGTTAGACGGTTACGTCTCACAGCCGCTGAAAAACACAAGCACACATGGTGTATAATTAACTTATGCATCATCAGGTAATGTGGATATTGAATAAAACGCAATATTACAACAAAACCTGAACCCAGATTCAAATTCAAATTTATACTGTCTACTACAGGCGAAAGATCAGTTAAGATCATGTATATTTTTACTTTTTTTAATTCAGTGTATGTTTATGTTATGCAACCTTGAGCTTGTATTGAGCCATACATAAAATGTTCTCTTCCTCCTTCACTTTCTTAATCTCTAATATAGTGCATTCATGCTCAACCATGCTGGTTCCAGATTTGTTTTGTTCATTCATGCTTTAAGCATTTAAGTAAAGAGAGAAAGAGAGAAAAAAAACTTTGTGAGGTCAATCTCCACTTGATTTAAAGGAGTTTTTTAGAAAACTGGACAAAAGACAAAAGGTACAAGACTGTGTAATTAAAGGCTTTATAAAAAGAACTGCAATCCCATGTATCACTACATAATCAAATTAAAAACAGCATGACAGTGTAGTTTTTCAAAAAGAATTCCACTTTCAAAATATTATTTAAAAAATAATAATTAAAAAAAAAAAAAAAAGCAAGCTGATGGCTTAGGTAGAACTGTCTACAATCAATTAACAAACTAGCTCACATAAAGTCTGTCTTTGCAGGTTTACAAAATGGTGTTAAAATTTAATTTCCATTTTAGACTGGAATTTTTACTTCCGGAACCTGACTGTTGCACTATGTACTTCATCTGCTCGCTCCTTTTCCTCTGCCCTCCTCTTCCCATTTCCTCTTTTTGTACTCCCATGCTCTCTTCTTCTAATCATCTTAAAACTTGAAAATCTATTAAAATAACTTTTTTATATTAAAAGTATAAATGACAATTTATATTTATATTTGCACTTCTACATTTTTTAGGATTTAATTTCATTTTTAGTCTAGCTCCATGTTCAATCTGACTCTAATTTCAAGTGATCATTTAATTTAGGCAATATTACTAATTAAAAACTGATCACAAAAATCAATTGTACGTTAATTTAGATATTTGATTATTCTGGAAATCCGATATACCTTCATATTCATATTCATTATTTGTTCATTAAGGACCTACCATTGCTCAGAAATTCACTCTGTGAACAGTGAACGCACAGACACAAATTTGCCAGTTCTGTAACTTACTCAGATAATACATGGTGATTATAATACTTTTTAAATACTCAACTACTCAATGCTCAATACTGTTTATTACTTATTGTCAACTTAATTTAAAGGTTGGATGTTCAATGTCAAAATTCAACATATATTACAGTATACGGATCTTCATAAGTATTGTTAGAAATTTTCCGGTTCCGATTATGGTTCCATTTAAATTAACTATTATAAAGTGCTACCACCAGACCCGGAGATCGGCTGAATGGATTTGAAAATGGTAAAACACAACTTTTTAACTCTAGGGATTGGAAGTTGGAAAATTAGCCTATTTTCAAAAAAATGAGTGTTCCTTTAAGGATTGGTGAAGGGACAGATGAGCAAATGGTCTTTCTCCCAGATCTTCCCGTCAAGATTAGAAAGTTTATTGTTTTGTTGGATGCCATGCGTGTTGCCAGAGTTCCTGAGTTTTGGATTCACAAGGAATTGATTTCATAAGGAAATAGTTTCACTCCTTACATATTGGGAATAAATGGCAACTTACCAATCACAACATCTCAGTATCTGTAGGCGTAGGAAGCTACTCTTTCCATTCAATCCCTCATGTTAACTTTCCTCGCCAAGGAGTTGGTAAACAGACCATGCATGATTCTCCAAACAGACTCCTGCACGTTCAGCCCCACCTTTAAGAGCCAGTGTGTTTACCTGAAATCATTTATGTAATTAGTTTTAAGCAGTGGTTTAATATTTTAGAACTTCAATCACTAAATACAAAGATTATTATAGATAAAATTGGTCAAAAAATTCTCTCTTAAAAAAAAATAAATAAATAAATAATAATAAAAAAAATAATATATATATATATATATATAGTGTGCACTTAAGAAACTTATTGTGTGCTCCCGAGAAACTGTTTAGGTGCTCACACATTACAATTTCTGGCTAATCTACTGTAAACCATTTCCTTTGTGCGTTGCCATTTTACTGTGGGAAAAAGGAGAGCAGAGATGCAAATTAATTAAGGAAGATGGCTTTCATTAAGGTCCCAATGTACTCATGGATACATTTTTGTTCCACCTAATTTTTTTAACTTAAAGGTGGGGTATGTGATTTGCAAAACAGCCGGCAGATTTTGAAAATACACAACTCAAAAGGTCCTACCTTCTTTCCCTGACCCTCCACCCACTCCACCCATTCGAAGAGGGGGAGGGGGGAGGGGGGTATGGTACGACCGTTTGATTCATGCACTGACTGTCCAATGATTCTAGACAGTCTTGAAAATGATTGGCTGGAGTTTTTCGAGTCCTGCCCGTTCCACAGATGACTACATTTTTTAATTTTCATTTCAGTGCTTCTAACTCAGTGGCTGTAAGTGGGTTAGGAATAGGATTTCAAGTTATTTTGAAAAAATGGTCAAAAAAAAAAAAATCACATACCCCACCTTTAAAACACTTTCATCTTATGCTGAAAACTTTGAACTGTTATAATCTTATTATTATGTCATTATCAATCACAAACACACTAGTTTGGAAAGAAAATATTTTTACCTTATACAGCAAGCTGGACCTTGAAACATGTTGCGTTTATGCATATATATATAGTCCTACATAATAGAAAGTTTAAAGGCCAGCAGTTTTACAGTATTAAAAATTAAAAACTGTGTCAGTGTTTCATTTCATCAGAAGTACAATTCTGTTAATCTGAAAGGTGAAAAAAAATACACCAAGAATTTTGATTTTTGGGTGAACTATCCCTTAAAGCTATTGAGAGAAAAATAAACTTATTTGGAAAATAAAAGCCAACCAACAAGGATTTAATGTTATAAAAAAAGAAATGCTCACATACCAATTGCTTATGGAGGTCAGGAGTACTCCGCAGATTATCTTCCATGTTCTGTAGAGAAGTGAGATCTTTGAGAGGCAACAAATTTCAATCTAGGCCTATCTCTGTCTCCTGACATGATTGCATACACTGGAGGGTCTTAAAGATAATTCGCATTTGGTCCATAAGCATCTCCTGTTTTGTTAATATATTACGAAGAAGAACTAAGAGGAAAAAAAGAGAAAGATAGACAGATTAGTTTTTTTGTTGTCCAAATTGTACTTGCCACACACACACCTATAGAAAACATAAAATGTCTACATTAAAACAAAATTTTATTTCAAAAACCGATAAGCAAAATTATTTACCAAAACACAATTGGTGTTGACATTATTTAATAAGTATAAAAACAACATTACACATGCATTCACATGGGACACAGCAAGCAGGGAGCACTACATAGCTATCAATTTTATAGAAGTGTTTTGTGCAGATGACTATGAGCATGCACAGATTAGGGATGGGGATTTTTGGCAATTTCGATCATCGATAGGTTTCAAAATCGATTAATCGAGTACTCATGGCGAGGGGCTTGTGCAGGGAGGGGCAAGGCCGTAATGGAGATAATAAAAATCTGTTATGAAAATGAATGTTAAATATAAAAATATGACATGCAAACATGTCTATCAAACATGAACACATGATTATAACAGTTAGATTATGATGTAGCAATGTTATAAAAAAGAAGCATCTAAAAAGAATAGCTGCCTGAGGTAAAGCTGACTTTATGCCAATAAACTGAAACCCGTTCTATGACACTTCCTATGATATTAATCAGATAACTTGGATACATAGCATTGACGTTAACGTTACAACTTATCTGTACAAAAGGATGCATATGCCAGTGAACTAAGTTATGCACTAGCGAGAGAGAGTGAGAGATGCAAGAGAGCAATATGACCGTCTCAAATAACTCAATCATTGTCGGGCATTACACTTGAGCATGAAACTAAACATGTAATATGCAGCACATTCAGCGTAATAAATGTTAATATCCCAACGCATCCTATATTAGATTTAGATGTAGCCAACCCAGACATCACTATGTGACTTCGAAGCCATGCATTGCTCTCTTCTCACGTCTATACTTTGAACCTCATGCTGTTGCAAGCTAAAAAATAAGAGCTCATGGTGCCGCCCTAATCAGATTTTTTTTCCATGATTATCGTTTTCATGATCGATCATTGCTGTCACGGCTGAGTACTCGATCGCTGTTGCACATCTCTAGCACAGATTGCGGAAAATCGCTGGCCATAATAAAAAAAAGAATACACCTTTTTCGAGCATTTACTCAATTTCAACATGACAAATTCCAAAATATTGGTCAAACAATTTTATTTAAATTGTAAGTTAAAATTCTGGCCTATTTCTGTCCACAGGGCGTAATTCTATTAAAAACTAATTAAATCTAATACAATTTCGCACCACTAATTAACAAAAACAAGCCTAGACTTTTTTTATGGCTGCTCTTACTAATGATTTTAACACATTTTATTGGTGTTTTGTGGTACAATATCTGTGTTTTGGTGTTGTCCGCCACCAGAGTTTTCACATGTCGTGCCATATCTCAAACATTATTTATCACAAATTAATAAAAAATATATACATATGAATTAAATGTTCCCTGAACTAATAAACTACATGCACAGATTAAGTATATGCATTTCCACCTGTCCCATGGTTTAGCTGTCATTACCAACACGCTCTGCATAAAGGCACTTTTTTTAACTGTTTTTTCATCATCAAAAGTTTATTTGGTAGCCATGGTAACCTAATAGCATAGCGGAGCACATGGATTTCAAGCTGCAAGACCGATGCCTTGATGTCCAGAAAACTTACTTTTCTAAACTTACTTAAATATACTCTTTATTCTTTGTGTTGGTCATGTACACTTATTATGCGTCATACCATGTGTTGTATTTCTGTATTTTTAAACATTTTTGGATAATTTTTTATCACTTTAATAGTTAAAATGGTGTACATGCAGAAAGCTAGCTACACTTGCTTAGTCATCATCTTTGCTAGCAAGGCTAGTTTTTTGACAAAAATGTCATTACAGCACAGTCATTACCAGCACATTACAGCTTGTGCTGGTACTGACAGGTTGTGATGGTGATGACGGCAGATACATTAAACATACTGTTCTTTAAAGAATTTATGTTAAACTATGTGTTGATGTTTAAACCGATTACTAGCTGGTGTTTTTTTTTTATTTGTTGGTCTGAAGTCACTTAGGCTCTTAAATTACAATAGGTTATGATCAGTGATTTGTCATCACCGCAACAAACTGTCATTACCAGCAATGTCATCACCATCGCCATACATCACCATACATATTTTTGCCAATGAATTATGTATAAATTACAAAAACATCCTATAATTTGTTGGACAGTCTGAATTATCACTGTATTAAAAAAGTTTTGATGTATGGCATTCACTTAAAATAAGCTTATATTCCAAGCCAGGGTAGACACTTAGATGACTATAATTCATCTTGCAAGTAAAAATCAACAATCCCATTGAGTTCAAGATAAAATAGATTCCATGTGAAACCACAAAATGTTTTAAAAGCACTGATTTATCATTTAAGTTTTTATTTTTTACATATATATTCGATGATGTGATGGTAATGACACATTTACTTGACATAGTTAAAAAAATGACAAAAAAAAAATCACTAATTCCCTTATGGTCTCAACCAAGCTCATAACGTTGTTCCTGACTTGAGGACTGATAATTTGATGTATACCAATTAGTCAAATTTGGGATTTTAATTTTCAAAATTGCAGCAACCCAATTTGGCCCTTGATCTGAGAAATGCCCATTATAGTTTTACAGAAATTTGTTCCAACCACAAATACCATAACATGCAACCCTAACTTGCATCATCTGCCAAAGATGATTACATTTGTGACATAAGACAATGACTGACTTTTTGGACATGTTAGTTTATTGTATTTAAAACACATAGATTAAAACTGCGTTTAAATTAAGTCATTGGCGTGCAAATTTTAATTAGAACAGTTTACTATAATTTCGATAGCATGTTCACACATCAATTAATCATTAAGTCCGTAAAATGACTTAAGTAAACTTCAATGATGTTTTCACTTACCAACTCTGCTGTCTTTTTCCCGGTTCAGTGCAAATTAACCGTTACTGAAGTCTGTGCAAGACTGCAGCGCCCGCCCACTTTTTCGACATACAGGTTCCGGGAGTATTTTCATTCACCATACACCCCTTTTCTCTTTGTAGATTACTGCTTTAAAGCGTTATAAGCCATGAATTATAACAACCAGCTAAAACTTGAATCACAACGTGTACAATATTCGATCTGAAATAAAAAAGATTTGAAAATTTGTCAAAAATACAAAAGTACGAGACTATGTGTGTTAAATCCAACTGGGTAAATAAAACTACAATCCCATGAAGCACTGCAAATGATAATTGCGCCTTTTTGTCAATTTTTCTCTGATAGGTCAGCTTCGCATTTCCGGGTTTTGAAATCCTCAAAAAACTCGGCGCGATCATGCGGATTGCGGAACACCGGGGCCGCCATTGGCTAACAAGCCTTCAACTGCCATCTGAGGCGTTTAAAGACTCCATTTGTCCATTGATTATTTCTAAAGAAACACGACAATGTATAAAAGGCTCTATTACCTTGTATCTTACGTTTTGGCCCGTAGAAGAGGTTTTTGTAAAAATAGGCTAACGATTGCGTCATACACGCGACTCTTTGTTGCGCGCAAGAGAAATTACCGTATAGACAGAAGTAGAAGCTCGCGCACAATCGGGGGGACGTAGAGGCATAAAGTCGAAGGAGAAGCCCATAGAGAGTTGTAAAGTTGCTCCTGCTGCGAGCTCATGAACAGCTCACGATCTCCGGCTCTGCGAGATTCGGAAGGGAATGATTCAGATTCCTCTTGGCACAGCTACTAGAAGACGTACTACTGTGAGACAGGTTGCTCACGTTAAAGCTACGTCATCAAGCTCAGTTTGAGCATGCGCAGTGCGCGTGGCAATTAGGTTGCTGTGTCCATTTCTTTTACTGTCTATTATACGGAAGCTATGTGTTTCTAGAAAAATCTGTCATAAATGGCAACACGTTTCTATCATTTCTCAAATACATTTAATCTCTTTCAATCACATATATGTTCAATTTGTGATCATCTTAATTAACTAACTGGTAAAAGAGTAATCATCATAGAGTAACAACACATTTCCTAGTTACTCTGATAAGACTGTGTGTGGTGTTGAAATTAAATTATGTTTTAGTTTCATTTTAATCTGTTAGGTATAATATTGAATGCAGGATTAAATCATATATATAGTGGAAAATGTATGATAAGAAAAGTCCTGGTGTACAGGACTTAGCCTACAGTGTATGGATATACTATTCTACAATATAAGATATATCATCAGCCTGTCATATATTAGGCATGAATATCATTTTACATGTAAACACAATAATTAAATAAGCAACAGAAATTTATGTTATGCATTTTAAAAATATATTTTCAAAATGTATTTCAATATATTTCACAGTGTTTCACATACATGTGAATATATTACCTTTCTGTATGGGAAAACATTGGTATTTTACTCAAAAATATTTGAAAAGGATTTTAAATGTGGCTCAAGATCGGCCATTCATATATGGCCCACATATCTATATTTGACATCTGGGCCAAATACTCCATTTGACATCTGGCCCATGTCTTGGGTGCCGTCTTAAATCCAGTGCCATCTCTGCCAAACCCGGGCCATGTTTGGCCCACATGCTGTATGCCAGTGCCGGATGAATGCCAGCTGTGCCAGACACATGCCAAATCTGGGCCAAATTTGTTTGCTGACTGGGGAAGGCTTTCTGCAACCAGCTTCAGATCAGTGTGAGCCTCTCCTTAGGGTACCACTCAACTCAACCAGGAGCTGGGACATTTCCAATGATCATACTGCAGTGAGGAACAGCATTAATGGAGCAGGTTTGTTCCTTGTGCAGAGTATGCCCAAAATTCTCTGATTAAGACCTCTACTGAAATTACACCTTTTCTGTGTGTTTTGGGATTGCAACCACCAATGTTTCCTTGGTCGGGAGAGAATTAAGGCATCCCAGCAGTGAATGACTGGTTAAAGCGAAGTGAACAGGGACAGAGCTCATGTAAACCTATCGAGAGCTATCAGAAGGCAGAAGTTAAAGCCGATTGCTACCACTGACCTGTGCCACACCTCCAACCAGGCCAACAGGTATGGTTATCAACACGAGACCTCAGTCCCAGGTATGTGGGGCCATTCAAGATTGACAAACAGATTAACCAGTTACCGATTATACTGTAGTTGCCACCCCATTATCGTATTGCTCCCACCTTTCATGTCTTTCTCCTCAAACCTGAATTCAAACTCCTCAAATTCCCCCACACAGACCAACGAGCAGGGGTCTACACCCCCTCCTCCACTAGATGTTGATGGCAGCCCTACATACCTGTTATGGACCATACTAGATTCTCATAGACAGGGTAGGCAATTACTGTACCTGGTTGACTTGGAGTTTTACGGACCAGAGGAGTGTACCTTGGTGCTAAAAGATGACATTCTGGATCCCTCTTTAATAGCAGACTTTCACAGGTTTAATCCCAGTCGGCCTGCTCCCTGGACTAGGGGGAGACCTAAGACCCAGCCCAGATCTATAGCAAGAGCCGTCTGTAGGAGGGGAATACTGTCACGCTCACACCAGCAGATGTCCTCATCGCCACAATACTAATCATAAGTCACAACACCTGTGCCGAATCTGTTGCTTATTACACTGAGAGTATATATGCCCGGTTCTCTCAATGTTTCTCTGCAAATTTTTTTTTTTGACTCTCGTTGCTGCAAATATGAGCATTGATCTTGTCTATTGCCTACCTGGTTATCCTGAACTTATGCTGTCTCTCTCTACCTTGATACCCATCTTGCCCATTTGATCTGTTTTACCTGGAATTCCTTGCCTCTTGTGTTTTGACACTTGCCTGCCTTTGACTGTGTTTTGAGTCTGTTCCTTCCAATAAATCCTCTGCACATGGATCCTATCCAGTCTCCAGTGTCTTCTGAGTTACAGGGACAGTATGTTTTTGATATATTTTATTCACAAACACTAAAAAAAAAACACTTTTTTTTTCTAATTTGGCAAATTTAATTATATATTATTAACTTGTGAATGTAAACAAAAGAGTTCATTTAACCCATAAAATTACACATTGAATGATGTCATTTATACATTATTTTCCCCTAGTACATTTATTATGCTCTGAAAGCAATAGTTCACCCAAAAATGGCAATTCTTTCATCATTTACTCACTCTCATGTCATCCCAGATGTGCATTACTTTGTTTCTCTGCAGAATACAAAAAAGATTTTTAGAAGAATATTTCAGCTCTATAGCCCCATACAATGCAAGCAAATGGTGACCAAAACTCAGAAGGTTCAAAAGCACACAAAGTCAGCAAGTAATCCATATGAATCCAGTGGTTTAATCCATGTCTTCTGAAGCTATCTAATCGATTTTGGGTCAGAACAGACCAAAATATTACTCCTTTTCACAAGAAATCTTGATAGCAGTCTTCCTGGATATCCTGATGTCATGCTCGGTTACACTTCCTATAATGCCTTTTACTTTAATGCTGCATCCAAAACCAGGAAAATGCTGCCTTTGGAGGCTGCATAATGTGGCAGGATGAAAATAAAGTGAATTTCATGTTCAGAGACCAGCTTACTTAAGAGTTCCATTTATTCAAAACAGCTGTCAGTTAAGCCATTAACTGAATATGCAGCAAGTCAGCTGCCTATGTTTTTGGATGCAGCCTAAGATTACTTTTATGTAGCCTTTATGTGCTATTTGAAGCTTCAAAGGTCTGGTCACCATTCACTTGCATTGTATGGATCTAAGAGCTGACATATTCAGCTAAGAATCAGAATTTTTGTTCTGCAGAAGAAATAACGTCATACGCATCTGGGATGGCTAGAGGAGTAAATGATGAGAGAATTCAATTTTTTTGTTGAACTGTCCCTCTAACTATGCTAATGGCCCCGCCCTCCGCCCTGTCATACTTTTTTTTAATGTGCAATATGTAACAATTTTCATGTAATATTCCCCTTTTTTTGCCAATGTGTAAACGGCTTGTAACGCAACTTAAAAAAATGTCCCTTCCCGGACTTCGTAGGTTGCCTATTAAAGCCTGTAGACTGATTTTCTTGCGAAGGGAGCGGGTCGCTTTTGCCAGGAAAATACAAAGGATGTGATGTTTATACATGCTCCCAAGAGTCTTGCCTCAGTGTTTCTCTTCCGCTATTCAACAGTGACCACAAACTTCAAAACTAGGTAACATTATCTTAGAGATGGAATCCAGCAAACATCTGGCTCCCAGCACAACACGGACTCCTACACAAAATCCAAGTTAGCAACAAAAAAAAATGTATCTACTGATTCCAGTCTGGCTAAGCGGGAACATGATCATGGTCGAGCGAAATCGAGCGAAAATCTTTTCTTTATACTAAAAGACAGGTTAATGTCAATTTTAATCTGTAATTATTCAGCCAGGTAAATTACAATAACACATGAAATGAAAGCAAGACAATGTTCAAGATAATGCAAAAATACCCATTCATTAGTGTAACGTAACTTGGCTATACAGGAAATATATACAATCTATTATTATACAACAATAGCGCATCAATATATCAAAATGACAGTTGTGATGGAATCACATCAGTACAGAATTGTGTCTACATATTTATAATCTACAGTTTATTTTATAAACAGCAACTGTCATCATCCACCAAACTTAGCTAAATGCTATTGATAAAGCTGGCTAGCTAGCTAACACCGACATAGGCTATCGTATAAATGCAGACAATGTATCATGTAAAGAAATGTGATTACTTTAAACTACAGTCTCGCATAATCGGACCTATATCCACACTTTGTTTTAGCCCTGTTCCAGCACTGGAGAGTCAAATATAATATACAGTCTCAAAGTTTGTAATAAAACAATCATAAGTGTGTAATTTTAATTAAGCTACCTCATCTGTCAGCATGATATCGGTGGATCACGTTGCCTCTTTGTACGTTACATCATTGTTTTGGTCGATGCTCATGTCCCTATGGAGTGTGTGCACGAGCAACAGGTAGCTGGCTGTAGTTCACTGTAAAACCCTCACGGGAAGGATGACAGGAAACGAGGCTCCAACTAAAAGGTAAGGCTTTAATTGCCGTCTTTCTCACAATCATGTACAATGATCTCACACAGAATAATCTAATATGGTACAGTACAAGCACACTGGGTTCGCTTGTCGGGCCTCCCTGACTGAAGGCTCTGTGTCTGCTTTTATGCTGCTCTCCTCGTGCTCACTGGAATTAGAGACAGGTGTTAGGCATAATTTAGCTCAGGTGTAAGCGCCCTTACCGCTTTCCTCTCCCGGACGGGCGCTTGACCATGCCCCCGCTGCCACATACCCCCACCGCCCGACTCAGGCCGGGGCGCCATCTGGCCTGTCTACCACTCCCCCCCATTTCTGGAGAGAAAGTCGGCGGCAGCCATCTGCACCCCCGGTCTGTGGACCACCTTGAATTTAAGGGGCTGGAGAGCCAGGTACCAGCGGGTGATCCGGGCGTTAGTATCTTTCATGCGGTGGAGCCACTGGAGTGGGGCGTGATCCGAGCAGAGGGTGAAGGCCTGCCCCAGCAGATAATACCAGAGGGTGAGGACCACCCACTTGATGGCCAAACACTCCTTCTCCACGGTGCTGTACTTGGTCTCCCTCAAAGAGAGCTTCCGGCTAATGTACAGCACTGGGCGCTCCTCCCCCTCCACCACCTGCGAGAGTACGGCCCCCAGCCCTCTGTCTGAAGCGTCCGTCTGCAAAATAAAAGGTAGAGAGAAGTCAGGTGCATGAAGAAGTGGCCCCCCACAAAGTGCGGCTTTAATCTGCATAAACGCCTGTTGACACTGCTCCGACCATTGAACCGGATCTGGAGCCCCCTTTTTAGTGAGGTCAGTCAGTGGGCTGGTGACGTCCGAATAATTAGGCACAAACCTTCTATAATAGCCAGCCAGCCCCAGGAACTGCCTCACCCTCTTTTTGGTCTTAGGTCTAGGACAAGTCGCAATCGCCGCGGTCTTATCAATTTGGGGACGCACCTGGCCATGACCCAAGTGGAACCCCAGATACCGTACCTCCACACGCCCAATCGCGCACTTCTTATGGTTTGCCGTGAGCCCCGCCCGCCGCAGCGATCTCAGGACGGCCCTCAGATGTTGCATGTGCCGCTGCCAATCATTGCTATAAATGATAATATCATCTAAATAGGCAGCGGCATACACGGTGTGAGGTCTGAGGATCTGATCCATGAGTCGTTGAAACGTGGCCGGAGCCCCAAACAAACCGAAAGGAAGCGTCACAAATTGGTGTAATCCAACCGGCGTCGTGAAGGCTGTTTTCTCACGGGACATTGGTGTCAATGGGATCTGCCAATAACCCTTTGTTAAATCCAAGGTCGAATAAAATCGAGCAGTACCTAACCGATCGAGCAGTTCATCAACACGGGGCATTGGGTACACGTCAAATTTAGACACCGCGTTGACTTTTCTGTAATCCACACAGAATCGAACAGACCCGTCGCTCTTAGGAACAAGAACAACCGGGCTGGACCAATCACTATGGGATTCCTCTATTACGGCCATATCAAGCATCGCATCTAATTCCTCCCGAACTATTTTCTTTTTATGTTCGGGTAAGCGATAGGGCCGGCAACGTACCACAATGCCCTGTTCGGTCTCGATGTGGTGCTGTATGATGTTTGAACGGCCCGGTAGAGGGGAAAACACATCTGCAAATTCCATTTGTAAATCGGAAACCTCTGTGAGTTGACGCGGTGAGAGGTGGTCTCCACAAGTAACCGGGGTGTTGAGATTGCGAGCTTTGTTTACCTCCGGTCCGAGCTCCGCCCTCTCCGGAACTACCGTGGCCAACGTCACAGAGGCCGCCTCTTCCCTCCACAATTTCAGGAGGTTGAGGTGATATATTTGCCGCGCGCCCCCTCTATCGGTACGTTTAACTTCATAATCGAGATCCCCCACTCGTCGTGTGACCTCAAAGGGTCCTTGCCACTTGACGAGTGATTTAGAGCTCGATGTTGGGAGTAATACAAGTACCCTTACAGGGGTGCTCGGCAAATTCCCGTAGCCGAGCACCCCTGTCATTCAGCCGGCGTTGGCGTTCTTGAGCCTGGAGCAAATTCTCCTGTGTTAGTCGCCCCAGTGTGTGGAGATTTGCTCTAAGATCGAGAACGAACTGAATTTCATTTTTGCTATTTGAAGGTCCCTCCTCCCAAGCTTCACGGATGACGTCAAGGACCCCGCGTGGGCGTCGCCCATACAGCAGCTCAAATGGGGAGAACCCTGTGGAGGCTTGTGGGACCTCTCGTACTGCAAACAACAGGGAGCCTAGCCACTTATCCCAATTTCTAGCGTCATCGTGTACGAATTTACGAATCATGTTCTTGAGCGTTTTATTAAATCGTTCCACTAGGCCATCAGTCTGCGGATGGTAAACGCTAGTGCGAATCGATTTAATACCCAAGAGCTCGTAAAGTTTGCGGAGTGTTCGTGACATAAAAGTCGTGCCTTGATCGGTGAGGATTTCTTTTGGAATCCCCACCCAGGAGATTATCTTGAAGAGTGCCCCTGCAACACTACGTGCACAGATGTTGCTCAGAGGCACCGCTTCCGGATATCGCGTCGCATAATCCACTAGGACTAACACGAAGCGATGTCCGCGTGCTGACCGTTCTAATGGCCCGACGAGGTCCAACCCAATTCTTTCGAAGGGGACTTCGATCAATGGTAGAGGGCGCAATGGCGCTTTTGGGGTGGCCGGTGGGTTTACCAGCTGACATTCACGGCACGCCGCACACCACCTGCGGACGTCACCGCCAATGCCCGGCCAATAGAAACGGGTTATTAGACGGAGAAGTGTTTTTCGTTCCCCTAGGTGACCGGCCATGGGATTATAGTGAGCCGCCTGGAAAACCATTTCCCGGCGGCTCCGTGGAATCAATAATTGTGTCACTTCCTCCTTTGTTTGAGCGTCCTGCGTCACACTATATAGCCGATCTTTAATCAAGGCAAAATATGGGTATGAAATGGCGATGCCCGGCCGGAGCTGTTGACCATCAATTACTCTCACTTGATCAAGAGCATGTTTAAGGGTTTCGTCCCGCAACTGCTCTAGAGGGAAGTCCCCCTCAGGGAATTCCCCCCGGCTCAGCCTCCCCTGCCAAAGCATTGCACACCGCACACCTCTTTATGCAGGACCCATCCACGCAAATACCCTCTAAAATATCTTTAAAACTCGGCCAATCAGTACCCAAGATTAGTGGATGAGTGAGGCGGGAACTAACAGCTGCCTCCACACTATGGTTTCTTCCCCTGAATTTAATCGCCAAAGTCACCATGGGATACTTGTAAACATCCCCATGCACACACCTCACCCTCACCAAGCGTTGGTGGATGGTGGTCTGATTGCAGCCGGTATCCAGCAAAGCTTGGTAAATACCCCCCTGATCCTTACCGGAATCCGGTATGCTCCAGCCTGATTGGGGGCAGCATGCGGGACGTCGCAGACCCCCTCCACCGTCCCCACCTTCATCAGCGGACACTGATCCCGGAAGTGGTCCGGGTCTCCGCACCTCCAACAGGCCGGCCCAGGCGTTGCGACCGCACTTGTGCTGGTGGGCGCCCCCACCTGAGGAGGAGAGCGGCTGAATGACGGGGAAGGGGAGGGTACGTTCTCCCAAGTCCGGGAAGCTGGTCTCTGGTACACTCCACGCCTGCGCGGGGCAGGAACAGGCCCTGGGGAGAGAACAGAGTGAAAGGACATAGGGGAGGGGGAGAAGGCAGGGGCAGACACAGGGGAAGGGGAGAGAGAGAGAGGGGAGGGCTCGTCCGCCCTCGGGATCGCCGCCAAATGGTCCTCCGCAAGACGAACGGCTTCCTCCAGCGATGCCGGGCGGTGGCACTGGACCCACTCCGCCGTTTTCCGGGGCAGCCGTTGGACGCATTGCTCCAGTACCACCTGATCGGCCACTCCCTCGACGTCGCGGTCCCCCGCGAGCAGCCACCTCCGACAGGCGTCCCGGAGCCGTTAAGCAAACGCAAACGGGCGATCGGACTTTTCTAACTTCATGCCCCAGAAGAGCTGGCGATTCTCTTCCGGGCTCCGAACGACCCATTGCAGAATGGCTCTCTTCAGGTCTGTATAGGCCAGGAGGTTCGTCGCCAGCAGTTGTTCTGCCGCAAGTTGAGCTTCCCTGGACAGGAGAGGAATTAGGCGGGCTGCCCACTGTTCGCGCGGCCAGCTCCAGATTTCTGCCGTGCGCTCAAAAAAATCGAGGAAAGCCTCAGGATCATCTGCTGCCCCCATCTTCTGCAACGTGGGCGGGGCCAGCGTAGCGCGGGTGTCCGGGGTCGCGGTTGTGGCCGACGCGGTCTCCTGGCTGAGGAGGCTCCGGATGGCGTGCCGGTCCTCTGCCTGAGCCCGCATGATTAAAAAAAAACGGCGGTCTTGGTCCTGCCGGAGCTCAAGCAGGGATTGCTGGTGGCTTCGGTGTAACGTCGCGAGGGACTGGAGGACCTCTGCCAGCTGGGAGGACTCTATGGGGCGACCTTTCTCCATGCTTGGAATTTTTATTTATTTATTATTTTCTTTTAAGTTCCCAGGTTTCGGCACCAGTGTAAAACCCTCATGGGAAGGATGACAGGAAACGAGGCTCCAACTAAAAGTTAAGGCTTTAATTGCCGTCTTTCTCACAATCATGTACACTGGGTTCGCTTGTCGGGCCTCCCTGACTGGAGGCTCTGTGTCTGCTTTTATGCCACTCTCCTCGTGCTCACTGGAATTAGCGCCCTTACCGCTTTCCTCTCCTGGACGGGTGCTTGACCACGCCCCAGGTGCCACATTCACTTAACGGCTGTCATTAATAACAAGGTTTTCTTAATCTTACATACTGCACCTTAAACAACATCTAAATCAAACATATTTTTCGGCAACTCACATTTTCACAGATGGCTCCAAGAATCTCTTTTGTGGTTACACAGCTGCAGCGGTTTACATTCCCAAATTAAATATCAACATTAAGAAAATGACTCAAATCAGTTATCTGTATATTCAACAGAATTTAAAGCAATTCTGTTAGCTCTTCACTGTGTGGAGCAGTTAATGTAGTAATATGTACTGATTCTCTCTCCGCATTAACAAACCTCTTATGTGTATAAAAATCATTGAGACAAGATATAGTATATGAGATTCTTGTTTATTCAGAATCTATAACATGCAGCTTGTTATGTCATTTCTGTGGGTACCAGCGGATGTGGGAGTAATGAAATAGTAGACACACTGGACAAACAAGCATTAAAACAACCAAATATTGAAATGTAAGCACTAAGTAAATCAGAAGTTAGAACAATCATAAAAACATATATTAATACCAAATGGCAAGAGAAATGGAATAGAGAAATGAAACGAAGGCAGCTACACAATATTCAGTCACAGGAACAGGAAGAATATGTTATAATACACTGAAAGAGGATATAATTATCACTCGTCTTAGAATAGGGCGTTCTGGTCTAAATCCCTCACTATTCAAAATACATGAAACAGGAAATTTTTTGTATTTTAGCCCAGCAGAAACAGCTGAGCATGTGGTCCTTCACTGCACATGCATGTGAGGATGACAGATCTGTACTTAAAGAAAAATGACAAAATATGGGTATATTATAATCAATACCACACTGCAAAGACTTCTTAAAAGTAATCAAGGACAAGGTAAAGTACATGCTATATTACTGAACTACCTCAGAGTAGATAGATCAATAATTTCACCTACTGTTGCACTTGTGTACATGGTAGTGTGACAATAAAGTGATTTGATTTGAGATCTATATAACCGAATTTATGGATCGTCTTCACACGCCTGTCCAGTTGGTGGCGGTAATGCAACAAAATGTGGGTTTGCCAACCGCCAATAAGCCTCCACCTAAAGTCACGTGATAGCGCCATTTTCAACGCCGCCGAGCAGTTGCGTGATCGCATGAACGGAGCGTCGTTTGACAGACGTGATCAAAGTTATTGATAAGTCTTTAAATGAGCAGCGTTTAGATCAAAAGAGCTGGTAGCGGTGATCGCTCTATCGCAAGATCATGAGGCGGAGTAAAGCGGACGTCGAGCGCTATATTTCCTCAGTTCAGAGCGCCTCTCCATCTCAGAAAGAGGTAAGATGCGCATGTGAATGAGGCCCAACAAAATAATTGTAATTAAAAGAAGTGTAATTCCACAGTAAAATAAACCAATAAACACACGTGCTGTCCCTCTTGTGTATTCAAACACTAACGGCTCTCCGCTCTCTGGAAAACGCGGCAAAACATTTTCAAAACGCGATATCAAGTTGATATCTCGTTTTGAAAATGTTTTGTCGCGTTGATATTATTAACCGAACTGAATATGTCAATCCTGTGAACTGACTCAGTTTATGTTAGTAGTTCAATATTAGGAATGTGAATCAGCCATGTTTAAGTTAATTGATTTGGAGTTAATTCTGACTCGTGTATTGCTCAATTATTACTTACTTAAAAAAAGTACTTATTACTGTAGACTGAATCTCATTTTAATTAGTGCATTACTATATTTGTTTGTATTTAATTTGTTATTTTAGTTGATTATTCTGAGTAGTTTCACATGTGAACGCTCCAAACGAGCTAAAACCAAACGAAATCATCAGATATTAGTTTGTAACGCGCGTTATAAACTCAAAGTAATCAGGTTCCCTTTTATTTTCAGACCGGTTCAGGAACATATTAGCATACCGAAACTCAAACAAAGGTGTAACTTCAGTATTCTGTGAAAATGAAAGCTAAAGAATTTTCCAGGACATACTGGAATGTTACGCGGTACAATAATAGTACATTATTTAATAACCATCCCAAATTGTAATGGCATGTGTGGTATAATGTCAATTTCCTCAAAAATTAAGAGAATTCAACTTGTCCCTCTTTTTTCTTTTTTTTCTTTTTAAAAAAGCTTTTACAATCAAAGTCATTAAAATACACTTTATTTTTAAAGTATAGCCACAAGACGTACACTTTATACGTGTTTACATGATTTTAGTGTGATAAAATCTCTTGCTTATCTGTGTAAAGTTAAATACAATATTACAATTTCGTAGACTGGGAAACCGAGTTCGACACAACACAATGTATATAATAGGTGCTTGTGTTGTCACTGTAACAATTTCACTAGGCAGTACCAATACCAGTGAAATTTCACGGCCAATTTCGATATCACAGCACAGAAATATAATATGATGATGTCCTTTTGACCACTGAAGTTTAGTTATTTCTAATAATTGTAGATTTAAAAATTATTATTTCCAGAAAATGTTTTAAAGTTTAAATTCATCATCAAAATGCTGTCTAATCAATAAATTCTTAAAACTTTTAATAAATACAAATATAACTTTTTAACATCAACTTTTATTAAGTAGCTGTCTTGTGATCATTTTATTATTAAATTTTACTATACAGGTGTAATATATTTTTATTAAACTTATTTAATTTCTTCAATTTCAATCATCTAGATTTTAGTCAGTGCTCCGTACCGCAGAAACACTGGTATCATTACATATTTTTTTAGATTGTCTTGGTATCGAAGTATCGGTACTTTTGACAACACTACCGTATAAGTGATTTTATCACACTCAAATCATGTTAACATGTATAGTGTGTTTACCAGTCCAGCCCTGATGATGCCACAGTCCTGTAGGGTGGTGTCCGTATGCTGCAAGTGAATGACCCTCATAGTGAGCCAGGAGAGGAACACTCAGAATAAATATACATGAACTGTGTTTATGTAGTATGAATTAACCCCTTCATGAACCCAATCGGGAAGGAGATTTTATTTATAGTGAAAGTGCTTGTGATTTTGGGAGATGCAACAGCCTTAATGCAGATGGTTGTGTAAAATGACAGGGAGCCCGTCCTATAAAAGAGGGGTATAAAAGTATGATTGGCCAATGAAATGGCAAGCGCTTTAGACAGAGGACTTGTGATGTCACATCTAGGTTGTAAAACCTAGCAAATGTGTTTTGAGAACATCCTGCTGCAAAACATATGCCTTGTAATGACACACTGTTCGTCCATGCCCATAGAGAGGCCATGTATGAAGGTAAATCGGTTGCCAAACTTGTACAATAAATATTTGCATTCGTTGAAATTTACACTCACAGCAACGATGTGAATACTTGTAATCTGCACTCACAGACAATAATCAAAACCTGTGTATTTAATTCAAAATTGCAGACAAATAGTAAAAATTGTGTAAAATGACAAATATAACGACAGACACAAACTTGTTCCATATTTACTTTTGTTCAATTTCACATTACAACCACAAATCGTCAGTTGCAACCGGTCAAATCTGGCACTGCAACTTCAAATCTTCCCGCCTTGACTTTTGCAACTACTTAAACCTGTAGCAAAACTGACTTGTGCACTTGTATACCCAGATGAAAGAGAGCAGGATACCAGTGTTGGGCTGCAGCGGGTCCAATGAAGTTGTGACCACTGATGCCGGACCAATTAAAATGGATCATCGTACTTGATGACTGAATCTATTCTCCCGCTGCATCTGAACTAGAGATCTAGAAATCTGTGTGTTCTGGTGTTTTCAGTATTCACTAATTTACCTTATTTAGATGTCAATATGTGGTTTAAATTAAAAATGCACATGACCACTGTAATCCCAATTAATCATGATTAAAGCAATTATGTATTCTGAATTATAGAACTTATTCTTAAATTGTCAAGGTGTACTATCTCACTGCTGGATTTAAGGATTGATCAGCATGGATGGGGTGATAAAACAGTTTAACTAGAACTAAGAAATGAATTACTGTCATGTAAAAGACATTTAAAAATGATAGTTTTATTTTTAATGTATACGAACAACGTCTTTCAAACAAGAATACATGGTGCACAATATTATCTTTATTTCACAAGTGGGTTTCTTAAAATAATAACAGGATCATTTCATCGAAGCAAGTACAGTATGGCTTATTGAGATTTAACCTTTGCTTGCTAATTTACAACAATATTACAGAATTGAAGTAGAAATACGTATAAGGAAAACGACTAACTGAAATAATAAAGGCATGATTTTTGATCTATAGATAGCCAGCAATATTATGAGATTTTCACTGTATGATAAACATCTCATGATAAAAATATCACTATCACGGTATACGGTATTACACAATTACTATTATTAGTGAAAACAGAAGGGTTATTTATTTTGAGCAAACACTATTATAATTGAAACTTGATACCAAAAAAAGTCTCCCTTTTGAAAATAAATAGAATAAAATAAGAAAGCAAACAGAATTATAATAATAAACTGAATTATAAACATGATAAAAATAGCATGTAACTATAACTAAAGCATGCTAGTTTACATGTTAGCATAGCATGTTAACATCACCTGTGTGAGCTTTTAAAGTACTGTCCTATGATTATTAACAGTTAACATATACTGTAGACTGCTCCTGTCTGTACCTTTATCTCAGTGGTTCAGTAATAATAATATAAATTATCTTATTTAAGAAAAATAAATACTAGCTGAAACACATCTTGAAACAAACTTCAGCTGCCACTGTTGATATAAAATTAGGTCTAATAGATTCTACATTAAAATAATTTAATATGAAACTTTAACATTGTCAAAATATAACAGTTACTTTTACGAATGTAAAATAATTAAACAAATTTGTAAAGGTGATTGTGTGTAATTTTATATATATAATTATTTTTTTTATTTTTTTTGGCACGTAGCACAGTGTTGCTGTTTTCTTTCTCAGTGCTGTTTGGCAGGTCAGGGCTACCTACTGTTTGAGAGTTTAGACTTCCTCCGTAACGCTTTAAACTAGAAAAGTCGCACTAGAATTGAAATTGGTCACATCAGTTTTGAGGTCTGCGCTCTGCAATAGCGGTCGACCGATGCCGATCTTTTGAAATCCGGGTCGGCCGATAAATGCTGCCGATTTATTTTGGCTGATATGTGCTTGTTTTTAACCTCTTATTTGAACCTTTTATTTGAAAGATAAAATGTAACACAAATAATTACTTAAGATAGACAAAATTTCTCAACAAATACTTTTATTGAACACTTGACCAATCTGCACTTGTAGACTTAAATTAAAAATGTATAATGTAAAAACATATTGTATAAATAATGTATAACAAATATATTAAATAAACAAAGCAGGTGTTACATATTCATATTATTATACATAGCAATGGTTGGCGAGATAAATAAATTTCTCTTTATAGCAATAATAAATGTATTTTCTTAATTTCTCCAGTACCGACAGCAGAACCGGTAACGTCCGAGCTTACCAAAGCCAGTCCTTCACTAGCCTATAGTGCGCTGGTATCTTTTTTATTACTTATTTCTCTGTATTGAGTGACAACCCTCTCAAATATAAGACACACAAACAGAACAAATAAAAGTATCAGATTCACTGTCTGTAATTGCTAAATTCTTGCTTACTTATTGTGACATGATAGCAACCCTTCTGCTGTGATAATGCAACTTCAACTACGCTATCAATATCCAAAGTAGACGAACGTCGTGTTTTTTCTTGAAGCTGGCAGTAACCTATCAAAAGTTTTTAATTAAATATAAAGAAGTTATACAAATTTAATCCTTACGGTTTTCTCCAAGGAACTTAGCTCCTTCCTTAGGCACTGGATGAGGTCTGCTCACTCTGCTGGAAAATGACTCTAGGGGCAGCGTGCGTCGAACATGTGTTCCACAACAACACTAGGCTGCCCACAGATGCGCCTGCCTAATAATCGTCTTGATATACTTGGATATTGGCCGATGCCGATTATGTTAAAAATGCACAAAATCAGCCGATTAATCGGTCGACCTCTACTCCGCAATATTGAGGGAAGCACAGTTGTTGCATGCGCACGCCAGAGAGAAGAGCAGATCATGATCGTGAGCTAGTTCCGTTACACATGCGACAGTGCAGATGAGAAGCCTTTAGCTGTTTGCGACATTATCATTAAATCTCCCTCGGTAGTCTTAAATAGGTATCACTTGGGCTGCCACCAAAATATCTTCAATGGGATTGCGTTGTTCTTTCCCTGCTGTCTGCGACCCAGTCTGAATAGACCAGTTTAGAAACACTGCTTTAACTTGCACTAAATTCATTATTTTCCTCAAAATTCTACAAACAATACCCCATAATGACAACTTGAAAGAAGTTTGTTTGAAATCTTTGCAAATTTATTAAGATAAAAAATTATAATCACATGTACATAAGTATTCACATAAGTAAATCTTGCAGTATTCATTTATCATAGTCATGCAGTATGTGTTATTCAGTTGTGTGATGAAAGTCAAAAGTTGACCTCAACAAAAATTGACATAAACAACAAAAATAATGGCACTTGATGCATGTCCTTGTACTGGAAAGCCATGAACAAAACTATGCAACATAAAAGGAAATGCAACCCAAGATCCATTAAATACAGGTTATGTTTAATCTATGGCAGGTCGACACTTGATTTGCAATGTAAAATCTGTCCTGAAGCAAAACCAGTTAAAGGTACAGACTGGAGCAGTTTGGCCTCACTGTCGCGTGCCTACAGTATACACTCACCTAAAGGATTATTAGGAACACCTGTTCAGTTTCTCATTAATGCAATTATCTGATCAACCAATCACATGGCAGTTGCTTCAATGCATTTAGGGGTGTGGTCCTGGTCAAGACAATCTCCTGAACTCCAAACTGAATGTCAGAATGGGAAAGAAAGGTGATTTAAAGGGGTCATGACATGGGTTTTTTTATTGTATTATTATGTTCCCTTAGGTGCAATTATAGTATTAATATATTTTTTTTTAAGAAAAACTTTTAAAATCTAGTGATTTATGACCTTTTCCCACCCTGTTTCTCATCCTCTGATTCAAACAGTCTGTTTTATGGCGTTTTCCATTTAAGACTTCAGTGTTAACGCCCACTGTTATGATTGGCTAACGTCAGTGCCTATGTATCAATTATTGACGCTCCCAGCCAGAACAATATGCAAGTAAACTAAGTAAAAACACTGTGATTATTCATAATGAATGAAATTGCGCTTTAAAAAGTAGTTTAAAGTTTAAAATAGATTACTTACAGTTTGCGTCGTCGTTGTTCCCAGAATAGTCGGCACGGACTTATCTTTGAGCAACAGTTTTCTGGCAAAGCCAGCATCATATTGAGATTTGTTCTCAAAACAGTCATCCTTAAAATGTACAGAACAAACGCTTAAGTTAACACTGCCGTGACTGGGACGTCCGCAAAAAATAAACTGCATCCATTTTTCCCTGACGCCTGGATCTTTCGGCAGCTTATTCAGAGGTTTTGTTTGACCACAGCCAGGAACAGCACATCTGTGTGGCATCGTAATTTTCCTGTGCACAAGTAGTCTCTGTCAGAGCTCGCTGTCCATCGACTGAACACTTGTGAGGCGCACGGCGATACAAAATGAGCGTAGTTGTCTTGCGCTTAAAGCGTAGTTATCTTGTGCTGGAGGCGGTCATATGCAAACGCTGGTACGTCACTTCTAACCGTCACGTCACTTCTAACCATGAATCCAGAACGAGCTGTATTTTGAGCTTGATTAAATAAATGATTCGTTTAGAATGGGGAGGACGTCTTAAAATATTAAACTTGCAGGACGTTTTAATGATACAAAGACCTCTTATATACCAAAAGATCAAGGCAAATTTGGTTTCTCATGTCATGACCCCTTTAAGCAATTTTGAGCGTGGCATGGTTGTTGGTGCCAGACGGGCCGGTCTGAGTATTTCACAATCTGCTCAGTTACTGGGATTTTCACGCATAACCATTTCTAGGGTTTACAAAGAATGGTGTGAAAAGGAAAAACATCCAGTATGCGGCAGTCCTGTGGGCTGAAAATGCCTTGTTGATGCTAGAGGTCAGAGGAGAATGGGCCGACTGATTCAAGCTGATAGAAGAGCAACTTTGCCTGAAATAACCACTCGTTACAACCGAGGTATGCAGCAAAGCATTTGTGAAGCCACAACACGCACAACCTTGAGGCGGATGGGCTACAACAGCAGAAGACCCCACCGGGTACCACTCATCTCCACTACAAATAGGAAAAAGAGGCTACAATTGGCAAGAGTTCACCAAAATTGGACAGTTGAAGACTGGAAATATGTTGCCTGGTCTGATGAGTCTCAATTTCTGTTGAGACATTCAGATGGTAGAGTCAGAATTTGGCGTAAACAGAATGAGAACATGGATCCATCATGCCTTGTTACCACTGTGCAGGCTGGTGGTGGTGGTGTAATGGTGTGGGGGATGTTTTCTTGGCACACTTTAGGCCCCTTAGTGCCAATTGGGCATCGTTTAAATGCCACGGCCTACCTGAGCATTGTTTCTGACCATGTCCATCCCTTTATGGCCACCATGTACCCATCCTCTGATGGCTACTTCCAGCAGGATAATGCACCATGTCACAAAGCTCGAATCATTTCAAATTGGTTTCTTGAACATGACAATGAGTTCGCTGTACTAAAATGGCCCCCACAGTCACCAGATCTCAACCCAATAAAGCATCTTTGGGATGTGGTGGGACGGGAGCTTCGTGCCCTACAAATCTCCATCAACTGCAAGATGCTATCCTATCAATATGGGCCAACATTTCTAAAGAATGCTTTCAGCACCTTGTTGAATCAATGCCACGTAGAATTAAGGCAGTTCTGAAGGCGAAATGGGGTCAAACACAGTATTAGTATGGTGTTCCTAATAATCCTTTAGGTGAGTGTATGTTAACTGTTAATAATCATAGAACTGTACTTTAAAAGCTCACACAGCTGATGTTATTTTTCATTTAGTAGTTAATTTAACATATAAACTAACATGTTGTAGTTACATGCTATTTTTTTTATCATGTTTATAATTCGATTTTCTGTTTTCACTGATAATAGTAATTGTGTAATACCGTATACCGTGAAACAGTGATATTTTCTGAGACTGTTATCATACCGTGAAAATATCATACTGTTGCAACCCTACTCCTTGCAGAGCTTGGGACTTGGAGTACTAGAGGGGACAGTGGGTGTTCTCCGTAGAGGAAAATAGATTGATCTCCGCATTGCCGAATATTTCCCAAATCCTCGGGACAGTGTGTGGTTGAAGTCTCCCGGCATCGCCCCTTGCGTGACAATAGGTCCACACTGTAGTTCAGATGGCCTTTGACATATGTCGCTAGCAGTGATTGGATATGGCGCTCTCCATAACATGAACATGATAATTTGCTATTTCAGGCTGAAAAGCCTTCAAGGCTAGGAAAACAGACGACAGCTTCAGGCGATTGATGTGCCACGCACTCTGCGCACCTGTACAGGTGCCGAAAGCTGGGCGGCCATCGCACACCGCCCCCAACCTGTGTTGGAAGTGTCAGTGGTCACCACTTTTCATCTGAAAATCTGCCCATATAATATAGTGATGCGCATGCGCCCTTAGTGTTTAGCACGCTGTGGCACACAACGCTTGAGCCAGCACTGAAGAGGTCTCCTGTAAGAGACCTAATGGAATGATGGCAGATGCTGACGACATGAGCTCCAATGCTTTTTGAAACTGCTTAAGTGGAAGTGTTCTCCCCAGTTTGAACTGAGACACTGGATAATGGCCTGAATGCACTTGCTCTTGAGATACGTGCGCTCACTCAAGGAGGCGAGACGCACTCCTAAAAAGGGGAGAGCGTGCTCGTTGTCCAGTTGACATTGATGCCCAAGCTGTTCAGATGTTGGGGTAATAAATCCCTGTGCTGGCATAATAGAGCCTCTGACTGGGCCAGTAATAGCCAATTGTCGAGGTATTTGAAAATGTGCATGCCACTTAGTTTCAGAGGGGCGAGTACTGCATCGATGCATTTCGTGAATGTACGAGGAACCAGGGACAGTCCGATGGGGAGGACTTTGAATATCATGATACGTAGCTCCATCGAACACTAATCTAAAAAAAATATTGTGATGTTGTACAATTTGAACATGAAAGTACAGGTCTTTTAGATCTATTAATGCAAACCAATCATGTGGGTGGACGTGTGATTTGAGTAATTATTTTGAACGGGCGCTTCGTAAGTGTTCGATTGTTTCGGATCTAAAAACTCCCCTTAGCATCAGCTTTTTGATGCCATGTTGTGTACTGAATTGTAAGGAAACAAAGATAGTGTTTAAGAAAATCTTTTACGGTATAAAACACTTGTATTGTCTGACATTTGATCTCCTAAAAATAGCTTTTAAAAATTTTAAACGTAGAGGCTACAAATGCTATTGATTGAGCTTATAGGTACTTTTTAAGTATTTTTTTGTGTGTGTGGAATGGTAGGATGAAAATGTTCTTACTCCCTGAAAGATATGACTGAATTAAGTGTCCTGAGATCTATCCCCATTCTCTGTAACAACACTAGACAGTGCAAACATAAATGTGTTTGTGGGCTGCCGTTCTGAAATTGCTGTTAAACTGTTGTATAGTTTTTACAGCATGTACTCTAACCTGTTGTTTTGCTTTTTGCAGAGGCCAGTAAAAGGGTTTCTATTCGCAAAATTGTACTTTGAGGCTAAGGAGTATGAACTTGCCAAAAGGTTTGTTATTTGCGCTTTGCATCATTTATTTTCTTTATCTATTTGTTGGATGTATTTAAACATGTTTGCTCTTTCACTCTCTCATAGGTTTGTTTCAGAATATTTAAAAGTGCAGCCAAAGGATCCTAAAGCACACAAATTCCTCGGCCAGCTATTCGAGCGTGATGGTGAAATAGACAAAGCTGTTGGATGTTACAAGGTTTAGATTCTCATTATTTCAATGCATGCATGCCTCCCATATCAAATCTATAAAAATATTCAAGCTCTCATACCTTGCAAAAGGTCATTGACCTAATTGTTGAGTTTAAGCTGTTTATGGCAGTCTTTTATAAATATATTAGGGCTGGGAAAAATTTTATTCCCTGATGCATTGCCAAATCCAAAATGACTTAATGTCACTACAATGAATGGAAATCACGAGATTGCTAAATATTTCCACATCTAATAAGTATTAAACAAACTGGGGTGTTGGTTCCTGTTGTAACAAATTGTAAGGCTTCATGTGATAATCAAGTTATGGTTCTCTGTTTGTCACAAACTTGTAGCGCTCAGTGGATCTGAATCCAGTCCAGCGAGATCTGGTTCTGAAAGTAGCCGAGCTACTCTGTAGTAAGCCTGAGCATGACAGTCGAACCGAGTTTTGGGTGGAAAAAGCTTCCAGGCTTCTGCCAGGGCATCCAGCTGTCTTTAATCTAAAGGTCAGTGCAAACAAAGGAAGCTTTTAACCCTTTGTAACTAAAAAAAATCATATTTGTTCTCTCACTTCATATACATTCTGTTAAATAAAGCACAGAATATTTATAACTGTTGCGATGTGCCGAACAAAATTAGTCCTTAAATCATACTCCATTTCTTTCAGGAGAAGCTTCTGAGCGCTCAAGGCCAAAATGGCTCAAACCAGCTGTTCGAGCTGCTGGTGTCTGAACTGAAGCTAAGGCCTAATGATGCTTACATTAACAGCAAACTGTTGCAGATGTACTGCTCTGACGGCCGGTATGAGGAAGCAGTAAAACACTGTCTTGCTGTGGAGAAAACTGGAATACTTCGAGACAGTCTGGAGTGGTACAGGGATGTGCTCAGCACCCTTCAGGTGAGTGACGTTCAGTTGAGATCTTGCTTTAGGATCTTTTAAGTTAACTTGTGGTGTCCAGCGTAAAGAGTTAGTTCACCCAAAAATGAAAATTCTCATTTACTCACACTCATGCCATTCCAGAATATTTCTAGAAGAATATTTCAGCTCTGTAGGTCCATACAATGCAAGTCAATGGGTGCTATGAAGTTCCAAAATCCACATAAGGGCAACATGAAAGTACTTTCAACATAAGATGACTCTGGTCGTTAAGTCCATATCTTCCTAAGCGATAGGTTTGGTGTGGGTGAGATCAAT
The DNA here is from genome assembly GCF_025860055.1 of Xyrauchen texanus. NCBI lineage: Eukaryota > Metazoa > Chordata > Actinopteri > Cypriniformes > Catostomidae > Xyrauchen > Xyrauchen texanus. The sequence continues at coordinate 7,264,347 of NC_068293.1, read as the reverse complement.
ATTTAAATAATTTTCCCGTCACTTTCTCCTCCTGTTTTTGGCAATTCACATTGTACGTGCATATCACCCCCTAATAGGCAGGGAGGAGAATTTGATTAAAATGGAGGGTGAGTAAATCATGAGAGCATTTTCATTTTTGTATCCCTTTGTCAAGCCCAAACACAGCACGTCTCAAAGTCTGTGCTTGCACTGCATTAAGTGGTTATAATCCGTAATGATTTGTTAGTTATTCATTGTGATGTATTTTACAGGAATACCTCCGGCAGCCGAGCGTGTCGTCTAATGAGCAGGCATCTCGCAAATTTCAGAAAGAACTTCTGCTGGTACACTGCAGTCTATTACGACTCACACTCACAGCAAAGAGCTGTCAGGAGAGCGCTGATGCGCTGTGGATGTAAGTTCACGTTGAGGTTGCTTTTTAAATAAAAATATCTTGGCTCAGTAGGTCCTTAAAATGCAAGTGGATGGTGATCAGACTTTTGAAGCTTTAGAAATCACAAACAGTCAGCATAAACGTCATCCATACGTCTCCAGCGGTTAAATTATTGTCTTCAAAAGTGATATGATTGCTTTTGGTGTGAAAAAGATCAATATTTAAGTACTTTTTAACTTTTGAACTCGCTTAGTCTCAGCAGCCGTATGCGTGTGACAATAGAGTTGGCATGTCCATGTGAGAACTGATGCACGTGCGACACTCAGAGCAGCGCTGTTTACAAGTGAGTAGGAGGAACGCTGTACAGAGGCCATTTTGGTTTAGATCTGTATTTATCTGTTTCTTTACTCACAACTGGTGCATTTGTGTTCTTATTCTGGATGTCTCAACCGAGAAAAGACGTGAGATTACGCCGGTAGAATGCCAACGAAATTCGACACGATAGACATGTACACAGCGCTCTCGTGAATGCGTATACTGCTGCTGACTGGAAGCTTACACTTACATTAAGGACCTACTGAGATGAGAGATTTTTCTTAAAATGTGTTCTCTAGAAAAAAGAAAGTCATACCAACCTTGGATGGCATCATGAGTAAATGATGAGAGAATTATGATGTTTCAGTGAACTATCCCTTATTTATTTATTTATTTATTTATTTTAACAATGTTTAACCTAAGTAATATACTTAAAGGAATATTCCAGGTTCAATACAAGATATACTCAATCGACAGCATTTGTCAATGCTGATTACATATTTTTTTTTTTTTTACTTCGCCTCATCCCTCCTTTTGATAAAAGCAAATATACAAAAATACAGTGAGGCACTTACAATGGAAGTGAATGGGGCCAATTTTTGGAGGGTTTAAAAGTAGAAATGTGAAGCTTATGATTTCATAAAAGCACTTGCATTCATTCTTCTGTTAAAACTCATGTATTTTATGATCTGTAAAGGTGTTTCAATTGTAATTTTTACAGTTGTTTTAAGGTTTGTGGTCATCACATAGTCATGGCAATACAATTGGCTATAACTATATAGAAAAGGTTAATACGTGATTTTATCACTTTAAAATCATGTTAACACAGAAAAAATGGGGATTGGCCCCATTCACTTCCATTGTAAGTGCCTCACTGGAACCCAGATTTCTGCTCTTCTTTGAAAAAATGTATTTTTTGTTGTAATCAACACTGTGCCACAAATACTGTCAATTGAGCTTAAATTGTATTGATTCTGGAATATTCCTTTAAAAGTAATTATATTAACTAAGTTAGTTACTAATCAGATTATTAGAAATTTCAGTGTAATGCATTACATTTGAGAAAAAAAATTTATTGGATTACAGTACTTTGACTAAGCACACTGACTGAATTATCCCAAATATAAAGTTGAATTCTTTGTGAAAAACATTTATCAAATTTTATTTGATATAAGTTATCAAAGTTTTTTCTTTTATTAGTGAATAAAGATCTGTTCTTGTAGATGAAATGGTCTAAGCTATTGCAGAGTGTTTCACCCAAAAATTAAGTCTCCCATTTACCCTCCATGTTTTTCCAAACCGACATGACCTCTATAACAAAAATGATGTCGGACAGAATGTAAATGGTGATTAAGACTAACAGGCTGCCTAGCATGTACTTTGGGTTTTCCACAGCAGAAAGTTATTAAGGTTTGACATTTGAAAACTTTCATATTTAGGTGAACTTTCACTTTAAGCAGTATGCAGCTTGGTTACTGCACTTATCCTATAGTTCTTGAGTGTATTTAGACCTTGTATTTGTGTTGGCAGTTTTGACCGTGCAATGCAGTCTTTGAAGAACACTGCCACAAACACTGCAGATGAGCTGTCAGAAGTGTTCACAGAGATGCGAGCTCAGCTGTACCTGTATGCTGGAACACTATTGCTGAAGATGGCTCAGGAGAAACAGCAGCAGTGGAGAGCAGTCACTGATTTAGCGGCTCTGTCTTATCTCATCGCTTATCAGGTACAACGTGACATCTCCTCTACGTGATGTATTAGGGATGGTTCGACTAGTCTATAGATCCTAGCAGTCTGGTTCCCGAAGTAGAAATCACATTTCTTTTTAACAACATCAACTTATAAACCTTGAAAGACAGACGATGGTGTATGCATACGTTTGAATGACAGATTGACCCTTCCTCCTCAGATATTCAGTCACTTAATAATCAGAGTACTCAATTAGACAAAATGACCAAACTGCCTATCCCTAATCTCTTAAGGCCTGTTCCCTTCTCTGTTCCTCAGACTCCAAGACCCAAATCTAAGAGTTTGAAAAGTGAGCATGCATCTCATCAGCTTTTGGAGCTTCTGGCCTGTGATCGTCAGAGTCAGGCGGGCCACATGCTGCTGAACCTGAGACATGACAATCCTCAGCTGCTCAAGGAAGTGCTGGAGATGTTCGGGAACAGGAGCGGGCTGAGTATTCTGTTTGAGCTGCTCTTCAGCACACAGGAACATGATAATCTCTCATTCATCTGGAATGATGAGATCCACAACATTAGCGCACACGCTCCAGACATCGCAGAGCTTGCCAAGTGGGACAATGGTAAACTGAAGTATATAAATATATTTTTTTTATATCTATATTCAATTTTCAAACTTTTTCATAATCGATTGTCTTGTAAATTAATTAACATTAATATCGCAAAACGCACTTTGAGGACTCCAAATAATATGTGCATGTAGCCTATTATTTAAATAAAATTTACATTAACACCCTAAAGAAATGCACATATTAGCATTTTCCTTTTAAAATATTATTAGTTTAGTGTATTTAAACACATTTAGGCTGTTTAGTTCGAATTTGGGAATTGTTTAATAACTGTTAAATTAATACTGTTAGTAGTAAGTACAGTCATTTCTTAAGATACTTAAGATCTATAATTTGTTTACATATTTTAGTTCCTTAAAACTTCACGTTGTGGATCAAGGAATATTTCAGATCTTTTGACTTTTAAAAAAAATTACTATTGGTAATTAAGCCAAATCATTACACGCTGCATGAACACCATACATAACACAGGCTACCTCTTCTCTGGTGATAGCGTGATGTCAGCTGAATGTATCTTCGTGCTTTCCCAGCGATCGTTGACGTAATCGTAGGTTGGGATGAAATGAGATCAACGGTGTTTGTTGTCATGTACTTTTAACACACCATCACTATGTGTGCATTAAACATTAATGTTCATTTATAGAGAAACGCTCCATCATTATTTAAATTAAGGCTGCTTCATGTGCGTCGGCTCTTCTGTGAATCGGAAAATTACACGCAGAGCGCAAGCGCTTGACTGAATAGAGACAGCCTTATCAGTGTCTGCTGTCATGATTACTGAATGCATTTGTCCTGAAATGAATTAATCGACGATTGATAAGCTTAATCAAATTATTAACGACAATTAATCGACGATTGATAAGCTTAATCAAATTATTAACGACAATTAATCGACGATTGATAAGCTTAATCAAATTATTAACGACAATTAATCGACGATTGATAAGCTTAATCAAATTATTAACGACAATTAATACATTTTCATTAACATCCATAGCTTAATGTTAATTCTTCTGAATTGGAGGTAGATGGCAATTTATATTGATTTTAAATAATGAGAGAATTTTCATTTTTGGTTAAACTATCCCTTTACTCACCCTCATGATAGTGCAGGTGTGTAGAACTTTCTTCACCAGAACACATTTGAGGAACAATTTCTCAACTTGGGTCCTTAAAATGCAAGTGAATGGAGATTTCTCTTTTGTAGCTCCAAAAATCACATACAGTCAGCATAAACGTCATCCATATGACATCAGCTGTTAAATGAATATCTTCTAAAGCGACACAATCACTTTTGGTGCGATTAAAGATAAATATTTAAATACTTTTTTTCTTTTTTAATAAATCATGCTTCCGGTGAGCAGTGGTACACGCTTGTGATGTAATTGCATTGTCATTTGAAACATGCGAGAACTAAGGCATGTGCATCACAGCCGGAAAAACAGCACTGTTTACAAGTTAGGAGGAACTCTGTACAATAGCTTGGTTGGTTTTGGGTTAGATCTGTATTGATCAGTTTCTTTACTAGAGGTCAACCGAAAGTCTGTTTTACCAATAAGGTGGGAAAACAGACCGATGGCCGATTAATCGGAAGATAGTTTTTAAAATGTATAATACGAATGAAAACTTTCCACTCAATGTAAAATAGTGCTTTACTTTTGTAAGTATTACTTTCCATGGCGATTAAGACATTTCTCCCACACTGGTACCCTCTTCAAAGCCTTTGCCACTTGAAATGAATGAATATATTAATACAAATATTACAGGTCAAATGTTTCAGCAGTAACATAATACACTGCCTTACAAAGCCAAATAGTGACTGTATGCTTCATCACTACTGACAGTATTTGTTTTATTTTATTGTCACATTAAGTCTATAAGTGATGTCCAAGAAAGGGAGAGAGAGAAAATATATTTGACCATGCTCTAAGTTTTTGTGTACGTAAATACCTACTTCCTAAAATCAGGAAGTTTGGACAGAAGTTTTTGTCAGAATGGAGAAAAGTTTGGGAAACTTTATAGTCAAACTATAAAACTGTTCACACAATGAACCGTGCTTGCGCCTTTCTTCTAAAGCAGTCAGCCGAGCAAAAACTCAGGCAATTCATATAAGATTGCCATTTTAATGATTGATTTACTATGCCTGAAAAAAAATTCAACAGATCTGCACAAAGTCACAAGCATAACAGCATTTTCCATCCTTAACTAAACATTGTTCTAACTCCATTCGAACAGCTAATGTCCATTTGCCTGTCCTCTCCACCTTGTCGGCAATGCAATTCTCCAGTGGAGCGATTAGATATATACAAATGATCAAACTGCCTTTGAACGCAGTTTTAACACTCATAGTTGTTTATAAACGCAAATATCGACCCCGATTAATCGTTAAATCTGATATATAGGTCGACCTCACTATCCCTTTAAAGTAGAGGTCGACCTATATATAGGATTTTTGCCGATAACTAAGTTGGGAAGAAGAAAAAAAGACAGTAAACAAAAAAAGTTGTTTTGACCTTAACCCGTTCGGCAATTTCATTGGTCTAATGAAAGCTTCACGCCGCCAAAAAACTGAGCACGTCACAGAATGTTTTTTTTTTTTTTTTAAATTTATAAAATTTGAAAGCGGGAAAAATCCATATATTAGCCGCGTCATTGTATAAGCCGCGAGGTTCAAAGCGTGGGAGAAAATTTGCGGCTTAAAGTCCGGAAATTACGGTAGTTGTAAGACATCAGTCCACTTCATTCATACAGTTATTTTTTTGGAACCCTTTCAACTTAAATATTGTTAATTGTAAACAAATGCTAATGATGAAAATAATAATAAATATTAATATTATTATTATCATTATTAACTTTTAATTGTAAATACAACAGTAATATATTTAAGTTGTGCACATTTTAAACCCTCACGTTTTTATTTTGACATTCTGAGCTCTCCAGGAAGTCCTTAGTGTCTGTTTGTAGTCAAGTTCACAGTAGTTTAATTTGCTTAATCAAATTCTGGTCAAATGCACCTCCAGTGCCATTCTAAATGCATTTTATAAGTGTACCGAACTATTGAGCATCTACATCTGAGATGTTCTTGAGTAGCGCTGAAATATTGCGCAATGCGTAAAAATAGCCACGGGGGGGGGGGGGTGTGTGTGTGTAAACCGATCAGCTCCATTCACTGATGCGCTGGTGCTGCGCATACAATACGTTTACTTATTAAACACAGCCTTCTGTGATTCACAGAGCTATTGCACGTCTTCAAGTGGCTGATCACTTCACTTCTGGTGAGGGGTCTTTAATGTGGAACTAGGGCAAACTAGTGAATTGCAATGTCTTATGCCTTTTTTTAACACTTCTATAAGATTCATTGATTCAGTCATTTATTTTCCACTGTTATGCTCGTTTAATTTCTAAAAGAAACTTGTCACACGCACCGATCACTTGATGGTTATCTAATCAAAATGACAAATACACATTACTGTGAGGATAAACAAATCAGAAATGCATCTGATATTCATAAAAAAAAAGTGTTTTAAATCTGCATTGTTCAGCTCTGTGCATTGTTCCTCTGCTTTCAACGTCTCACGTCAAAACAACCACCATGAGGCATCAGTGATAGTTTTTATTTAGCCTCTAGAGGCCGCTCTCATACTGTATAACGACAGCGTGCCCTTCCCAGCTGCTCCAGCACTGGACACAACAGGGGGAAATTATCAGTTTGGATTTTTGCCGATAACCGATAGTTCCTGAAATCATTAACAATGCCGATTAATCGGCAAAACCGGTCAACCTCTACTTTAAAGGGGAAAGTTCAATCAACTGAAACTTGGTCATTTATTCACCCTTGTGTTATTTCAAACATGTGTGACTATCTTCCATGGCACAAAAAGGCGATTGTTAGGGACTGATAGCGAGGGGTTTCATTTTCGAAAGATTGACAGATAATTAAAAAAGCTTTGTCATTTTTACAGATAAATAAAGAAACAAGAAAACCATTTAAACCCATTACATCAGTTTTATTTCATGATTTTACTGTGTGTGTGCCCTTCACCCATTTATTGCGTGGCGTTTGGATGTGTTTAGGGCGATCAAATCACAAGTGGACAGGCATCATCGCCATGTACAGACACATCAAAATTACACCTGTTCAAAGAGCAGCTCTTTTGGCCACTTCTGTTTGGATTTCGAGAGTAGTGTCTCTGATTTCATGACTGCATCTATTACAGTATGTCAGTGTGTTTCTGCATGATGATAAAAATCGGCTTACTGTTTCTGCCAATTATTCTTGCTTTTATTCTTTGCGCAAACATGACATGTAGAGCAGACTGATCTGTTATTTTAATGGAGAACCTGTTTTAACTGAACTGATGTGCTTTAATATCAGGCACACTGAAGTACTGTGAAGTTTGTACATGAGTGTTTGCACTTTTCAAATTTTCAGACCAGATGTTTTTTCTAAAGCTAAACGTAACCGGCAAAGTTGAAAAATCTTGTTTTAGCGCAGTGGTTTATTTGACAGGTGGAATTTTCACCCTAGAACTCCTGTTTCACCAGACTTGCACTCTGACACATTTACCAATTTTTAATTAAATGTCATTCGCGGTGATTGCCGCAACAGTCCTGCATGAAAATGTGATGGAATTCTCCTGAACGAGCTTGACGAGCGGAGGTGCCTGCTGTCTCTCTCCCTATCCCAAAATGAATAGGGAACTCATGGTTACCACAGCTCATATATAACTGCCTTTACACACTACAAATAGTTTTCATTCAATGACCCTTCTCGATTTAAAGATGGATCTTATCTGCCTGCACAAGACGTTTCATCTTTAATTGTGCATTTGCAGTTTACTTAAGCAGTTCTGTGGGGTGACAAATAATTGTTTAAAAGGGCAAATGTAGTCCATTAGTTTGAGCTCCAGAAACTGCATTAACAGTAATTAAAATAGTTTAAGATCAAGTACAGCGTATCGTCATGTCAACTCATGTTATGTGATTTGTTGTAGGTTCGGTGTTGTTGTATCGTGGTGATTTGCAGCACCTGGTGTGGCTGGGTTTGCAGTGGACACTGATGGACGAGAGGGTGACCCTAAAGGACTGGCTCAAACAGCTGTTTCCACGCCTCACGCTAGAGACCTCCAAACTAGACACCAACACCCCTGAATCCATCTGCCTGCTTGACCTGGAGGTGCTTATGGCATTCCTTACTGTGAATAGTTAATAAGTGCATGTTATTCTAAGGGTGCCAGGATGGCTGCCTGCCAGCTTTAACTTGGAATAATGTGTGTCGTTTCAGGTTTTTTTGTGTGGTGTTGTGTTCACGAGTCACACTCAGCTGCAGGAGACTGCAAAGATAACAGCGAGTTCCCAGTTACATGAGCCCAGATGTCTGCCCATGCACATCATGAAGCTGTTGTCCTCCGAGAAACCGAGAGAGTGGTGGGATGCAGTCTACAGTCTCATTCACAAGAAAGCACTGTGAGTTCACAACACACATAGTGTTTAAACATCTCCCTTATGTGCATTACAATTAAGCTAAACGTCTGTGTTTAACATCAGCAGACACTAGAGTTTCTGCACCCCATATAATTAAATAATCACCAAAACTATTTCATTCGTTTGTGCTGATTTGTGCCGCAAAAATTAACGTTTGTGCTGGTTTGGTGTTTGAGATATTAAGCATTCTTTTTTGGGCTGTGTGACGTCACTCTCCACCCAATCTCGCTCAAATCGATCCAAACCAGTGCTGGTCGTTTGTGCCGTTAAAACAAACTTTGTAACTATTTCCCTTCCTTAGATTTAGCAAAAATGTTTTCGGGAGTGGTGATGTCATTCTCCACCCCATGTTGTCTAAAGTGCTCCAAACCAGTGTCATTCGTTTGTGCTCGATTTGAGCCGGTTTGTTCCATTAAAATGAACACTAGCTATTTTCATTCCTTAGAAATAACAAATATGATTCTGGTCTGTGACTTCACTTTCCACCCCATGTCATCCAAATCGATCCAAACCGGTGAAATTCATTTGTGCTGTTGAAAGAAACAATATAACAAAATGATCTCCCGGATCTGTGACGTCAGTGATTCATTTACCTCATCTCGTCCAATGCACTCATTTTCTGACTCTGCGTTTTGTGCTTGCTCTGTGCAGGTTTCTTACCGTTGCTGTCATAGTTTTTAATTTTGAATATTTTTAACAGTTTGATCATTGCAGTAACTTCAAGCTTGAAATCAAAATCACATATGCCCTGACAATTCCCATTTAAACTCTCCGTGCAAATCACATTTTCAAGCCGAACCAACCTGGACATGCATGACTGGGTTTTCTTTGCCTAGCATGAAGCTGAATTAAAAAATTCTTTTTTTTAAATTCCCATATACATTTTATTAGCCTAATAAATCATTTAAACAATTTAACCATTTGATATTATGACATCACAAAAAATATGAAATGTTCTTAAAAATATCCCTTTCATGACAAGACTGTTGGAATTTACATTCTATATGTGTTCTAATAAATATAGTCGTGTCAATGTTTGTAATGTAATTCCAATAAACTTAATGACTGTTTGACCTAGAGACATGAAACCAACTGTAAAACACTCAGAAAATTATTCTTCATATAGCACAGGACTTGTTTTTGGGAGTACACGTTCAGTCCTTTTTTTTTACAGATTCAGGTATCCTTTTTTTTATTTTATATTTTAATTATTTAATTTTATAATTCAATAGAATTAATAGATTTATAGGGATAATTGAATCTGTAAAAAAGAAAATGGACTGAACGTGCACTCCAGAAAGGCTTACATTTTACTACATGAAACCTGGTTCATTGGCAGTCCTGAGAGACAGCATCTTGATGTATATTAATCCAAATATCTGACAGATGTTTTGTGTTCTTGTCTCTGACAGACCGGGTATGTCCGCTAAACTGCGGTTGGTTGTCCAGCATGGTCTGAGCACTCTGCGAGCTGGAGAGAAACATGGTCTTCAGCCAGCGCTGCTCATACACTGGGCTCAGCACCTCACTAACACGGTACACCACTTGTCAATACACTCAGCTCTCAATAACGCTTTTAATTTCATATCCACAACTTTTATTTTCTGTGTTTTCAGCTGCAAGCAAGCATAATTTGTCTGTAATTTGTAAATTGTGTCCAGTTTCCCCTAGATTTATTTTGTTTTTACAGGGTGAAAGGTTGAACTCTTATTATGATCAGAAGGAGTACGCTGGTCGTAGTGCTCACTACTGGCAGGTAGTGCTTCCTTTGCTTGACAAAATCCGAAAGAGACGCAGCATTCCTGAACCTCTTGAGCCGATGTTTCTGCACTTCAGAAGTAAAGACATACAGGTGTGCTGATTACCGTTTAAAGCTGATTTTATATCTATTTAATATGCAGGGTACATACTTATTTGCAATATAATATACTTCTCATGCAGTTTAAGTAAACCTCTTTGACAGTCAAACACATCTTATTGAACTGTAATGGTGCGTTCACATTCAACGCAAAGAAAGTTTTCGCCTTGCTTTTCTCGTGCGAGTTTGACTGCTCTATTATAAATGTGTGTTTAAACTCGCTTTCGCGTGAGTAACGCGAATGCGTGAGTATTCCACCTTCTATGACTTGGTTCATAGTAATGTGCAATCAATACAGGTGAAACTCGAAAAATTAGAATATCGTGCAAACGTTCATTAATTTCAGTAATTCAACTTAAAAGGTGAAACTAATATATTATATAGACTCATTACAAGCAAAGTAAGATATTTCAACCCTTTATTTGATATAATTTTGATGATTATGGCTTACAGCTTATGAAAACCCCAAATTCAGAATCTCAGAAAATTAGAATATTACATGAAATCAATAAAAAAAAAGGATTTTAAATACAGAAATGTCGGCCCTCTGAAAAGTATAATCATGCATATGTACTCAGTACTTGGTTTGGGCCCCTTTTGCATTAATTACTGCCTCAATGCGGCGTGGCATGAATGCTATCAGCCTGTGGCACTGCTGAGGTGTTATGGAAGACCAAGATGCTTCAATAGTGGCCTTCAGCTCTTCTGCATTGTTTGGTCTCATGTCTCTCATCTTTCTCTTGGCAATGCTCCATAGATTCTCTATGGGGTTCAGGTCAGGTGAGTTTGCTGGCCAATCAAGCACAGTAATACCATGGTCATTGAACCAGGTTTTGGTACTTTTGGCAGTGTGGGCAGGTGCCAAGTTCTGCTGGAAAATGAAGTCAGCATCTCCATAAAGCTTGTCTGCTGAAGGAAGCATGAAGTGCTCTAAAATGTCCCGGTAGACGGCTGCGTTGACTCTGGACTTAATAAAGCACAGTGGACCAACACCAGCCGATGACATGGCTCCCCAAACCAACACAGACTGTGGAAACTTCACACTGGACTTCAAGCATCTTGGATTGTGTGCATCTCCATTCTTCCTCCAGACTCTGGGACCTTAGTTTCCAGATGAGATGCAAAATTTGCTCTCATCAGAAAAGAGGACTTTGGACCACTGAGCAACAGACCAGTTCTTTTTTTCTTTAGCCCAGGTAAGACGTTTGACATTTGAAGCCCATGTCCAGGACCCGTCTGTGTGTGGTGGCTCTTGATGCAGTAACTCCAGCCTCAGTCCACTCCTTGTGAAGCTCCCCACACATTTGAATGGCCTTTTCCTGACAATCCTCTCCAGGCTACAGTCATCCCTGCTGCTTGTGCACCTTTTTCTTCCACACTTTTCCCTTCCACTTAACTTTCTATTAATGTGCTTTGATACAGCACTTTGAGAACATCCAGCTTCTTTTGCAATTACCTTTTGAGGCTTTCCCTCCTTGTGGAGGGTGTCAATGATGGTTTTCTGCACAACTGTCAGGTCAGCAGTCTTCCCCATGATTGTGAATTCAACTGAACCAGACTGAGAGAACATTTAAAGGCTCAGGAACCCTTTGCAGGTGTTTAGCTGATTAGAGTGTGACACTTTGAGCCTACAATACTGAACCTTTTCACAATATTCTAATTTTCTGAGATTCTGAATTTGGGGTTTTCATAAGCTGTAAGCCATAATCATCAAAATTATATCAAATAAAGGCTTGAAATATCTTACTTTGCTTGTAATGAGTCTATATAAAATATTAGTTTCATCTTTTAAGTTGAATTACTGAAGTTAATGAACCTTTGCACGATATTCTAATTTTTCAAGTTTCACCTGTAGCTGGAATCAAGTAGATGCGCATATGTTCAGAACTTTCAATGTAGTCCAACTTCCTCACTCACATTCCTCCAAGCAATGTGTTTTTTTTTTCGTCCGGTCTCTGTAGATGTATGACGTTGTGTCATACAATTCCGGGTGCCCACACACTGCTACAACAATTTTTTATAAATTCTTCCAGATTTCTTCTGCTACTATGTCAGTTACTATATCATTACTTTATAATGATATGACAACATCTACTGTATACATACTTTTAGTTGTTTGTGTTTTTAAATCTGCATTGTTCCTCTGCTTTCAACGTCTCACGTCAAAACAACCACCATGAGGCATCAGTGATAGTTTTTATTTCGCCTCTAGAGGCCGCTCTCATACTGTATAACGACAGCCAACTGGCGCGAATTTATGTCTTTGCATTGACTTTGTATGTAATCGCGCCACGAGAAACGCTTGCTTCGCGTTGTATGTGAATGCACCATAACTTCTCCGAAACCATCAGACAACGATTTTATTCAGAGACATACTTGATGGAAATATTTATAAAGGTATCATTTTGAATGTATTTTAGTTTTTATCTTGTATTAATCTCAAATGTCCTATATAGATTTGTAAATGGAATATATATTTATTGTTTACCCTGTGCTTGCCTTCTGAATAACCTTTTTGCTGACATGGCATTAAAAGTTAAACAAACATGCTGTTTAAATCTTTGAATAATGTTGTAAAAGTTTAAATTGTTGGATGTGAACTGTTGATAAATGTTTTGTTCTGTGCAAGTGTGCATGTATTAATAGTCAAATGTCAGCTGGGTGGAATAAATGCTGATTGTTTACTTTTTATCTTTATTTGAATTTTAGCCATCTGACATCCATGTGTATGAGGAAATGGCAGATATCAGTTTTGCCTCGCTGCTTGATATTGAGGGGAACACAGAAGAAGCCATCTCAAAGCTCATGACTCTCAACAGTGTCTCATCTAACTGGCATCTGGCTAAGGTGACATTGGTTTGATGTTTAAGTAGATTCAGAATATGAATCGTGTTTTTTGTTATTTTATTTCATAAATGTTTTTCATGCAAAGCAACTTACGTAATTTATACATAATTGATGTCCGCCCATTTTAACGCTGCTGACCACAACACGTGCATACACACAAACAGATGAAAACAAAAATGGTAGACATGATTTTTGAAGTTGCCAATTCAGAAATGTTTGCCTTTGGCAGCATAAAATACTTTTGTAGTTTAAATATTTTGTCATGTCACAACTAACAAATTCTAGAATGCTGTCAAACACCGCTCCTCACTTGCCCACAAAATTGTTTCATACACTTGTGGTCAAAACATTCAGTCAGTGAACCGGATCGTTAATGCAGAGCAAAAAGAGTTGGAAATATTAGAAATAGCTATGATCAACAGTCACTTAAAGGGATATTTCACCCAAAAATGAAAATTATCTCATTTACTCACCCTCACGCCATCCCAGATGTGTATGAATTTCTTCTGCAGAACACAAATTAAGATTTCTAGAAGAATATTTCAGCTCTGTAGGTCTATAAAATGCAAGTGAATGGGTGCAAAATATTTGAAGCTCCAAAAATCACATACAGGCATCATAAAAGTTATCCATTCAACTCCAGTGGATTAATTACGGTCTTCTGAAGCGAAAGAAGAAATAGATCATAATTTTAAATGTTTTTTATTTTTTTATTTACGAAGGTCGATGTCAAGCGTGTTGGCAAGTTTATGCGAGAACTGACGTAAAATCAAAGTGCAGTGGTGTTTACAACAGAGGAGCCTAGAGAATTGTTCATAGATTTCTCATTCGGCGGGATTGGATACGTCAACTGCAGCGACATCATGGAACGTTCAACATGGAGAGCTCAAACATGGTTTGAATGCGAGTGAGTGAGTGGAGACACAGACTGCTGCATAAACTGCTTTTGTGTAGAAACAGTATTGCGGTCCATAGAAACAGCTGCTAATAAGGGACTACACTCGCAGACTAGAAGCTGTTCAGCGTTCGCGTATATAACATGTGAAACAAATCTCATGATCGGCAGAGTGCTCGAAATTGAGACATTATCAACGGTAAATAACAGGAGACAACAACGGTATGATATGCACGTCAAGAGCACGTGTGTGAGGAGGTCTGGAGATACCTGCATTTGTATAACTCGAGTCTGAAGGAATATTAAGACATCTTTATGGATCTAAACTACTGAAGAGAAAAGGCCCAGCGTCTTATAGCATTTGTAGTATGCATGTGCCAACCCCCCGTGTATGTGCACACCATCAAATGGAGCATAATTTGATAGGCTTGTCAACTGTATGCAGATACTGAGCGTTTGCGTCAAAATGGAAGTATACTTTGGGCTTTACAGTTCCAGATGTTATAAACAGATGCAGCTTATTTGTTACATATTTATTGTTAGTACAAGCTTATATTACACTTGTTTTCAGATCTACCAGCGGCTCTCAGAGGAAGCAGGTAACGGAGTCGAGGAGACTCAGGACAGGTGCTTCAGCTTTCTGCGGCAGTTCAGGAAATACTTAACAAAGATCTATCAGGCCAATGCAGAGGATGTGGACAAGGTATGACGTGTGATAGTTGAAGATGAATTTAATGTTACCGCTTGTGTTTGCAATTTATCATTTTAGAACAAGTACACTGAAATTGAGAAAGCTGGAGGGTCAATGACGTGATGCAAATAATTTTTAGTTATTCAAAAATACATTAAACCAATTCACACAAAACAGTTGCTTAAACCACGGGCTAACAACGGTTCGGGACAGAAGCCAGAAACTTAATTTTTCAGAACGTAAACTAATCTGGAACAAAGTGATTTTAAATTTTTCCTGAGTGGAAATGTTTTTTTTTTTTGTGTAAATGCTTTTAACTGGATGTAACCGGTTATTTTTGCTCTGATTACATGAAGCCAAAGGGTTTATCACAGTAAAAACATTTGGAACTATACCAATGCATGTTGTCTGGAAAAAAATTAAACATGCTTTGATCCAGAAGGAAATTGCTGAATCACACATTTTCTTTGCCTAATTGCCCATTGTGGATGTCACATTCTGTGAATTTAGACCTTTTTAACAACTATGTATTATTACTACATATACACCTACATTCACCTCATACCATGATTTATATTTCAGTGATTTATTATCATCTTTATAATTATTTTTACGTTAATAATTGTTTTCGTCTTCATTTGTGTAAGTAATTTTCATTTGGTCTACTACACTGTGTAAAACATTTTTAATTTTTTTGTTCCTGGGTAGTAAGTGTTATTTTCTAATTGCTTATGCCTCAAGTATAGAAAATGGCCATTATTCCCCACAAACTTTACTTTTGTGACCAGGACAGTGATATTTTGAATAAGCAATTAGGAAATAACACTTACTACCCAAACAAAATGTGTTACATAATGCTATCAGGGGCAGCCCAAGTAAAAAGTATATTTCTCAGTTGTTTCCAAGTCTTCACTGAATTATTGTTAGATATGATGCATTACAGATTTGATGTTGCTGGGTTATGACTGAGAAGCAGATCTGTAATTAAAATGATAGTTTACTGTTAATTAAAATTGTACGCTTGTTATGATTTCTATGCCAATTAATCCATCACACAGGGGAAAAATAATGGCTTATTTTGGTGAGGCAAGTGGCTTATTTTAGGCTTGTTTTTCTGGACCATGTTGCTTGTTTCTCTTGCGATATCTGGCAACACTGCAACTGGTATTTCACCCACCCCTTAATGCAGAGTACTGTCATTTTAAAAAGAACGTTATTAACCATTCTTTTATTCTGTTCTTAACGTTACCTTTTGGAAAGGAGTTTGTAGAGCAGGGGTGGGCAACTATTTTGGTAAAGGGGCCACATCGGGCTTTAAGTAGTGCATGGGGGCCCACATTTGTATTCCTTTTGAGATACAATATTATGCATTGATTTGGTTTTTGTAACTTTTAAGCCCAGAAATAGTTGTGTACTCAATTTTCTTAAGTGTATCTGTGACTATTGTTGAATTGCCTAAAGTATTGAATTTGCTCTACAATGGTAGATACTTTTCTATCAGGAATTAAAAAACTAAATAAAGGCTGAGCTTATACATTTATTTTACCATCTCTACTTCCCTGTTAATTTATTATTCAATTTAACAATCTCTACATCAGGGGTCTGTTTTAATAAAAAAAAACACAGACATTTATAGAACTTTTAATGTTTGGGCAAAGCGGGCGAGTTTACTTATTTATTTTCTAAAACATTATCCGTTTACATGCTAAAAGGGTCACGAAGCAGGTCTCCTCGATGGTTTGACATTCAGTACACAACTGAATAGCACAGACTGCATGACTATGATAAATGATTACTGGAAGAGTTAGATTAAAATACAGGTGCAAAGGGACTTCGACATTTCTAAATTGCACAAATAAAAAATACATATACATATTTGTCTCTGGCATGCTTTTGCTCGCATGTCAATGATGCCGAGATCTACTTATATATTTAATTTAATCACTGAGCAGGTTTACCTGAAAAGTAGCACCAAACATCACAAGCAGCCTCAAGAATGGACACAAAGTAGCCGTATAACACTTTTCCTTGAGCAGAATATTGCACTACAGATCGCTAAATTTGTTCAAAGGGGAAAGCGGGAGAAAGAAAAAGCACACTTGCGTGCATGGTTGCCAGATTTCACAAAATAAGTATAACATTAGGCAGAATATTTCCAATTTGCACAAGTATAAATTATCTGGCAACCCTGAGCATGTTAAACGCTTGTGGAGATGCGTAAGGTCCCAATGCAATTTAACTGAAATATCCAATGAAAATGAAAACGATAAATGAGCTGCGGGCCACTTTAAACCATGTGGAGGGCCTGATACGGCCCGTGGGCCGTATGTTGCCCATGTCAGTTGTAGAGCTTAACTGGAACGAACCAAAATGAGAATTTTAGTGCCTGGCTTATATATATATATATATATATATATATACACCACCTACAAATGAACTTTATATATATATATATAAAAAGTATAAGGCTTAAGTAGTTCAGAATACTTTTATGTATTTCTTCACAAGCAGTGAAATTTAGTTGCAAAATATTCTTAAAGCTTTTGTCCAAGTCGTGTGGGGGAACCTAAATGCAGGTAGTCATTCTGTTGTCATGTGACAAGAAATACATCCAACCAAGAGGACCCCTTTAGACGCTTATGACTGTGTAAAGTTTTTAAAGTATCGGATTTGTTGACATTTTATAAAAGGCACATTTTGTTCAAGTCTAATGAAGTAACCATAAGAACACTTGATATTCTTGACTCAAAAATTAATGATATTAGTAAAAAAAAAACTTGTGTACAGTCTTCAAGGAAAGTATTTTAATACCCTTTACTTGATGGTTAGACCACTTATTAAACTATTATGGGCATAAATATTACATTTCTATGAAGTGGATAATGGTATATTTATTTTAGAACTAGATTTAAAAAAATAATAATTTGTATCACCCTAGACCAGTGGTTCCCAACCTTGTTCCTGTAGACCCCCCCAAACTCTGAAACATTTTTTATATCTCCTTTTATGACACTCCTAATTGAGGTCTTGGAGTCTGATGAGTTGAATGAGGTGTTTGATAAGGGAGGTAACCAAAATGTGTAGTGCTGGGGGGTCCTCCAGGAACAGTGATGGGAACCACTGCTGTAGACAATGTATTTGTCAAAACATTGTACAGATAGCTATTGCATTTAAGGAAAACAATTATTTAACATTTCTTGAATGTTTGTTAATTCTGTGACTTTTTATTAATGTATATCTACTGAAATGCCCCCAAAATGACAAACCTTTTAAGAAACTATCTGTATTAGCATGATAGTAGTGTCCCTGAATGATATTGCAACAAAAACTACCCGCAGTGAACACACTGAAGCCATGAGAACTAGAATGCTTTTGAAGAGCTGTCCTTTTTCAGACATATGTATTTAGATTAGTTATTAATAAGTGTTGGGTTACCCAAGCCTAGATCCTTAACCAGCAGCCCTACCATCAGCCATTCAGGTAGAAGTGAATTTGTTTAGGTGTAGGGGATGAGTTGTATTTTATTCCTGTAAGCTTTCTTGTTTTTTTTATGTGAGGGAGGTATTCATTGATTTTCAGTTACCCGTATCTATGGAGGAAGTGATGGATTTATTGAACGAGGTCAACCAGCAGCTAGAAGATGATGGAGGGATGAATGAAGATAAGTTGGACCATCCACTGACATCCAGCCCCAGTCAGCCCACAGAAGCACATGTGAAATTCTCCACTCCATCCCCAAACAAAAGTTTCACATCGCCATCCAAAAGACCTGTGGTGCGTCATGGCATTTTTAATGTTTCTGAAGACGTTTGCGGTTTACTGAGCATGCTTGTGCTGAAGGTGTTATTGTCTCCTTCAGTTTTCCCCCAAAACACCCCCTCACTGGGCTGAGGATCAGAAGTCACTGCTGCAGATGTTGTGTCAACAGGTTGAGGCCTTGAAGGTCAGTCAGACATCTACTGCTTGTAGCATTATGCACTGTTTGCTTTTACTTTTCCACTGGGAAAGTGGAAACACTTTTCCTACTTAATGGGATGTGTGAGAGTATTGAGAGATTCTTATGTACTGAAACATTTTGAAATTGCACATCAAAATCAACAAGAGGTTAATAAATACTTGCTGATGTATACATTTTCCAATTGCAGATAATACAAACTTGCGTGTGTATTTGGGTGATTTCCATGAAACCTGCCAAGAAAATGTCCTAGTATTGTTTTACTACAAAATCAAAAGAAACAAATGAGAATTTTTTTATATATAAAGTGAGCGTTCACAGGACAGGAGAGATATAGAGAGAGATATATATATATATATAGATAGATAGATAGATAGATAGATAGATAGATAGATAGATAGATATTAGCAAATGCAGTATTGTGCAAAAGTCTTAGACACATAAGATTTTCACAAAAGCATTTGTCTTAAGATGGTTATTTATAGCTTTAGTGTGTCAATAGGAAATATACATTTTAGACTCCGAAACATTACTTTTACAAATAGAACAGATTGGAGTAAAAGAAAAGAGTCCTGCAACAGATGTCATGGCTCCCACAAAGTCCCCTACTGAACATCTTGTCAGTCTGAGATTACGTAAAGAGACCGAAGCAATTGAGCCTAAATAGCTAAAAGAAATGTGGAGAATTCTCCAAGAAGCTTGGAAAATCCTATCTACCAACATCCAAGAAAAACCAGTGTCCCTAGGAGAACTGGTGCTGTTTTAAATGCAAAGGTGGTTATACCGAATAATGATTTAGCTTTTTTGTTTACTGGACTTTGTATGATGTTGCTTGATAAATTAAAACTGTTTGTCATTATTTTATAAGACATCCTCACTAAGCAACATTTTTCACAAGTGCCTAAAACTTTTGCACAGTACTGAAAGGAAATTGGTACATTTAACCAAAGTGTCATTCGGCTGATCACAAAATATAGTCGGGACATTACTGATGTAAAAAAAACGGCACCACTTGAAAAAAGTTTTTTTTTTTTTTATCAAATCTAGACAGGCCCCATTTCCAGCAGCCATCACTACAACACCCTTATCCTTGAGTAATCATGCTAAATTGCTCATGTAGTTCTAGAAAATCAGTTGCAATTATATTAAACGCAGTTGAAAGCTATTTGGTTCGTTAAATGAAGCTTAAAATTGTCTTTGTGTTTGTTTTTGAGTTGCCACCATATGCAATAGACTGGCATGGCTTAAGGGTTAATATTAGATCAAAAATGTCAAAAAAGAAACCGCTTACTCTAAACTCAGTCAATCATTGTTTTGAGTAATGAAGGCTATGCAAAGCTTGAAATTGCCCAAAAAAAACTGAAGATTTCATACAAGGGTGGACACTACAGTCTTCAAAGACAAAGGATAACTGGCTTTAACAAGGACCGAAAGAGATGTGGAAGGCCAGATGTACAAATAAACAAAAGGATAAGTACATCAGAGTATCTAGTTTGAGAAATGGACGCCTCACATGTCCTCCGCTGATAGCTTCATTGAATTCTACCCGCTCCACACCAGTTTCATGTACAACAGTAAAGAGAAAACTCAGGGGTGCAGGACTTATGGGAAGAATTGCAAAGAAAAGCCACTTTTGAAACAGAAAAAACTAAAAGAAAAGGTTAGAGTGGGAAAAGAAACAGACAATTGGAAAAGTGTTTTGGATCTTAACCCCATTGAGCTTTTGTGGGATCAGCTAGACTGAAAGGTGCATGAGAAGTGCCCGACAAGACGGTCACATTTCTGGCAAGTGCTACAGGAAGTGGGGTGAAATGTCACCTGAGGATCTGGACAAACTGACAGCTAGAATGCCAAGTTTTATTTGTAGTATGTGCTCTTGAGCTTGTTCCTTTGGGTCTTCCTTGTTTTACTGTATAGGAAGTCTGTACAACATAAGTTCCAGGTGTTTCCCAAATCAAATGGCCAAAACCCAAAATAAATTGCCGCAAAAATGTAATGACATGGCAACCCAACTCAACAGACTTAAATTAAAATTCTGACTTAAAATCACACACTAAATTACACACAGTTTCAACAGCAATTGACCTTTTTCAAATGTGTTCTTTTTGGTAAAATAACTGAATGTATGTGCATGATTATGATCCTAAAATCATATATATATATATATATATATACATGATTTTGATTAGGTGTGATTTTATATTCGGGTGCGACTTTATTTCTGGAGAATACGGTACAACCATCTAAACCTGGTTATAACCCTTTTTTATTATTCTACTACAGAATGAAGTTCATGACTTGCGCCATAATTCATCTGATGGTACAGCATCCGCATATAGGATGTATGGAGAAAGTTATGCTGCAGAAGGACTTCAGGAAGCATTTCAAGGAGCACAGACGTTCCATGGAGTTCCTCTTACAGGTCTGATCAATAAGTTAACTTATCCCTTAAACCAGTGTCTTAATATTTGGTGATCTTTAAGACAGTTATTTTGCCTATTTGTTACAGTTGCCACTACAGGTCCCTCTGTATACTACAATCAGTCTCCAGCATATAACTCGCAGTATCTTTTGCGCACTGCTGCAAATGTTACTCCAACAAAGGTAAACAAGTTATTTTAAAGATATATTCTGCCTTAACCAAAAATGGACCAAGCAGGCATCACATCACCATGTAATATTTGTTTATTTCTGTAGGGTCCAGTATATGGGATAAATCGTCTTCCTCCACAGCAACATATGTATGCATACCAACAGTCGACACACACACCACCTCTTCAGACAACACCTGCATGCATATATCCTCAAGAGCAGGTCTTTGGTGCTCCCATGCGATTTGAGTCACCAGCTACATCTTTGCTCTCCCCGTATAGTGAAGAATATTACAGTCACAATGTTCCTCAGCCTATAACCAATCCAACATTACCAGAACCTGGATATTTCACCAAGCCATGTGTAGTTACTTCTGCCCAGCCATCGAGGAGCAGTGAAAGCAAACCAGTAGAGCCCAAGATGAGCTTTGGACAGCAGTTCTCTGGTGAACCTCCTAAGGTTCCAAACTTCGGAGGTGTAGTTGCTCCGTCTACCTCAGCAACAACTGCATTCAAGTTCAAATCAAATTTCAAGTCCAATGATGGGGATTTCACCTTTTCATCTTCTCAGAAAAATAGTGAATGTCTCTTTGGACTTCTGACATCAGATATTCCTCCCAAAACTGAAGGACTGTCAGAACCAAAACATCTGACCCAGGACCAGCCACCTAGCCAGAGTGAAGTCTTTACTTTTGGGAGTAAAAATGCCACAGGATTTTCATTTACTGATGCTGCTAAGAGCAAAACAAATATTTTTGGCAACACTGACCAAACGTTTAGCTTTGGAACCAAACCGATATTTGTAAATGCAGAGGCACGAGAAGAAAAAAGTGGAGAAAGTGATGATAGTACCCATGTGGAAGAGGATGAAGACGGACCTCATTTTGAACCCATTGTGCCTCTACCTGATAAGGTTGACGTGAAAACTGGTGAGGAGGAGGAAGAGGAGATGTTCTGTAACAGAGCAAAACTGTTCAGATTTGAGTCCGAGATGAAAGAATGGAAAGAGCGGGGCATTGGCAGCATCAAAATCCTGAAACATAAAACATCGGGGAAGGTTCGTCTGTTAATGAGGAGGGAGCAAGTTCTCAAAATCTGTGCTAATCACTATATCACTGCAGATATGGTCTTGAAACCAAATGCTGGATCTGACAAATCCTGGGTGTGGTATGCTGTGGATTATGCAGATGAAATGCCAAAGGCAGAGCAGTTGGCCATTCGTTTTAAAACGGCAGATGAGGCAGCACTGTTCAAATTAAAATTTGAAGATGCTCAGCAATTTCTATTAAAATCTCCCCAAAAGCAAGACCAACACCTGGAAAAGAAACGTGAAACACTCAAACCTAAAGTGCCATTTGAAGAAATGGATCTTAAAGCACGATTTTCCAAGAAAGAGGGTGAATGGGACTGCAGCGTGTGCTGTATAAGAAATGCTGCCACATCTGCAGCATGCGTAGCCTGCTTTAGTGCAGGTCCATCTATGGCAAAGAATAAACCTGGAGATGAACTCAAAAGCTCTACTTCTGTGGCTCCTTCAGACAAGTTGTTAACAGAATCTTCTGGTGCTTCAAATGTAAAGAGTTCTAGCACTGATATCAGCTCAAAGGGCTCAGCATTTGGATCTCAAGAACCAATGTCTTTTAAGTTTGGATCAAAATATCCTGTTCCGACATCTGTAGGCTTTGAAAGTCATGCTGCTAAAAAAACAGTCCAGTCTGATGCACCACAACCTCTGAAAGTGTCTTCAGCTCAAGCATTAGATTTTGGATTTGCCCAGAAGTTTGCCAAGAAAGAGGGTCAATGGGACTGCGACACCTGCTTGGTCAGAAATGACGCCTTGGCAACAGAATGCATTTCTTGCCAAACCCCTTCTGGGTTAGCTAAAAAAGATGGGCAGTGGGATTGTGACTTTTGCCTGGTAAGAAATGAAGGTGCATCTAGCCATTGTGTCTCATGTCAGACACCAAACCCAAATATGAAAAGCAAAACCTCTGCTGCATCATCAAGCTCCTCTTTTACCTTTAGCTTTAATAGTTCTACCAACCAACCTGCTGCAACAGGATTTAAAGCCAATTTCAATGCAGGCCCTGCTTTTAAGTTTGGTCTGGGTAAGGAGAAAGCATCCTCGGATAGCTTGAAGTGTGAGTCCTCTACAACTCCGGAGGATAAGTCATTCAGCAGTTCAACTTTTTTGTTTTCCAAGCCATTGCCTG
Source organism: Xyrauchen texanus (assembly GCF_025860055.1). Classification (NCBI taxonomy): domain Eukaryota; kingdom Metazoa; phylum Chordata; class Actinopteri; order Cypriniformes; family Catostomidae; genus Xyrauchen; species Xyrauchen texanus. The sequence continues at coordinate 7,240,811 of NC_068293.1, read as the reverse complement.
CTGGTGGATTTAAGTTTGGCATTGGGGAATCAGAGGCGAAAACAGCTGACCAACCATCACAAAATGAATCAGCATCTGCTCTTCTCAAAAATATTGCAGAACAGCACAAAGTGAAAGAAAATGAGGCAGACAAAGTTACCTCGGATCAGTCTGTAGACAGCTGTAGTCTTGATGAGAATCCACTTATTACCGGCAAGTCAAACTCCTTCAGTTTTGCAGACTTGGCAAAATCCTCCCACGGTGATTTTCAGTTTGGCCAAAAGGATCCCAGTTTCAAAGGCTTTGCTGGGGCAGGTGAGCAACTCTTTCCAACATTTCAGTCCATCCAAAAGGGGGACATCTCTGTTTATCAAGAGGATGAAGAAATTTACAAAACTGAGGAGAATGATGATATTCAGTTTGAGCCAGTTGTTCAGATGCCTGAAAAGGTTGATATTGTTACAGGGGAGGAAGATGAGAAGATATTGTATTCACAACGTGTCAAACTCTTCAGATTTGATGCAGAAATTAGTCAGTGGAAAGAAAGAGGGGTTGGCCACCTTAAATTGCTGAAGAACAATGAAAATGGGAAACTTCGGGTTCTTATGAGGAGAGAGCAGGTGTTGAAGGTATGTGCTAATCATTGGATCACAACTACAATGAACTTAAAGCCCCTCTCTGGGTCAGACCGTGCCTGGATGTGGCTAGCAAATGACTTTTCGGATGGAGATCCAAAGTTGGAACAACTCGCTGCAAAATTCAAAACACCAGAGCTTGCTGAAGAGTTCAAGCTGAAATTTGAGGAATGCCAACGGTTACTTCTGGATATTCCTCTACAGACCCCTCACAAGCTTGTAAATTCTGATAAAACAGCCCAACTTATAAAAAGAGCTGAAGAGATGAAATCTGGTCTCAAAGACCTCAAAACATTCTTGACCTTCCAAAGCATGAACGATGAAAGGAATGTAACCATTGGTGACTCTGAAAGTGTAGTCAAGCCTGACTCTGAAACAACCGGACCTACTTTAGAGTGGGACAATTATGATTTGCACGAGGAAGCGTTTGATGACAGTGCTAACACCTCTGTGCCTGCTTCCCCTTTACAACCTGTTCCAAGTACAAAGAATTTGTTCCGTTTTGGCGAATCATCAGCAGGCTTTAATTTCAGTTTTCAGCCTATTCTCAGTCCCTCAAAGTCTCCATCTAAGCTAAACCAGAGCCAGGCATCTGTAGGCACAGATGATGAACACGAAACATCTCAAGAGGAAGAGCGAGACAGTCAGTACTTTGAGCCCATTGTGCCATTGCCTGATATTGTTGAGGTCTCAACAGGGGAGGAGAACGAGCAGGTGCTTTTTGGTAACAGAGCCAAATTATACCGCTACGATAAAACACTTAGTCAGTGGAAGGAAAGGGGTATCGGAGAGCTTAAAATATTACAACATAATGAAACTAAGCGTGTAAGACTTGTAATGAGGCGGGACCAAGTCCTCAAACTATGTGCAAACCATTGGATAACCTCTAATATGAAGCTTGAGCCAATGAAAGGATCTGAAAAAGCGTGGATCTGGAGTGCCTTTGATTTTGCTGAAGGAGATGGCCAGGTTGAACAGTTAGCTGTGCGGTTTAAACTGCAGGAGACTGCAAATATTTTCAAAGAAGTCTTTGAGGAAGCAAAGGATGCTAAAGACAATGAAACCCTTCTCACCCGGCTTTCTTCAATTGTTCCTGGTGCCACCGTGGAGCCGCTTTGTGGCAAGGCTGCTGTTGCTATTCTTGAGGAAACCACAAAAGAATGTACAAGATTGTCTGAAGGTGGCAGTCCTAAACCTGATGGGACAACAGGCATGGAACGCAGTCCTCAAATAACCAAGAATGTGGTCTCCCCTCCTAAGTTTGTCTTTGGATCAGATGCTGTACAGAAGATCTTTGGAAGCCCTTCATCTAAAGAAAAGTCCCCTGTTCTGATTTCAAGTTCAAATGATGAGGTGGCTGTACAGAAGATCTTTGGAAGCCCTTCATCTAAAGAAAAGTCCCCTGTTCTGATTTCAAGTTCAAATGATGAGGTGGCTGTACAGAAGATCTTTGGAAGCCCTTCATCTAAAGAAAAGTCCCCTGTTCTGATTTCAAGTTCAAATGATGAGGTGGCTGTACAGAAGATCTTTGGAAGCCCTTCATCTAAAGAAAAGTCCCCTGTTCTGATTTCAAGTTCAAATGATGAGGTGGCTGTACAGAAGATCTTTGGAAGCCCTTCATCTAAAGAAAAGTCCCCTATTCTGATTTCAAATGATGAGGTAGCAAGTGCCTCAAGGTCAAAAACCTCTGGACAGACCGTGACTAGTCAGCCATCAGTTGTGACCCCATTCAACACTTCAGCCAGAGGTGAGCTTTTTCTTATGACTCAGTTTAATACGTCCCTCTATACCTCTTTTTATTTATATCCTAGTTTCATTATTTTATCCATATATTTTTACTACCCTTTTTTTAACCATACATCTTTAAAAAAAAGAAAATGTTTACAGTTTGTAATTTATAATCTTTTATGCATTAGCATGCTATTAAAAAAAAAAAAAAAGTTTAGTTTGGAGTGCCACAAGGCTCAGTATTGGTTCCTGCTTTTTTCCTTGTATATGCTTCCTCTGGGAGACATTATCAGGAAACACAGTATTAGTATTCACTGTTATGCCAATTTTCTGCTTTATATTTCCTTAAGACCTGATCAAATTTCCCAGTTTTCCAAGTTAGCAGAATTTATTAATTAAATAAAAGAATTATAATTCTCCCAAGTTTGAATGCTCAATTCCCACTACTTGGTAGATACGGTTACTCACCTCAATCCGGGTGGTGGAGGATAAGTCTCAGTTGCCTCCGCTCCTGAGACCGTCAATCCACTCCTTATCACGTGGCTCGTTGTGCATGACACCGCAGAGACTCCGCACGTGGAGGCTAATGCTGCTCTCCGCGATCCACACACAACTTACCATGTAGCCCATTGAGAGCGAGAACCACCAATCGTGACCACGAGGAGGTTACCCGATGTGACTTTACCCTACCTGGCAACTGGGCCAATTTGGTTGCTTAGGAGACCCGGCTGGAGTCACTCGGCATACCCTGGATTCAGACTTGCGAATCCAGTGGTGGTAGTCAGCGTCAATGATCGCTGAACTACCCAGACATTAATTATTGAACCAAAAACCTCTAAAGAGAAGATGCTTGAAAATAATCTGTCTCCCGATGGATGTAGTTATAATTAGTGAGTTAAGGCAGTTGTAATTGGAAACAAGGATTATGGGGGAATGTTAAAAGAAATGCAATCAATTGTCTTTAAGCTACAACAAAATATTTAAATGATTATGCACTTTGCATACCTTGTTGATTTTAAAACATTTATTTTTTCACTCTACTATTTATAGCTTTAATTTTATGTGAAAAATTAAACAAAAAAAATCTTTAGTCTTCATTAGTTTAAAATGTTATAGTAATGCTTTACTTATAAAATGGGCTGTCAACTTTATATTGAAATTGTCTTGGTTTAAGTCTCAACGCAAAGATTACCTTATCGTTTAGCCCCATCTTTGGCATCTTTTTAACAAACAAGCCATTATCTTTTAGGTTTGGATTTTAGGCTTTTCAAAGATAATCCTATGGCATTTTGGACCTGTTCATCCACCACACAGTTTGAACATCAAGGTACTTCAGGTCACACTGCTTACTGAGTTCTTATTGACTGGCATGAGCCGGAAAACTTGACCTTGTCTGAATGATGTCATAACCTGAGCGTTAGTCCCCTGGCCTCAATTCAACGTTTGCATGATCTAATATCTGCTAACTGGTTGCTGTTTGTTTGAAATGTCAGTAGAACTGACAGTTTAATAAAGTGAAGTAACTGGGACTACATCCTTAAAGCATTCAGCAGTGACTGTCTTAAGTGATTTCATGTCTTGAAATAAGACTTCGATAGGTGTCACTGCAGAAAGTATTTTTGTATCCGTTACATATTTAGTACAGTAATGTGTAGCAACAGTGTTCCAATCTTATAACCAGATGGAAAAGAGTGTTAGGTGAATTTGGATGGCAAATGAGCGGAGTTATTTTTGTTGAAGAAAAAACTGCTGCTCTTCATTGGCACAAATTATTTATCATGCATTAAGAGAGTCCATTGTTTGGACTGTAACTCTCAATACCACATGCACTTGCTATTTCTGACATGATCTGGCTTTTTGTTTTGTTTTTTATTGTTAAGGTTTTTTATTTTTTGTAAATAAGGTCTTTACAATTGTCTCTAGAATTTTTTTTATTTAGCAGCAGCAAGGGATTTAAAAACAAATATTTTGGCCTTTCGACCAAACTAAAAATATTTGTGATCGTTCCTTGGCATCAGCACCTGAACTAGCTGGAAGAGCATGGTGACAATGTTATTTTTATTTTTTTGGCAGTAATGACCATCATAGCTTCCCCAGTGGTGATTTTAGGAAAATAAATTCAGTGGTTATGGAGTAAATGTATAGTTTGCTATCAATGGAGTAATTTACCTTTATTCATAAGTAGTTTGGCCACTAGGTTTTGCTGTAACACAATTTATTTGGAATTTTTAGGGCAATGCAGCGATGATACGTACAAAGTTTCGTGAAACCGCAGAAGGGATGTCAAGATAGAGCTTTACTTTGTTTGGTGCTTTCACCAGCAACTTCATTGTTATATCTGGGCTCTGTCAGACATGCAAAAATTCTGTTTGTTTTCTAAGGATTAGACAAAATATTGATCTGAGGCAATTTTATTTAAGATTAGACAAACTTTGAATAAGTAGATTTGGAAAGCAGTTAAACACAGATCTGTTCAAAGTGGCAGAAAAGCCATTTTCAAAGACATAGTAAAATCGGTAATTGCAGTATTCTGCAGGCCCCCATGCGAACATGAACTATGTTTCCATCCAAGGATTTTTTGCGGAAAAATGTTTTATCGCATCAAAATAAAGTTGATGGAAACGGTGCCAACCTGCGATAGGTGCAACATCAGGACCAATATTACAGTCCTTTCAGAAGGGCAACTGTTCCCTTTTGATTGAAATTCCTCTTCTGATTGCTTTTATTTTTTTAATTAAAATGATAGCAAACAGGCTAATTTTAATGAATTGTCTCAATACTCTCCCTATTTTACCAAAACTTGAGGAAAAAAATTGGGGACATCTGGGAGGTAAATTGGCGATAAACACACATTCCTGAATGAAACTGCTTCAGGGCAGATTTTTTTTGTGCTAAACCAAAAACTTATGCAACAGTGTTTTATTAGGCATGACGTCATCACGCACATCCTTTTTATCAATAAAAGGCCATTTGATTGGATACGGGCAGAAGACGGCAAATGTTGCAATATTATTTTCCGCATTTTCGCTTTGTCGGTATCTAAATGGCGCAATAGGTGAATGGAAACTAGGCTATTGAGAGATGAAGCAAGATTTTTGGCTAGTTTTAATATTTTGACCAGTAGGTGGTGTTGTCACTATTTAACACCGTTACTGTAATCTCAGCTAAACTGTGTTATAGAAGTTTTTAGAGGGGGAAAATTCACAGATTACTGATATGGTGGCCAAAATAGATCATTTTTGTGCTGGGATGAAAGACCTTTTCTATGTGGTTTGTTCACTGATATTTAAACAAATATTTTGATCAAAGAATATTTGACATTATTATTATACATTGTCAACAAATTCTAGAAATGAACTCTTGAGAAAATAAAGAATAAATAAAAATACAATAAATAGCTGAAAACATTAGTACTGTTTTTTGGTATCAGTCAGTTGCTGACCATTAAAATAAAGAATAAATTCAAATAAAATAGCTTAAAGGGTAACTAAACCCCTGCTCAGAGTCTGACTCCACCCACTAGCAATATTTGAAAAATGCTCAAAGTGGGCAGACCCCAGCGGGGATAGAGGGGACAAGCTGAGGGGGGGGAGGGGGGGGGCGTGCACCTGAGACCCGTAGTGACAGATTAATTGACAGCTGCTGTCAGACTCTAAAATGGAGAGTGTCTGGAGTGACGCAAGTAGCTTTGCCACGGAGCGGTATTTTGAAGTCGAGGACCTTTCTCCCCCACCTTCACCTGAAGTGGAGGAGGGTGAATTGTCTGTGGACACAGGGCCGGAGCCATATCAATTCGAGCCACTGGCTCAAACTGCGGTTTTAACTCCCTGTTGAGCATCCGAGTGCGCATTCACCTTCACTCGTGTGCAGGAAAAACAAACGAAACGCTGTTCAGTGATGTTTATCCTTTTAGCAGGATTTTTATTTAGCAAGCTTCACTTGAACATAACATCAGTTAGCTGTTCTCTCAACTTAGAAGAATGTGACGTAAAGCGTAACGTCATCATGTACAAAACCGTATACCTCCAAATAAAACTATACAGGTAGTCAATACCGTAATACAATTTATACGGGTGCAATACATTTAACACTCCCGCATCGCGAACGCGTTTGTCGGCCCCAGAGGATTAACTTTAGCCTAACCATAAATTGTGATTCAAATATATATGATCACTCACCTCAAGACGCCGCTGAGGTGGTGGAGTCCATGCAGGAGGAGCAGCGTTTGGCACTGCGTCGCTTTTCAGCGTGAGCTGTTTGGAGAAGCCCATTTCCACCTCCATTGCGTTGGAGAAGCAATCCCGCGTAAAATGCAGTTTGCACACAACTCCAGCTCTAGGCGGTAACTCGCGGTCTTCCAGAACAAGGACGTGCAACCCCTGGCGCCTAATTTCCAAGTCTGCTGGAAAGCTATACAGTCCAGCAGTGCTGTTGCAACCAGAAACACTACACCTACATACCATCCTGACCACTGTACTAAATACAGATAATCTACGCTAACTTGAAGCTATCCTAACTGACGCTAATACTATGCTACTAACTAACTATGCTTCTAACAATACTACACTAACAAATATGCTAATTAACTACCTAGGCTACACGAAATAATCTAAATAACTATATAAATGCTATGCTAAATAGATGCTAAAATACTCTATCCTGATCATTTTCAATACTCGCAATTCCAACTCCTGACTCGCTACAGTGGTTTTGACGAAACGAGATGGTTTTTATACTGCCATGGGCGTGGTAGCTCGTACCAAGGGCGTGATGAGCTGGAACCTGCTTACGTCACGAAGTACCGCAAACAGCCAATAGGAAAATTCAACTGCAGTAGCCACCGTTCAACCTGAAGAGGGCAGCACTCAGACGTTTTTACACCATATATTGTAGAATTAAAACACTTTATACACAAATGTCAAAAAAATTACTTGAATCATTGACCAGTACTAATAAAGCCCCATTCTTACAGATCATTAACTAAAAAAAGTTGGTTTAGGGTTTAGTTACCCTTTAATAAACCTCAATCGGTTGTAAAACAAGAAGCATTTACACCTGCCGAGTCAAGAGATAGACAGCGGCGGTGGTGTTACACAGTATTCTGCTGTTCGTGGGAAACTTTCAACAGTGGAAAACCAGACTTTTAAATATTACATTTTATAAATGCTGTTGACAGGAACCGTTCGGTTGAAGGGGGTACCAAACTGCAAATCCTGAATAAAATAGTTTGTTGAATACATGTTTACACATTAGCTTACACTCAGCTGACTAGGTATGAAAGTAGCTACGTGGTTGGCTAGTTAGCTATAAGCTTGTTTTCACTGAGATAGATGGACCAGCATTGCTTCTCACCAACTAGGTAACAGCGTAGCATTAAATCAACACTCAACAGACACAATCCACCACTGCACAGTTGTCTGATGAGCTGTAAAAATATTCTGTTTACCTTTCAATCTGCTACATTACTGACTGCGTTGACAAACTATAGCTGGCTAACAGCAAACAGACATGAGTGATATGGTTGTCAGGGACAGGGTTAACTTTACATTAGTTATATTGAAAAGGGAAAATGATGGGGTCTGTGTTTATTAACTTTCCAGTATGTATTTCACAAACTAGTTAGCAGCTTACTGTGAACACACGGTTTAACTCTGCCCTGTCTGCAGAGCCACCATCAGTTCAGAGTCAGCTCTGTAAACAATGGAGTCGGAGCACACTCTGCTGGGCTATATAATGACACCAATTCAAGCATTGTTTTCTGCAATATGTTCTGAAAGTTTCTTTTTTTTGGCTTCATTTTGTCTGTATTTACTAGAGGAATGATGCAAATTATTTCTATAATTATGATTGTGGATATATAGTCTCTTTGCATTTCACAGTTGCCAAATTCTCAAACATTTTAGCAGTTAGACACAGAAATGTTTGTCTAGATCAGGATAAAGTATGCTGGATGCCTCTCCCTGTACTTTATGTATAGTTGTGGTTAGCTGAGACTGCTAACCAGCTAACTAACTAACCATCAGGTGGATGTGCATGCTCTGCAGTGTGAAAGGATTGATTTGACTAAAACTCTTTGTAAAATAAAACTGCATTCTTAAGCATTTAGGCCTATTTTTCATAATTGTGACATTGATCAGGATGACAGCTGAGCCCAGTCTTAAAGGAGCATGTCATGCTTTATTTTCTTCCTTGAGGATCACTTGAAATGTTAGTAAATTTTTTTGCAGATCAAATGGTTATATTGTATTGCGTGACCTTTTTTCACCCTGTTTCTGGCCCTCCATCTGAAATGCTCTGTTTCTGTGTACGACTGGTTTAAGAGACGCCTACTGTTATGATTGGCTAACATTATTGCAGAGCAAATGCCCTCCTGCCATTTTTTCCTGAGGAAAAAAACAAAGTAAACTTTCAAGCAATTTACAAAATCACCTAAAAGTACTAATTCCAAGTAATCAAGTCCAGGTAATCGTTAATAGCTAAATGTCCTAATATGTCCTAAGCACACAATCAAATTCCACAGTTGTTTGACTGAAATAAAGTTTCTGAAACATTAGAATTACACTTCTTATCAGCATTACTGTCCTGTTCAATATGATTTCCTCAAACTTTCTAATCCATATTTATTTTTAAAGCTGGAATCCTTGGATCTCAAAAGATTAATCCAAAGAATACAAACATATCTCACATTGAGACGTTCAGGAACTTTGTTGGAATTAGTCTCTCATTCCTAACGCAGGGATCCTACAGAAGGCTATTTAGAGATGCAGTTTTGGGACTTTTTCTTTTTTTTTTTTCTTTTGGTTAAAAGTTAACTTCTACAATTTCAGTGTTGCAGTACCCCAACCGCTCTCCCTCTCAACTCACTGCAATGGTGACATATGTTGTGGAGGCAGGTATATTCAAATTACACTGCACTGTGATGTCACAAATTAGATTTCAAAACAAGTCATTTTGCTGAGTGGAAACAATAAATGCTTTTTTTGGATGGGAGAGGAGTTTTTTGGAAGCTTTGAGTTCTGAAACTCATAGGATATTTTTAAAGTACCTCCTAATATGTCCAAATTTGACATGATCCCTTAAACCTTTTAAACAAATGTTGTACAAACTCATGTTTTCCAACTTTGATACACCTAAAGTATTTCCTTTTTTAAGTTTTTACCAGGAGCTTTCAGGAGCTTTTAAGAAAAAGTACCAGAAAAATAGTCTGTATTAATTAATTCATTGAAAATCTTCCACCACTGCTCTCAAATCTCATTTACATGTCAGCATCTTGCCAAATGTTGTTCACCATTATTGATGTTAAACCTGGCATAATACATTTAAGTTTAAATGGGCACATACAGAAGAGAGCTGTTGCAGGTGTAAGTGTTATTGAGAAACACTTTCTAACAGGGATCTTGAATGTTTGCATGCAGTTCACTTTAAGTGCATTGATTTAATGCATGAAGTGTGATGTCATAGCAGAGCTAAGATAAAACAAGTAGTTTTGTGCTGTGGTCTCATTATGTTCATCTAATGCCTGAGTGGTTTGTTTCTTTAAAGTTTGTCAGTATTTAGGTGTGCTACTGATGGGAATACATTCCCCTAATACCACAGATGTGTTTAGAGCCATTGTTTCATTAGTTGAAATCTATTTTAAATTTTTTGTCCTGTAGCTTCTCCTCAGTCAAAGCAGACTGCTGCTGGTGATGCTGATGTTGACATTATATTTGAGCGTAAGCCAACTAAAGATCAAGCTGAACTGGCTGCCAAACTCAGGCTTCCTCCTACCTTCTTCTGCTACAAAAACGTGCCTGGATACATCAGTGATGATGATGATGATGACAGTAAGAGCTAAACTATCTGCACTGCTTTTCAAACAATTATTTCTTAGTGCCATGCATGCAAAACTACCCTTGTTTTTATTTTATTTAATTATGAATAATTTCTATAGCCCGTGAGTAGCAGCAAAACACCAATTCCTGACTAAACTCTTGATAAGCAGTTTATATAATTTAATAAATGTAATAAAACAATTTGTTAAATGCCACATGACCTGCTTCACCAGTACTGCTTACTAGGGCTGTGCAATATATTGAAAATTCACAAGATATTATAAATGGATTGTACCGTTGTGAATATCAAGATGATATTAATGCATTTTTATTTGACATTTAAGTTTCCTGAAGAGCTTGTCTTAGTCTTTTCACATCTGACGAGTACGAGTACAATATTCAGCTTCATTGAGTTAAACGTCAGGAGTCTGTGTTAATCCAATTTATTTAATTGAAATATTTTTATTATTTTCGGCCCAATTTTGGAATGCCCAATTCCCACTACTTACTAGGTCCTCGTGGTGGCATGGTTACTCGCCTCAATCCAGGTGGTGGAGGACAAGTCTCAGTTGCTTCTGAGACAGTCAGTCTTATCACATGGCTCGTTGTGCATGACATCGCGGAGAGACTGAGCATGTGGAGGCTCATGCTATTCTCCGCGATCCACGCACAATGTACTGTGCGCCCCATTGAGCGCGAGAACCACTAATCGTGACCACGAGGATGTTTCCCCGTGTCACTTTCCCTCCCTAGCAACCGGGCCAATTTGGTTGCTTAGGAGACCAGGCTGGAGTCACTCAGCACACCCTGGATTCAAACTCTTTGTCAGTTTTGTCAACTATAACGAAGATAATTAGCTAAAAATACATGCTGTTGACAATAATATGATAAAAAATAATGCAAGGTATTAACAGTGCACTAACTTTATTGTGTGTGTAAAGTTTCATTATCTTCCCTGTGGTCCAATGATAATGTTAAAGTTTTTCACTTGGGATGTGCACAGTTACAATTTTTAACATTGTTAACCACAAGGTTTCATATTTGGTTCTTCTCGTGGTCATGTTTGGGATGCACTTAGAAAAATTTAAGTCTTTTTAACTTTACTATGCGGTGATCCTGCATGAGGTGCTGAAAGGGAAAAGTGAGATTCAGCCAGCGCAACAGTCAAAGACAACCGTACAGCGCCTGTCAGTATCACAGATCTATAACAGAAAAACAGTGCAGAATGCACAAGCACTAGCTCTTTCCTTGAACAATTGATCCAAACCTGGCTGGAAAACCTGACTGATTGTCGGAACTCGTCAATTTTTTATGGCACTTTTCCACTGCACGTTAAGGTTCTACCCCCCTCAACTTTACTTGCTTTACATTTCTGAGCTTACATTTCCACTGCCGTTTAGTGCCACTTCAATGTGGGTGGGATTATAGGCTGATCGTCATAGTTACGCGGCCTCTACTGCCGTGACATCATAAACGTGACACAAACTGATAAACAATAACAGGACCTCTAGCTGTTAGCTACTAGCTCATTGTGCTACATAAAGCAGTTGTTACATGGTGATTTTACACAAGTGTAACCGTTAAATTGGCCTGGTTGTTGTAGAAGCAGTCAAGGGCGCACTCCCCTCCCATTGCTCGTCGGTTTAGATGGTGTCCATTTGGTCGAACCACTTCCACTTTCTTGATGGTTCTGTAGTCACTTGTTTTTTTTAACTTTCCCTACACTGTTGGTAGGTCCGTTGGTAGCAGTGTGCTGCCAACAGCAGAGACACTTCCTGAGAGACTTTTTCGCTCATCGCTAACGAGTGGACCGTCTGCACCTCGTTTATTGACCATGGTGTGGTTATGCACACACACATTTCTTTTTTCACAATTCAAGTCGCATGAACAAATGATACTGTTATCGCTGTTTATAACTTTAAACTTGCGGGTTGATGTCATGTGTCGGAAATCAAGTGACGCTGGTTGTCGATCCTCCCTGACCTATCAGTGATATGCAGGATTTTGACGTCACATTTAGTATCTGCTCGGCTCGCTCTCAACCGAGGTGGTACTAAAAAAAGTACCAGGTTCTATCCACCGTGGGGAAACCCCAAAAAACGAGCAGAGTGGAGTCGAGTTGTACCCTGCAGTGGAAAAGCCCCATTAGGTTGCAGACCTGTATTGCATGTGTAGAATAACAGAATAGTGAATTTGATATTAGAGTAGTGAACTGTCAAACAGTTAACTGAATGTCAACTATCCGTGCACATCCCTAATTTTCACCAAATCAGTCATAATTTAGTAATGTATAATAATTTCCACCTTCTCTGTTCATCTGTCTGAAACGCTTTGTTTTGAAACTCAATCGTAAGAGAATGAACAACCCCACAATATTATAAAACTACATTTTAGTGTTACACAATGCACATACAACTCATTGCTTCTGATTATATTAAACTGTTCATCTCAAGCACAACTGTTAACACTCACATCCTATCTATACTTGACACGAGAGGCACATCGCAGCAAAAGCAATAAGACCCTCCTTGTCACAAACCCATCATAATCAATGATGCTGTCTGCCATGGAAGCTTCCGTTGTGGAGCCTCACACCAACAGTAAACAGGTGTCTCTTTCCATTTTGTGCTGGTGCTACTACTGCCAGCAACACAAACTGTTTTGAATGTTTGTGTCGACGCGCCTGGTGTAAACAGCCTCAAGCCGTTGTGTTACTTGTTGTCAACGGACGAGCCCCGGTGTAGACAGGGTGTCGGCACCATAAATAATCAAACGGTCATGACATTTCAAATATTCATGATTGGAACCGTTTACTTGCATATTTAAATGGGTGCAATAGTGTTTAAACTGCCCCATATCCTTCAATGACAATTCTTTGACAGCTTGAATTGTTTTATGACTGGTTCACAAGCAATCTTCACTGAGTTATACTGAAGACACATCGAGATGACACCTACACATGGTCCAGTTTCCAGTATCATCCTGCACTGAGGAGCACATTGCCGGAAACGTGTCAATTATACATCGCCTAGTAAAGTTAAAAACACTTAAATTTTTCTAAATGCATCTCGAAACACCTGCGTTTCTTCATTCATTGTGCTGCGTTCTAAAGAAAGGTACTTTAAGTGTCTGTTACACCATTAAACATGATTGCAGTTTATTTCAGCGTTTGATAAATGGTAAGACAGTGTTTTTCCCAATTTGGTCTGGTGTGTGTATTTAGTACAATAATTAGACAAGTTCAATATAATTTGATTTTAAACCACTTAATCAAAGCACTCCAAAGAGGCTATTTAACCGCAACTGTGTGACTCCACACACGATAATATTTGTATTTGTTGCTTCACAGATGTGTGAACCTGGACACTCTAAACATCTTTCCTAGCACTTCCTGTGTTTAATTTCTTTTGTATTCTCATGGATCTGTGTTTAGATGAAGATTTTGAAACGGCAGTGAAGAATCTGAAAGGAAAGCTGTACCCTGACGGAGGTGACCAAGCATCTGATCACGGTAGGTTGTTCGGAGACACTGGTGTAATGAAGATCACTTATGTGAAATGTATTTGACTGCTTTCAATTTGAGATTGGGTTTGAATAGTTTGTGTCTCTCTTAAATTACATGTGTGATTTTTGCAGACTTTGAGTGCACTCTCGTGTGGGAGAAGAAGGCCACCCCAGAGGAGGAGCAGAGAGCCCGACGCCTGCTGCTGCCCCCCACGTTCCTGTGTGGAGTAAGCAGTGATTCAGAGGCTGAAGTGGATAAACCAGACGACTTCAACACTGAGGTGCAGAAACTAATGCAATCCCAGGTGAAATGGCATTCTTGCATAATGTTTACTTTATATAGGGGTTTTATGAAGCCCATAAGACAGAATTTTCATTTTTTAAATGTATGGCTTATTCTGGTTGATCAGGTAAAGCAAAACACTTCCCATGATGCAGCAGACAGTCAGCAAGAGCAGCAGTCACCAGAGAACACTGATGCCAGCTGCCCTATTGACCTCTCTACGAAAAAGAGCAGTGAGGTAGACTCCAGTACTACTGCAAGTAAGCAAGATTCCTGTCCTCTTGAGTGTTTCAAAATAGTGCTTTAGCTGTTAGAGCGTTTGCACAGTAAAATGTGGACATTATTTCATTCAGGATTTGCACAAGGTCCTTAAAATACTTGAATTTATCTTTTAGAAATGCATGTACTGAAATACCTGGAAAATTGACATGTTTTGTTGAAAAGTGCTTGAAATTAACCCTGAAAATTTCTATACATTTAGCATGCCTGAGAAACGCATTCGTTTTACACAGATCTTTTGAATATATTAATGATATCTCCCTCTCACATTGTACAAGTATAATGCTACTCATTGTTGTGTATAGTTCTGGTAAGCATGAAGAGTCACTTGTAAGTTTCAGAGATTTTAATAATATATCAAGGACAAGCAAACAATGACATTGTGTTACATTACAGGCAGCATCTAGTGTAGACACACTTTTGTTATTCATTTTTATAGGCACTAGCATATGGAACCACAGTGCCATCTCGTCGACAGTAATTACTTATAAAAAAAAAAAAAAACACAACACTCCCCATTAATGGGACACCTGTTGCTGTCGGGAGCTGACCAATTTGGTGAAATTCGGCTCGAAAGGAGTCACAGCACAATGAAGTTGCGACTAAGTTGCAGTCGGTAAGACGCGCACGGAAGCGTGACTTGATGCGCGACATTGTAGAAAATGTGCGTTCACAGATGTATGTTGATCCAAATATGGAAGGCACTTTCGAACTTAATAATCTGAGGTTCTGTTCAGGAATGTTTCACCACATTTCTGTAACTGAGGATGCTTGCTGCGCTGTATGGGTGTTTCCTCTTGCCTGAACATTCATCAATTCATCTTCAAGTGGGCGGCGTGGCAAACCGAAAGTTGCAGCCAAGTCCTTGATTTTTTCCACAGGGAAAGTGAAGGGCTCTCTAATGAAATGTCCAGCAAATTGAAGTTTGTCAAAATCTGAAAAACGAGAGATTAATTTCTCTTGCATTTGACTGACAGTTGCAACAAATCTTTCTCTCTGTTGTGTGTCCAACACACACTTACTCGTGACATTCAGTTGTGGGAAATGAGTTAAATCACCATCTTTTGAGTTGTAGAGTGTACAGTCCTAACTTCATTTTGAAACTCTTAATACAGCACAATAGGTCATCAACGTGTTTTCCGTCACCTTGGAGTTGCAGGTTTAGCTTGTTTAGGTGAACTGTGATGTCTGCAAGGAAGGCAAGATTGATTCTCCATTCCTTGTCTCTCAAGACTTGAAATCTCTCTCCCTCGCCAATGTCATAAAGAAAGTGATCTATCTCTGGGAGTAAAGCCAGAAAGCGATTTAAGACCTTTCCCCGACTTGGCCATCTCACTTCGCTGTGCAGAACAAGGTCTCCGTAGGCACCTTCCAATTCGTCCAATAATGCAACAAACCGGCGGTGCAGTAGAGGGCGTGCACGAATGAAGTTGACCACCTTGACCAGAGTGTCCATAACCTTCAAGAGGTATCAATCTGCTAACTTGCTGCACAGTGCTTGCTGGTGCACAATACAGTGAAATGCCAACAATTCAGGGGATATTTTTCGCATTTCACCAACAAGACCCTTGTGTTTTCCTGTCATTGAGGGTGCACCATCAGTAGTGATGGAGTTGACGGAGGATGCCGGTATGTTCATGTCTTTGCATGCTTCATTAAGTGCTTGATGAATGTCCTCGCCCCTTGTTCGTTCATGAAGCGATTTCAATGCCAATAAATCTTCAGTAACTTCAAATGTTCCTGAATTGACATCTCACCCAAATGCAAAGCTGAGCAACTTTTTTCTTTTTGCTGAGCAAAATTTTCATCTGCTGCCAAACTGAGTGCCGAAGCAGTGGCTAGCTTAGTTTTTAATTGTTCCGTCAAATTCTCAGACATTTCTGAAATTCGACGTGTAACTGTGTCATTACTGAGCTGTAAACTTTTTATCCTGCGGATTATTTTGCTCTTGTTGCTCAGATCATCAAATAGACATTGTGATTCCAGAAAACAGTTTTTAACTAGTTCCCCATCACTGAATGGTTTGCCGTGTTTGGCAAGGAGCCATGAAATTTTTTACGTTGCTAATGTCACGGCCTGGGACACTTTTAAACTAGCTTGCATTATGTTCTGTTCAGCAATCGCATTTTTGTCAAGATTAGTTATCTTGAGAGCTCTGTCCTGAGATCCAGCTGGGAATGTCTAGTCAAATGATGCATGGGTGGTATCGAAATGTCTTTTGACATTGTAGGTTTTGCATATGCCCAGTACTTTGCTACAGAGCAAGCAGAAAGGCTGCCGGTTCTTCCATTCTTCCAGCACTCTCCTACCTTCACTGCTGATGCTTCGACTCTTCTTGTTTGTATGTGTTCCTCCTTTGTCATTTTTCTCATTTCATTTCTCTCCCCTAATAACAATTTTGTCCATTTTGCTTCCAATTTTACCTAATGACTGCTGATGACTGTTTTAATTCTTCCAAAGCACGCTTGCATGTGCTCGTTAACTGCGTAATCGCATGAACTCACGTAACTACGTGCTCACATAGTTGGTCTGCACATGTCTAAAAATAATACATGATCACCTAAATTTTATAAGATGAAAAAATGTAATAGTTCAAACTTATATTTGGTTTAATAGGCTACATATATAATATATTTTTTTATGAATTTAAAAATGAAAACAAATTGTAAAACTGAAAGTTATTATTTAAATGTGGGTAGCATATCGCGGGCCACACTTCCATGCGTGACGGGCCGCAGGTTGAGAACCAATGAGCCACAACATTAAAACCACTGACAGGTGACTGAATAACATTGAGTATCTCTTTACAGTGGCACCTGTCTAGGGTGGTGTATATTAGGCAGCAAGTTGAACAGTCAGTTCTTAAATATCACGTGTTAGAAGCAGGAATAATGGGCAAGCACAAGGATCTGAGTGGCTTTGACATGGGCCAAAATGTGATCGGTTCAGAGCATCTCTAAAACGGCAGGTCTTGTGGGGTGTTCCTGGTATGTAGTGGTTAGTACCCACCAAAAGTGGTCCAAGGAAGAACAGCCGGTAAACCGTGACAAGGTTCGTTGATGGAAGTGTCTACAATGGGCATGTGAGCGTTAGAAAATGGCCATGGAGCAATGGAAGAAGGTGGCCTGTTCTGATGAATCATGTTTTCTTTAAGATCATGTGGACAGCAGGGTGCTTTGTATACCCGAGGAAGAGATGGCACAGAATGCACAATTTTCTTCTGGGAAACCTTGGGTCCTGGCATTCATGTGGATGTTACTTTGACATATACCACCTCCATAAAGATTGTTGCAGACCATGTACACCTTCATGGCAACATTATTAAAAAATTCCCAGTGGTCTCTTTCAGCATGATAATGCACCCTGCCACACTGCAAATATTGTTCAGGAATGGTTTGTTGAACATGACAATAAGTTCAAGGTTGAGCATCTATGGGATGTGCCGGACCAACAAGTCCGATCCATGGAGGCCTCATCTCGCAACTTTACAGGACTTAAAGGATCTGCTGCTAATGTCTTTGTGCCAGATGCCACAGGACACCTTCAGAGGTCTTGTGAAGTCCATGCCTTGATTGGGTCAGAGCTTTTTTGGTAGTATGACGGAGACCTACACAATATTAGCCAGGTGATTTTAACCATTTTGCACATACGAACAAACCGGTGTGATCTGCATTCGTGCTGATGTTTACCAGCAAAATTGGTTGTCATAATGACTGGAGCGGTTGTGATCATGAACCAGCTGCTCAAATAGTCTGTTCAACATCACAATATATTTAATTTTATAACAATCACTACATAAAATCACACTGTTTAGATGCAGCGATGTGGCCATGTTTTCTGATGTCAAAGAATATACACTCCACTCTAGCCTTCTCCCATTTTGTCTATCACAACCACTTTCCACATTAGGCACCATATCTTTTTATTTATTTATTTCTGCTTGTTATAACTGCATCTGGGATTTTATTCATTTTGGACTCTTAGCCTCTGTCTGTGCCCATTGTAGTAAGGAAAAGCAAAGATTTCCTATAAATCAATTTTTAAAACTTTCGGCTGATTAATCCGTTATCGGCCTATTCGACCTCCTTTGTTCTCCCTACACTCACACACTACTTATATTTTTACAATTAAATTATATTGTTCATGTACTCATCAACAACTTTTAAATCAATAACATCTTTAATAATCCCATAAAGGATTGCTACGTATGAATAATTTGCTTTTGCATGGCCTGCTTTGTATTTTCATTCCTCCTGGTTGCTCTCACATGTAAATAAATAAAGGCAGTTCTTCCCACTGATAGTAAATGTATCGACTAGTGTTGCATGGCATACTGGTGATGCAGTACTCATTCTTCAGAATACTGGCTGTACCAGTGTTTTTCAAATGGTAGTACCATATTTACGGTACTCCATAATTACAATGTTTGTACAGAATTTGATTCCCAGATAATAGTGGTATTCAGCTGAACTTGGTTGTGCTTTGGCATTGATTCTCACTGTGATTACAGTATGTATCTGAGGCCATTGCTGGAACAGGGGCTGTTCATACAGAATGCTAGATGAAACGCAACAGAAAGGAACAAAGCAGGGATATCGAGAGACACTTGGAAAGTGTCTCGCGAGATTATTGTAAACAGCCCACTGCAAACACTTGCAGTGGGCTGTACTGCTTGTACTTCGCTTCAAACCTTTCGAACTGTGATGGCGCAATGGATAAGATACATGTCTTTGGTGTGAGAGACCCGGGTTTGAATCCACTGTCAGACACCAATGTGTCCCTGAGCAAGACACTTAACCCCTAGTTGCTCCAGAGGCATGCGACCTCTGACATATATAGCAATTGTAAGTCGCATTGGATAAAAGCTTTATAGGGAAGTCCGAAGCTGTTTCTCTATTCGTCATCCCATGTAAGCATGACTGTTTTCATGCTATTCTGTTTGTATACTGTTATACATGTATATCTTTGGATTGCCAGATTGGCATTAATCCCATTGTTGACCATATTGGAAGTTTGATGCACAGTACTGAAAGTAGTTGCTGAACAAAGCACTTTTAAATACATTTCTGATCCTGATCTTTCCTACAGTTGTCTGACTGGATCTTCATTCATTTGGTCTATGCATAGATTATTGAATGTGCTTGCATTTATCTGTGTCTGAAATGACATGGAAAACACTATCAGACCCTGAATAACATTTTCTTGGGGGAGAACCCCCAAACCCAGCTCAAGGCTATTTGGCAGCCACATTTACCCATAATTTAGATCAAGTATGATGAATACTTTAACTTTTGTGTATTTGTGGGCTTCTGTAATGTCCTGGGGCTGTCTTCCATGTCTTTTTCAAACTGCTATGAGGGGCCAGAATTTAGAAATTACCTGAAGTACCTTAAAAGCTGATAGTTTATACATAGTCAACCATGTCAGGGTTGTAAGGTGAATCAGCACTTGGTATAAAAGTTTTCGCGTCCCTTTGACCTGTTTTGAGCGTGGCTCTGGTGAGTTGTACCACAACACATCATTCTGTGTTGTTGCGCTGAACATTTTCCTGTTTTTTTTTTTGTTGAGGTAAAGTCTTAAATTTTCCTTTTAGAGGACTTAAAAAGGTCTTAAAAGTTATTAAATTTGCTGTTAAAAAATGTGCAGATACCCTGGTTTAGTGATACTTTCGCTGGTATTATAACACAAGACATTAAAGGGTTTATTCGCCTAAAAAATAAAATTATTCCATAATTTACTCACCCTCAAGCCATCCTAGTTGTAAATGACTTTCAGCCAAACACAATCGGAAATTGCGTCCACGCATTCACTGGCTTCCTCTATCCTCTGTGCTTCCGCGTTCATCACCTCTCTCCAGAGATTGCACTACACCTACGTCATACACCAGAACTGACACTCTCGATGGCCGTTACCGGAAGCCAGTGATTATAGTATATAAAGTTATAAATATGGATATTTGTCTTACAGAAATGCATTGCTTCACTTCAGAAGGCCTTTATTAACCCCCCTGGAGCCGTATGGATTACTTTTTTGATGGATGGACTTACTTTTTTTGGGCTTCAAAATCTAAGGTACCATTCACTCCCGTTATAAATCTTGGAAGAGCCAGGATATTTTTTTAACATGCCTCCGATTGTGTTTGGCTGAAAGAAAGTCATATACAACTATGATGGTTTGAGGGTGAGTAAATTATGGGCTGATTTAAATTTTTGGGTGAATTAACCCTTTAAGGGATCGTGATGGTTATCTTGTGATTCAGTTCGATATACAAAATGTTCACGATTTGATATAATAAACTTCAATGACAAAGTATGGCAGAAAATATACTTTCAAAATGTATTTATTTGTTCGCAAAATGCTAATTAATTTCTCATCAGAATCAAGTTCTTTAAAGGGGTCATGACATGAGGAATACATTTTCCATTTGACATTAAAGGTCATTGTACTGTAAAATCATAATGTAAGTTTCAGAACTGAAAACCACCTCCTTAATAGAAAGTGTTTATTTAAATCAGGTTGTGGAAACGGGCCGTTTGGAATTTGTGACGTCACAAGGACCAAATAAATCTGCTAATGACTGTCTCTTCAGCAAGACATCAATGCCTATTTTTCATCATTGTACCATTGGCCCCACCCACTGGTGCTCACTACTCAATTACACAGGTGAAGAGGAAAGACATGGGCCTGTCATGGGAGATTCATCTACAGTAAAGGGGACTTACACAGGACACCTTCATGTGCCTATCTGGATTTAAATGTTTTTCTACACTGGATGAACGGCTTTGACCGCTATCGTGCATCTTGTGCCGCTTTTAAAAGATGCGATATCAAGTTCGAACTCTATATAGTAGTCCTCCATTGTGTTTCATTCTGCTGCGCTGTTTCCTGTTGTTTTAAAGGCATTTTTGCACACATCTGTACTATTTCTAATTGTTGGTCTTTTGTAAACTTGGACTAGATGGACGTCTATTCGTTTCAATAGGTTTCTGGCGACGTGTGTCATGTTTCAATAGTGGTACATGTGCACGTTTTAAAAATGCATCTCATTCGGCTGCAGCCATTGACTGGGAGAAACGCATGCAGTGCTGTGTGTAAACAAACACAGAAGTTGCGAATTGTCGCTCCTGTGAAGACCAGCGTTTGGCCTGTTGAAGCACCCAACATCACCATGGACTGCATTACATTTGCATATTCAGAACATTTCAGTGAGGATTGTGTGTTTTTGGCTCATGTCAGAGCCGATTGCTTGTGATCAAGTCACAATACGATTCAAGCTTTGCAAAGGAACTGAAAGTTGCAGCAGTTAAACACTACAAGACCCGTGAGTACGGTTTACGGGTAACAGTTTAATTCACGAATGTTTCAGATGTCATGACCATTTGATAGTTGCTGTGCTTGTGTGAACATTTTGATACATTCAGATGAAATGTTAACCCTGAAATATAATTTTATAAATTGTTCATTTTCTTTCAATAAAGTTTAAAATATGGCTGTGTTTGAGGGACTGCAGGATGTTAGCCAATCTGAATAGTGGGCATTACAATGAAGTCTTAAAGGGCCAGATAGCTTCAAACCGAGCTTTGAGACAGAGGACCAGAGACAGGGTGAAAAAATATATATTATTAAATTATGACCGTTTTGGTGCAAAAAACGTTGCTGATTTTATAAGTGGACCTCGGGGAAGATAATAAAAATAAAAAATAAAAATGAGTGTCATGGCCCCTTTGACACAATATGCTCAGTTTATTCTCCTATACCTTTCACTATAAGAAAAGATCACAAACAAGTTAACCTTCAAAAATAGTGGGCTACACCCTCACAAAAAATCGAGAGTTCTGGCCAACTTGGTGCAAGAACTCATTATATTTGCATGCAAATGAGCTTGTAATTCTGTGCAAATGTTTGCCAGAAGTTTGCAGCTCTTCGCCAGTAGTGGTATGCTGTAGGTTCACTTTTTTGCAACAATGTACAATTTGCCGCAAAACTCATTTGCATGTGAAAATGATCAGTGGCGAGTTTGCGGCAAATTTAGCATGAAATGTTTTTGTAAGGACATTTCAGGCTGAGCCTGTCCTGAAGAAGTATTTGAAAGTGTATATTTGTTTTGTAATATTTTGATCTCATCACATTTAACTTTTAAAAAAATATATAAATTCTACATTCTATTAATTAATAGTATATCATCATTTTGTGTATATATAATAATTTACCAAAATTACATTAATTTGCATAAACACTTTAATGTTACTGTCACTTTAATGTGCATCTCTTAGACTCTCA
Source organism: Xyrauchen texanus (assembly GCF_025860055.1). Lineage (NCBI taxonomy): Eukaryota > Metazoa > Chordata > Actinopteri > Cypriniformes > Catostomidae > Xyrauchen > Xyrauchen texanus. Next base: position 7,218,309 of record NC_068293.1, on the reverse strand, counting down.
TAGGTGTTTCTGCTCATAAATTAATATGATAGAAGTCTCGTTGTTGTAGCTCATTTGTTCAAATTAATATTTATTTTACATTTTTTTTATCTGACTAATGAACAAAGGATGTTAAGATACATTATTCAATTGAAGTGTAGTGGGGGATCTCATCTTTGATGGACACACAATAGACAGAAGAAATGGTCCATTTTAATCTCCAGCACTTTTTAACAAATCAAGGATATTTTCTAGGTATTCCAGTACTTTTCTAAAAGCTTAACTCAAGGACTTTAATCTTGGATCTTGTACGAACCCTGTAAACTTTGTAGAAAGCACAAATGGGAGAGGTTGTTTGACGGGTCATTTATGATCACACGGACAGAAAACAATGTTCCAATCTTTGAAATCTAGAGTTTTACCTTGATATGGTTCATGTTTTTATGGTTCACCATATATTGAAATTTCATATATCGTTCCATAAATTGACATGTATATGGTATGTACAATCATGCAGTAACAAGCAATTCATTTTCAAAGGGGTACTATAAATTGGGTAAACTATAATATTGAGGGATTGTTGCACAGTTTTACTGAATTGTTTTCCTCTTTGGTGTCCTGACAGGTGCCCCGTTCCTTGCATTTGAGTCATTCCAGTCTGTTGGTGGATTTTCATTTGCAGACTTGGCAAAAAGTTCAGGCGAATTTGCTTTTGGCCAAAAAGGTGGGTCCTTGGTGTACATTAAATATCTTCTCACTACCGAACTAATGACCTTATTTTATTTTAAAGTGTAAGTGTTTGTCTTGGCTAATTGGCAGTCTATTATCTTTGCAAACTATTAGGTTTTCTAATTGCTGTTTTATTTGTGTAGATACTAATTTTTCATGGGCAAATGCTGGAGCAAGTGTGTTCGGATGTGCACCACCAGAGAAACAGAATGAAGGAGAAGAGGAGGACAGTGATGATGAATCGCCTAAGAATGATGATATCCACTTTGAGCCTATTGTTTCCTTGCCAGAGGTGCACTGCTCTTTATTACTATATATTTTTTCCCCATTTAGCCAGTTTGCTAACCTACTGAATTGCAAAAATACAAATAGTTTTCAAACAGCTTTCTGAATTTACCACAGTCTTCTATTGGTCAATCAGAATCCCACCCCAAACTCATGTCATTGGTTGAGTCAATGCTGTTTTGTCTGGCTGGACGGGTTGATTAAAACAGGAATTTTTATAATGCCACAAAGACTGTTTACGCTTAACGAGGAAATTAACCTACAAATGGCAAACATATGGTTGTCTCTGCATATTCAGCTGGAATAGGAGAATGTTTTTTAACACCGAGAACTTGCTGTACACACTTTGCTTTAATGAATTTGCTGCAAAATATTAAGCTTTTTTAAAAAAAATTTCTTGCCCAGTCAAATTGCAATCAGGGTTTTCATGGTCATGTGTCAGGGAATTTGAAATTGTCCATGGTAGGGCTGGGTATCGTGTTCGATACATTTTAGGCACCGACCGAATTGCCTCTAAACAATTGAGTATCGAAAAATGTCTTGTCGTTCGTGTACCAAATTTCAATACCTAAGGAGTTAATCTCTTCAACGTCAGTAATAAGTATGTAGCATGCTAGATGTGCCCAAATCTAAAAGTGCTGGTGATTGGCTGTGTTTAGGCATCAAGGAAAAACACTAGTATCAGAAAATAGTTTGAGTTCCAGGACTGAGAAAGAATGTTATAAGTAACATTGCTTCTGCATTACAGAGAAATACTAAACCGTAATAATGAGCCCGCACTGAGCAAACAGACTATGATCTCGGGATCAGTGATGGTCAGAGAGATTACCAATAGCTGATGCCTTTGACCATGTTATTGTCATGACGATATTTGGGTCGTTTTCCCAATTAATCTGTTAAATTAATATTACAAATAATTCGCCTGTAGACACAAAGACATGTGTTTGAAGGAACACTTTATTATATTAAGCACAGATGACAGAAAAGCTGTATATGCGCATGTATGACGCGCTTATACAGAGGCGTGCAGTCTCATGGAACACGTGCATCTAAGAATCTCACACTTTATTTTTTACAAGTGCTGCAAATGATTTCAGACATGTCAGTTCAGGAGGTGCTTTGATTTCAGTTTACTTTATTTCCACAGAGCAGTTTATTGTGAACGCAACTCTGCAGCCTGTAAAATAATACAAACTATATAAAATAATACAAAAACACGTTCACTTCAAACCATGATTTATATTTTAGTGATTATCATCATTATGATTATTTTTATATCTTCATTTGTGCAAGTAATTTTCTGCCTGCATGTTTAGACAGATTCTTGCCTGATGGTATACTTCACTTCAATAATAAAAACAAATACAATTAAGAAATGTATTTGATTTAAATAAAAATAATTATATATATATATATATATATATATATATATATATATATATATATATACAAAAACATAATTTTCAATGCAAAATCAATAAAGCAATAATATTCACTAATCCCTCAGCCCCGAGGTTTCTGCCATAATTGAATATATACAGTGAGGAAAATAAGTATTTGAACACCCTGCTATTTTGCAAGTTCTCCCACTTAGAAAACATGGAGGGTCTAAAATTGTCATCGTAGGTGCATGTCCACTGTGAGAGACATAATCTAAAAAAAAATCCAGAAATCACAATGTATGATTTTTTAACTATTTATTTGTATGATACAGCTGCAAATAAGTATTTGAACACCTGTCTATCAGCTAGAATTCTGACCCTCAAAGACCTGTTAGTCTGCCTTTAAAATGTCCACCTCCACTCCATTTATTATCCTAAATTAGATGCACCTATTTGAGGTCATTAGGTGCATAAAGACACCTGTCCACCCCATACAATCAGTAAGAATCCAACTACTAACATGACCAAGACCAAAGAGCTGTCCAAAGACACTAGAGACAAAATTGTACACCTCCACAAGGCTGGAAAGGGCTACGGGAAATTGCCAAGCAGCTTGGTGAAAAAAGGTCCACTGTTGGAGCAATCATTAGAAAATGGAAGAAGCTAAACATGACTGTCAATCTCCCTCGGACTGGGGCTCCATGCAAGATCTCACCTCGTGTGGTCTCAATGATCCTAAGAAAGGTGAGAAATAAGCCCAGAACTACACGGGAGGAGCTGATCAATGACCTGAAAAGAGCTGGGACCACCGTTTCCAAGGTTACTGTTGGTAATACACTAAGACGTCATGGTTTGAAATCATGCATGTCACGGAAGGTTCCCCTGCTTAAACCAGCACATGTCAAGGCCCGTCTTAAGTTTGCCAATGACCATTTGGATGATCCAGAGGAGTCATGGGAGAAAGTCATGTGGTCAGATGAGACCAAAATAGAACTTTTTGGTCATAATTCCACTAACCGTGTTTGGAGGAAGAAGAATGATGAGTACCATCCCAAGAACACCATCCCTACTGTGAAGCATGGGGGTGGTAGCATCATGCTTTGGGGGTGTTTTTCTGCACATGGGACAGGGCTGACTGCACTGTATTAAGGAGAGGATGACCGGGGCCATGTATTGCGAGATTTTGGGGAACAACCTCCTTCCCTCAGTTAGAGCATTGAAGATGGGTCGAGGCTGGGTCTTCCAACATGACAATGACCCGAAGCACACAGCCAGGATAACCAAGGAGTGGCTCTGTAAGAAGCATATCAAGGTTCTGGCGTGGCCTAGCCAGTCTCCAGACCTAAACCCAATAGAGAATCTTTGGAGGGAGCTCAAACTCCGTGTTTCTCAGCGACAGCCCAGAAACCTGACTGATCTAGAGAAGATCTGTGTGGAGGAGTGGGCCAAAATCCCTCCTGCAGTGTGTGCAAACCTGGTGAAAAACTACAGGAAACGTTTGACCTCTGTAATTGCAAACAAATGCTACTGTACCAAATATTAACATTGATTTTCTCAGGTGTTCAAATACTTATTTGCAGCTGTATCATACAAATAAATAGTTAAAAAATCATACATTGTGATTTCTGGATTTTTTTTTTAGATTATGTCTCTCACAGTGGACATGCACCTACGATGACAATTTCAGACCCCTCCATGATTTCTAAGTGGGAGAACTTGCAAAATAGCAGGGTGTTCAAATACTTATTTTCCTCACTGTATATATACACTCACCTAAAGGATTATTAGGAACACCTGTTCAATTTCTCATTAATGCAATTATCTAATCAACCAATCACATGGCAGTTGCTTCAATGCATTTAGAGGTGTGGTCCTGGTCAAGACAATCTCCTGAACTCCAAACTGAATGTCAGAATGGGAAAGAAAGGTGATTTAAGCCATTTTGAGCGTGGCATGGTTGTTGGTGCCAGACGGGCCGGTCTGAGTATTTCACAATCTGCTCAGTTACTGGGATTTTCACGCACAACCATTTCTAGGGTTTACAAAGAATGGTGTGAAAAGAATGGTAATTAAAATCATAGCATCTGCACTCTAATCTCAGCTCGGATTTAAAACAACAGTTAACCAAAGTGTCACAGTAATACATTTGAAAACTTAACATTTCAAAATGACCACATACACAAACACCAGTAATCTAAAATACAAACACTCAAACTGTGTGCTACATTTCATTCATCAGACTTAAAGTCCAGTTAAAGAGATGAAATTTCAGACGTGACTTAAGTCTTCAATAATCACACTGCGCAGTGTCGCAAACTGTTTATCCAGAAAAGTGAAGCATACGGCAAAAACACGTCATAATAAAAGCACGATTCAAAATAAAATCTAGATGCCTGAAATTGAATACAAATATATTACAACTTTATTGTGAAATGTAATTTTCTGTATAATAATAATTAACCAAAGTATCACAAGCAAGACATCTGTTGAAATAAAAGTTTGGCAAAAAAAAAAAAGCAATGGCATGTTAATTTTATTTTCACTTGTTAAGTTTTAAGAATTTATTGATTAGACACCATTTTGATTAAATTAAACTTTAAAAAAAAAATTTGGGAAAATAATAATTATTATTAAAATAATTTTAAATAACTAAACTGGTGTGTTTAATAGCACATTGTCATATTAGCATATTTTTGCTGTGGTATCGAAATTGATATCGAGAACCGTGAAATTTAACGGGTATCGGTACCGACTACTGAAATTGTGTACTGGCACAACACTACTCCATACCCCATAATTAGTGGTGTACCTATCAGGAAATTTGAGGCCGATACCGATCTCCAATTTTTTAACGCTAAGATCGGCCGATACTGAAAGATAAAAAAAAAATTAAATGCCTTTTGCCACAGTTTTGCAAGTTATATGCTGCAGTTATACATGTTTATGCACCACACAGTAAAATAACGGTAACACTTTACAAAAAGATTGCATTTGTTTACATTAACAACATTACTGCAGTTAATGTGAACAGTTAGATATCAAAGCGTGAACATATTGTATATCGAACCGAATCGCGAGATGACCATCCCTAGTTGTCACGATCCCTTAAAGGGTTAGTTCACCCAAAAATGAAAATTAGTCAATAATTTACTCGCCCTCAAGTCATTCTAGTTGTATATTACATTCTTCTTTCAGCCAAACATGAGAGTCTCAGTTCGGGCTAATGACCTAGGTGTAGTGTAAGCTCCGGTAAGAAGTGACAAACGCGGAAGCACAGAGGATAGAGGAAGCCAGTGAATGCATGGATGCAATTTCTGATTGTGTTAAGCTGAAAGTCATTTACAACTAGGATGGCTTTAAGATGAGTAAATTATGGGATAACTTTCATTTTTGGGTGAATAAACCCTTTAATGTCTTGTGTTATGATAACAGCGAAAGTATCACGAAACAGAACTATCACAATATCATGTCATTTAAATAACGGCTGAATGAGTAGTTTTAGGTGCTTTTTTTTTTTTTTTTTGCAAATTCCAAGTAGGCTTTCATGCGTCTTGCACTGAGGAGAGGCTTCCATCTGGCCACTCTGACATAAAGCCCAGATCAGTGGAGTGCTGCAGTGATGTTTATCCTTCTGCAAGTTTCTCCCATCTCCACACGTGATCTCTGGAGCTCAACCAGAGTGAACATCAGGTTCTTTGTCACCTCTCTTACTAAGGCCCTTCTCCCCCGATTGCTCAGTTTGGCTGGGCAGCGAGCTCTAGGAAGAGACCTGGTTGTTCCAAACTTCCATTTTAGAGTGATGAAGGCCACTTTGGGATGCAGAAGAAATTGATTTGTAGCCTTCCCCAGATCTATGCCTTGACACCAGCCTGTCTCCGAGCTCTGCAGGCACTTCCTTTGACCTCATGGCTCTGCTTTTGCTCTGATATGCATTTTCAGCTGTGAAACCTTATGTAGACAGGTGTGTGACTTTCCAAATCATGTCCAATAAATTGAATTTGCCATAGTGGACTCCAGTCATAGTGTAGAAAACTCAAAGATGATCCAGATAAATGGGATGCTCCTGTGCTAAGTTTCAAGTATCATAGCAAAGGGTCTGAATACTTATGTTAATGTAATATAGCAAAGTAATAACAAATCTCATTTTTGCCTTGTCATTATGGGGAATGGAGTGTAGATTGTTGTGAGAATTATTTATTTTTTATTTAAAGCATTTTAGCATAAGGCTGTGACAACAAAAATGTGGTCTGAATACTTTATGAATGCACTATATTTTGTGTTTTGTTCTGTTTTTATAAGAATCAGTAAAGAATGTCAATCATAAAAACAAGATTGACACCTGACATGCAAATGGAAATATTTATAAAACAATCTGTAAAATAATTTCTAAATTCTCCATATTTGAAATCATGAATGATTGGAAATGTCATGAAAATTGATTGGTAAAGCAGTGTAATACAGTTAAATGATGGAGCTGTTGGATTTGTGGGTGTGCATCTGCAGGTTGAGGTGAAGTCTGGTGAGGAGGATGAGGAGATCCTGTTCAAGGAAAGGACTAAGCTCTACCGCTGGGACCGTGAGCTCAACCAGTGGAAAGAGCGTGGTGTAGGAGACATAAAGATCCTCTTCCATCCTGTGAAGAAATGCTACCGTGTGCTTATGCGACGAGATCAGGTGCTGAAAGTGTGTGCCAACCACCCCATCACCAAGAATATTGAGCTCAAGCCCATGAACACTTCGACCAATGCGTTGGTATGGACCGCTACCGACTATACAGGTACAAAGCAGTCCAACTCACAATAATATTCACAAGGAGAGTTTACACAGAAATTTAGATTCTCTCATGCTTTGTGTGCTGTTGTTTTTCTGTGGAACACAAAAATCCAATTTAAGAATATTTCCACAACTCTTTTCCTTAACTTTATTTATTATTTTAATTGATTTTTTTTTTTTTTTTTCATTGAATTTAAAAAATAAAGGCCATTCAAGTAGTCCATATGACTCATGTGGCAAATGTAGTCATCCGATGGACTTGTATGAGGAACGGACTCAAAGTTTAGTAGCTATTCACTGAAAATCCACCAGGGAAAATTATGGAATTTAGAATTGTTTTCCAGGCCTGGAAATGTCATGGAAAAACAACTTAAAGTCATGGAATTTTCGAATCCGTTATTTATGCAATACAAGTTCGACAGCTCTAACAGTTAACTCCCAGCTTTATATATGATGTTGAAATTGAGTTTTTAGTTTCTAACTGTGACTGTTACCTCCCAGCTGTATCTTTTAACACAACACAATACAACCCCAATTCTAAAAAAGTTGGGAAAGTGTGCAAAATGCCAATAAAAACAAAAAGGAGAAATTTTTAAATGTACTTTGACTTATATTCAAACAAAAACAGTATAACGACCACCTAATCAACAACATTGCTTTTTGTTGATGTACCTTTTCTGAAATTGATGACTGCAACAATTTCTACAAAAGTTGAGATGGGCAATTTAGGACTTATAACAATCTGATGAGTTGAAATATCACAGTGATGTGAAACAGGTGAGGCAATCGTGTTATAGTATTTAAGTAGCATCCAATAAAAGCCCTCAGAGCAAAGATGGGTCGAGGCTTGCCAATTTGCCAACTGATGTGTCAGTTTATAATCCAGCACTTTGAGAAGAATTTTGCCCAAATACAAATTGAAAGGATTTGAGTTATTTCACCCTCTGCAGTGCACGATATAGTTCAAAGATTCAAGGTGTCCTGTCAAATCTTGTGCGTAAAGGATAAGGCCTAAAACCACTTCTGAATGAGTGTGATCTTCAATCCCTCAGACGTCACAGTGTTAAAAACCATCATTTGTCTTTAATGGATATCATGACATGGGCTCAGGAATACTTACCGTAATTTCCGGACTATTGAGCGCACCTGAATATAAGCCGCACCCACTGATTTTTAAATAAAATATTATTTTAAACATAAATAAGCCGCACCTGTCTATAAGCGCAGGTGCCTACCGTACATTGAAACTTTACTCAGGGCTTTAACGAAACACGGCTTGTAACAAAAATAAATAGGCTTTAACGAAACACGGTGTGGCAGCGGGCGTGGTCAAGCGCCCGTCCGAGAGAAAAGCGGTAAGAGCGCTTACACCTGAGCTAAATTATGTCTAATTTGTCACCGTGTGACAGTTTTCCCCAAGAAGGACACGTGAAGCAGGGCACTTGAAATTAGACACAGCTTTTCTCTCCCGGACGGGCGCTTGACCACGCCCCCGCTGCCACACACGGCTTGTAATAAAACATTTGCAGTAAACAGTAGCCTACCAAGAAAGTCATTGGTCACTATCTTCCTCGTCCTGTGCACTGAAACCACTGAAGTCATCTCCTTCGGTGTCGGAGTTGAATAGCCTCAGATTTAGTTGTCTTTTTGCACTGAGTCAATTCCTCACGCTGCTGTTTCCAACGTCTTATCATCGACTCATTAAGACCAAGCTCCCGTGCAGCAGATCTATTTGCTTTTCCAACAGCCAGATCAATCGCCTTCAACTTGAAAGCAGCATCATATGCTTTTCTCCGTGTCTTGAGGGTGACAAAATTACTACCGTAACCAGAATGATGGGAAGTTTGAGCGCGCTCGATTTAATCTAAACAGTAAACAAAAAAAGTTGTTTTGACCTTAACCCGTTCGGCAATTTCATTGGTCTAATGAAAGCTTCACGCTGCCAAAAAAACTGAGCACGTCACCGAATGTTTTTTTTTTTTTTTTTTTATAAAATTTGAAAGCGGGAAAAATCCATATATTAGCCGCGTCATTGTATAAGCCGCGAGGTTCAAAGCGTGGGGAAAAAGTTGCGGCTTATAGTCCGGAAATTACGGTAAGTAGATATTTGGTAGATATGAACAAATCATTGCACAACAAATGCTGTGATCCAGACGCTGTCTTTTCCAAGAATGTCCTGCTTTTTCCAGCAGGACAACGGCAAACCACATACTGCCTTGATTACAAGTGCATGTCTGTGTAATCAGAGAGTGCAGGTGTTAGATTGGCCTGTAGTCCTGAGCTGTCTTTAACTGAGAATGTGTGGCGCATTATGAATACGCCACGAAGGCCCCATACAATTGTGCAGATGTAGACCTGCATAATGGATGTATGGGGGAAAATTCTGCTTGCTAAACTTGTCTTCATTGCCCAAAAACCTGTGGTGTTGGAAGAAATGGTGATATTACACAGTGGTAAACACACAAATGTTCCAACTTCTTTTTTTTTTTCTTTTTTTTGAGCATATTGCAGTTATCTGATTTGAAATTGGTGTATATATTAAACAAATTCACAAGGATAAATATCAAATAATGTGTTCTTGTAGAGCTTTCAATGTAGCACAGAGTGAATATAATTTGCTAATCACTCCTTTTGTTTTTATTAGCATTTTTCATACGGTCCCAACTTTTTTGGAATTGGGGTTGTACTATTTTTTTAGGATTTATACATGTTATTTTACAGGCTGTTATTAGTCACTCATTTTGTGGTAATGTATAAGGAGTATGATTTGACTTATTCAAACAGTGATGAATATTTTAAAATGCTACAGTAGAAGTTGAGTTTTGGAAGTTTGGTCATGCAAAAACAAAATCAAGATTTACTAATCCTAACTTAAATAATTAGGGTCTGTTCCTTACACAATTATTGTTTGACTTTGATTATAGCACACATGATAACAACAACACATTGTTGTTTTTGTCATGTTTAGTGTGACAGACGTGGTCACTATAAATTGTTTTCGGAAAGAGCTGTTTAAAGGAGTATTTAGGATTCTAATTTTGCATTTCATATAAGTCATATGTCTTTGGAACAACATGAGTGAATAAATTATAACCACATTTTCATTTTGGGGTGAAATATACCTTTAATGTGGATGTTTGCCAACTGCTGCATTTATTTCTATTCCTCACCAACAGAGGGAGGTGCTAAAATTGAGCAGCTTGCCGCCAAGTTTAAAACTCCTGAACTGGCCGAGACCTTCAGAAAAACTTTCACAAACTGTCAAAGTCGCATGTCTCAGGTGGACTCATCTCAGATGTCCATAGCTGAAGGACTTTCACAAGACACCAACCCTGTGGTGTTCTTAAACATCGCTGTAGATGATGAACCAATAGGAAGGATCACAATGGTGCTGTTCTCTCACATCGTTCCTAAAACAGCAGAAAACTTCCGGGCTCTGTGCACTGGAGAAAAGGGCTTTGGATTCCAAAATTCCATTTTCCACAGGATCATCCCTGACTTCATGTGTCAGGTGAGTATATATTGTCCATGTGTTACATGGATTTCCATCCACATATTTTGGGGAAATTGCACAAATGCTAGATGGAAACACCAAGATGCCAATAAAATGCACATAATAAATGTATATGCTCGCTTAAGGTGGACACATTTTGTATTATATAAAACGTGTGCAGAAACTATGATGGAAACGCATTTATCAAATAGATTCTTCTTGAATTTACAAAGGATTATAGATGCACATCAGAAAAGTCATGTGACTTTGCCTCAAGCCATCTTTATACATAAGTCGCTCAGAGAATACCATCGTCATCACATTTCAAATGTTGCTCAGGTTATTCTGAAATGCCACAGCCAGTTATCAAAATGATTGTCTGCTATTACCTCCCTAAAATGTCTGACACGCTTTTCCTCCACACATAAGGCATCTGCTGCTTAATGTTAGCAAACATTAGTTTTGTCTGAGCGCTCTAAACCCCAAGTAAGCATGATTTATTAACGATATAAAGACACTAGGGATGTGCATGGATAGTCAACATTTGGCTAACTATTCGACGCTGCACTATTAGGTTATTCTACACGTGCAATACAGGTCTGCGACCTGACACAAGCTTGACTATTTCTGACAAACCAGCAGGTTTTTAGTCAGTTATAGGATAGGGCAAGAGTATAGGGTGTGTTAGGGGCTGTTCAATCATGCTTTTGTGTGCATCTGTGCTGTTTTTCTGTTATAGATCAGTGATGCTAATATGCGCTGAATGGTTGTCTTTGACTGTTGCGCTGGCTGAATCTACCTTTTTTTTTTCTTTCAGCACCTCTCGCAGGAAAGACGCATTTTTTAGACAGAGTAAAATTAATGACTTATATTTTTATTACTTGTTGTTTCATATATTGTGCTGCGTTCTGAAGTAGAGTACTGTTAAATGGCTGTTACACCATTAAACATGATTACAGTTTGTTTTTCACCGAGCAAATTTTCAGTGCTTGATAAACCGTAAGAGTGTTTTCCCTTTTGTTCTGGTGTTCATATTTAGTACAATAATTAGACAAGTTCAGTGTATTCATTTAAAATCAAAGCACCTTGAAGAGGCTGTATGACTCCACGGACATGATATATTTGCGTTCGCTGCCTCACAGTTGTGTGAACCTGCCGGTGCAGAGCGCATATACAGTGAAAGTTTCATTACTTTTGTTTGACTTTAATGCTACATTTTATCATTTGAAGATGTACACCAATCAGTCACAACATTAAAACCACCTCCCAAGTATTGTGTATGTCCCCCTTGTGCCGCCAAAACAGCTCTGACCCATCAAGGCATGGACTTAAGAAGACCTCTGAAGGTGTCCTGTGGTATCTGGCACCAAGACATTAGCAGCAGATCCTTTAAGTCCTGTAAATTGCGAGGTGGGGCCTCCATGGATCGGACTTGTTTGTCCAGCACATCCCATAGATGCTCAAACGGATTGAGATTTGGAGGCTAAGTTAACATCTTGAACTCTTTGTCATGTTCCTCAAACCATTCCTGAATAATTTTTGCAGTGTGGCAAGGTGCATTATCCTGCTGAAAGAGGCCACAGCCATCAGGGAATAATTTTGCCATGGAGTACATGGTCTTCAACAAACTTTAGGTAGGTGATACGTGTCAAAGTAACATTGACATGAATGCCAGGACCCAAGGTTTCCCAGTAGAACACTGCCCCCAGAGTATCTCACATCATCCCCGGCCTGCCTCCTTCCCACAGTGCCTCCTGCTGCCATCCCCCTCTCCCCCCAGGTATACAACGCACCCTGCCGTCCACATGATCTTAAAGCATGATTCATCAGAACAGGCCACCTTCCATTTGCTCCATTGCCATTTCAGCAATTCGTGCTACAGTAGCTCTTCTGTGGGATCGGACCAGATGGGCTAGCCTTCGCTCCCCACGAGCATCAATGTGCCTCGGGTGCCCATGAACTTATCGCCAGTTCACCAGTTGTCTTTCCTTGGACAACTTTTGGTGGGTATCAACCAAAGCATACCGGGAACACCCCACAAGACCTGCTGTTTTGGAGATGCCCTGACCCAGTCGACTAGACATCACAATTTAGCCCTTGTCAAAGTCGCTCAGATCCTTGCGCTTGTCCATTTTTCCTGCTTTCAACACATTAAATTCAAGAACTGACTGTTCACTTGCTGCCTAATATATCCCACCCCTTGACAGGTGCCACAGTAACGAGATAACAGATGTTATTCACTTCACCTGTCAGTGCTTTTAATGTTGTGGCTGATCATGTATTATGCCATTTAGACATAGCTCACTTTATTTGCGGTTGTTTTAAATAGTGTTTAAGGAAATTCCATTACAGTAAACATCCTTTATTCCCACGTCCCAACTCCAGACGTGGGAATAAAGTTTTGGTGACCAGAATCCCTCATACTGTCTGACACATAAAAAAAACACAAGAAAATGATTCTCAAGCTATCATAACACAAGTGTTTTAATAGAACACATAAAATATAAATATTATGATTATTCAGATTGCATAGCTCTTTAGTTTACCTTCATATTCTATTTTAAAGTTAGTGCTGTTTTGGAATTGCTTTCTTAGCATTTTTGAGTTTGATCAATCAAACGGCACTAAATATTTTTATGCATTCAACAACACTGAGACAGCTAATGCCAGATATCTGACAGCTACAGATCAATGTTTTATATTGAATATTATTCACAATATAATCGTGGTGATTTTGCTTATGGAATATAGTGATTATCGTAATGATTTTTATGCAACTTTTATTTGGCCACTTAATTCCTAAAAAGCCCAGGGCCTAGAAGTTAGACTGATTTCGTGATCTTTCAGTGCCACACAAACAAAATAACATAAAAATCACGGTATTGTGATTGTTAAACCATAAAAAGTTACAACTTGATTAAACTTCTACATGTCTGTGTGAACGGGTGACACGTATTAGTACTTAAACTGTATTCAATATTATACTATTGTATAAAACAAATGGAATCCTCAGAATGACAACAACAGTAGTAATTATGAACACCCTGCTCATTCACAAAAATATACTGTCAATCGATTCAAATTTTCAAACAAGTTGTGATGTGGTTATTAAATAATTGCACATCAATATTTGCTGATAAAGATAATTTAAATATATAAATACAATCATTCAGATTATTAAAATATATTTAGTTATTGTGGTAAACAATTTGCATTGATTAGACTTGTGGCCACATATATATTTATGGAGAAAAAAAAAAAAGTATTATATTGGCAATTTAGACAGTTAGACAATTTCACAGGATGCACATTAAATTGTCTGTGCCATTTCAAATGTTTATTCAGTGTACACAAGATGGACACTCTTGGAGCATTTCACATTGCTTGCGTTGTGCTTCATTGTCTCGCACCAGAAGTGCACATTTTAAGACGACGTGTCAAGGAAAAGCAGATTGAAGCTTTAGAAACATCTCAAGGTCCCTGCATTCTTTTGTGCTCTGCCCAATTGTCTTTGAAACCAAAGCGCAAAAGCTTTTTAGAGAATTACGGGTGCAATGATGAATTGCTTGGATTTGTTTTTAAAAACGTTAATTTAGTGCACTTGATGTAAAAGTCAATAATAATCCGTGCCCCCTAAATTCTGTTAAAACCCTTGATGTTTTTGCATTCTGCAGTCAGAAGGGGCAGCCTCAGCTTTAGCTATACTGTCAATGTGTCTAGTCAGTCACAAAACAATGACAGTTGGCCAAAGTGCTGTACAAAATCAATTATTACAAAACTCATAGCAAAGGACAACATGAAAGACACAATGACAATTAAAGAGTACCACTAAATCTGCATATTTCCATAAGCTACAGAAAACAAATGAGTTTTAAAGATTTAAAAACTTCAAAAGTTGGGGAAGAGCTTTATATGGGAGGTAAATTATTCCAGAGTCATAGGGCAGCAATTGAGATGGCATGGTCACCCTTCAGTTTTAGGCGTGACATGGGAACAGTCAGCTGCAGTCTATTTGATGACTATTTAGTCAAACCAACAAGAGCATATGTTCAAAGACAGTTGGGCAGAGCACAATAGAATGCAGGGATCTTGAGACAGTTTATCAAAGTTAAATCCACAGTCCTTCATTGTGTTTAACTAGATTTTTACTTAATGCATTCAAATTTAGTATTCTATTTGGCTACAATGGATGTTGGTTAAAATGCTAAGAGTTCAGCCGTTTCAGAGCAAAGGCATATTTAATCAATAAATATTGAATATTGCCAGTAGGCTAAAAAAAAAAATGTACAACTAGAGTATAAGTACATCAGAGTCTATAGTTTGAGAAATAGACACCTCACATGTCCTCAGCTGACAGCTTCATTGAATTCTACCCGCTCAACACCAGTTTCATGCACAACAGTAAAGATAAAACTCTGGTGTGCAGGCCTTATGGGAAGAATGGCAAAGAAAAAGCCACTTTTGAAACCGAAAAGACAAAAATATGTTAGTGGACAAAGAAACACAGACATTGGACAACAGATAATTGGAAGTGTGTTATGGATCTGCAAAGCTGTCATTGCTGCACGTGGAGGATTTGTTTTATTTATATATTTTCATTTAAAGCATTTCACATTTTACAAACCAAGCAAACAAACAATGCTGCCGATTTCCCCCAAACACAGTGTAGTTATGTATTTATTTGTAGCCATATCACCCAGTCCTGTTACCCAGACATTTCAAATATGTTTGGCATTTTTATAATTTTGTGGTATTTTTTTTCCCTAAGCCCTTGTTTATTTTTTATTAATAAAAATTTTTTGCTAGTTAGTTAATTGTGGTGTTTATATTTATTTTCTGCTTTCTTAGGGGGGCGATATCACCAACCAGAATGGATCAGGAGGAAAATCAATCTTTGGAGCAAAATTTGAAGATGAGAGCTTTGAAGTGAGGCACACAGGTCCAGGACTGCTGTCTATGGCCAATCTGGGAAGAGATACCAATAGCTCTCAGTTCTTCATCACCCTGAAAAAGGCAGAGCACTTAGATTTTAAACACGTTGCTTTTGGCTTTGTCAAAGATGGTATGGATGTGGTGAAGATGATGGGAGAACTGGGCACTAAGGAGGGTAAACCCAGGAAAAAGATAACCATCATAGATTGTGGACAATTGTAACACTTTACAAAATGTTTGACACTCTGCTGTTTGTCCTATCTGAGGTGTGGGATTATATTTACTGAAATGTTGTGTAAATGTACATGAGAACTTGTATATGTATTGGTTTTATTTTTGCCTCCTTTCAATGTGTGTACTAATAAAGTTGACCGCACTGGGACCCAGTGGAGTTTGGCAATAAGAATTTATTTAGGTTTGCTTTAAAATTGCATTTACATTATGACAATATTTTAATTTTAACTTGTATGTTGCTGTGTTAACTCAATGCACAATTGCTTCTAACAGTGCCCTCATGTTTAGTTTATAAGGACTACATTGATCAGGATGAATTTTTTTGGATGGTTGGGTTTCTTCATTGCATGGGCCGTTTTTTTTTTTTTATTAATGATCCTCCCCAGCACACTTGTACTCTAGTCTTGTTTTTATTAGTGACAGCTAAAATAGTTTAACAGATTTGCTGTATTTCATCTGACTTATGAGTTGCTTTACAAAACCACAACAGTTTAGTTTGCGATTTTGATTTTTTTTTTTCTTCAGACCAAGCAACTCTTGAGTGTACTTGAGCTTATTTTTTGCACTTCCATAAAATAATAAACATATGGCATCTTGCATTTCACCTCAACTCCAAATCGTGCCATTATTCATTAGAAATTGTGATTTTGAAGGTATTGGATAGTGACGCTATACTTTGTCTTTTTGCTGCAGTAGTTGGTGTTTAACAAGCTAAGATAATTTACTCACTGGCCACTTAATTAGGTACACCTGTACATCTACATTTGAAGTCAGAAGTTTACACTTTAGCCAAATACATTTAAACTCATTTTTTCACAATTACTGACATTTAATCATAGAAAACATTCCATGTCTTAAGTCAGTTAGGATTACTATATTTTAAGAATGTGAAATGTCAGAATAATAGTTTATATAACTATTAATATAATAATTTTTTCAGCCTTTATTTCTTTCATCACATTCCCAGTAGGTCAGAAGTTTACTTACACTTTGTTAGTATTTGGTAGCATTGCCTTTACATTGTTTAACTTGAGTCAAACATTTTGGGTAGCCTTCCACAAGCTTCTTACAATAAGTTGCTGGAATTTTGGCCCATTCCTCCAGTCAGAACAGGTGAGTCTGGTTTGTAGGCAGGGTTCGAATTCTGATTTCATCTTTGTGGGGGTCTCTTAAAAAAGTAGCCTATAAGCAGGTGTGGTGTGTGTGATAAATAATTGCTTAACACTGCACTTGATTCTTTTGATTTCAATGTTTATTAATACAGGAGTAGAGAAACGAGTAGACTGTCCTCTGATGATGTTTTTTGTTTTTTTGAAATAAACCCGAATTTTGCCAAAGTTGTACCTGATGTTGGTAGCAGTCTTTTTATTTTTGGTGGCATGGTTGCTGGTTCTGAACTTTACACTATTTCTAAAATATTCTAACTGATCCCCCAGCGTGAGTTATTCTAGGTGACCGTTATTTAGAACCTGTCACTTTAATGTTTCCATGGTGACGCATCATTGCTTGTCACGTTACACAGCGCAACCACAACACAGCGCTGAATGAATGATGATCTGCTTTTATGTCATTTTTCCTTTTTTTATACAAAATATTCACAAATGTATTAGCTATAACATGAAACACTTGATATTCCGATTGTCAAATATGTGCAAGTGGATGTGTTTTGTTGTTAGTTGAGCTGTATGTGCGATGGGCGGCGCCATGTTATTTTACAACACGTCAATTCCTCAACTTCTCACGAAATACATGAAAGTAAGTGGCCGGTGAACTGGGAGAAGAATAGAATAAAATGTAAAGCTACTTACACAGTGTGTATCTGATATGAAAACGTGTCTTATTGTAACGTAACGTTAATGGAAAGGATATTATTGCCGCTTCCCTAGACATCAGTGTGTATTTTACAAACTCAGAATATTTTTTTGCTAGTACTTATGTGTATTTAAATGTCTGAAACCTAAAATAAACATTATGTGGTTGAAAACACAGAACAGTTGATCTGTCTATGGTTGTGATGCATGACAGGAGCACTGAGCGTGTCTGTCTCTGGCTCAGCGCCAGCCAAAGCGCGAAAGCACGTTTGAATTTAGCAGTTGATCACGTGATGCACTGACCGTTCTAATCACACCGGTGTTGATCGATCATACGTGCAAAAGGGTTAACATAAACATTGAAGGAATATATTGAAGGAAAAAATGCTTTATTTGTAATTTAAAATAATGGTGCTGATGATTTTTAGAGACCCCCACAGGTGTATGATTTTACTGCTTTCATGGGAGCTCATCCTCTCTCTATGGGAGCTCAGCTCCCACTGGCTCCCACGTAATTCGAACCATGGTTGTAGGCCTTCTTGCTCGCACATGCTGGGTGAGGTGAGGACACAGCAAAGATTCTCATTTAGAACCGTACTTTTTGGGTCTTAATAAAAAAATTACTCCTTTTAACAGTGCCCTCCTATTTTTCCTGAACCCAGAATTATTTTTTCTTTTTTTTTTTTTGCATAGGCCTTTCACAAAATACCCCATAAAATGTTCCAAGACATGAATGTTTTGAGGCATACCATTTTTTGTTTTTTAAATCAGATTAAAAGGGGGCCCTGTGTAGCTCAGCGTGTACAGCGTCGCTGACTACCACCACTGGAGTCACGTGTTCGAATCCACGGTACGGTTGCTAAGGAGGGTAACCTAATGGTCGCGATTAGGGGTTCTTGCTCTCAATGGGGCACGTGGTAAGTTGTGTGTGGATCGCTGAGATTCCAGTGATCCGCATGACGCCCGTTTCATACATACTCCGTGTGCAGTGCGTATGCGGTACGTATACGGTACAGGAGCAGCACGCGCTATAGTGCTTTCACATATGTTGCGTTTGCAGTGCGCTACTGATCCGCAGTTTCTGTGTGCCACAAAATCAAAAATGTGTAAGGAATTTTGAGATTGTTTAAGTCATTGAAACAGTATGAAAATTCATTTTAATCATTGTGATTCTTTGTTTTACATGTAGTTCGAGTTGAAGAAAAGCTATCGCGCTATATCTGTTGCTAAGAAGGAGAAGAATGAGACGCATTTGCGTTCACTCTGTCTTTTTTTAGGGTAAAAAATCATATAGGATGGCATTTTGCAACTTTTAGGACTATAATCATTCTTTTTTGTTTTTCTTGACCCTGTAATTTAGTAACTGTAGAACACATTAACTGAAATTATGCGTATATGATGAAATGATTACAGTTTCTTGTCAATCTATGTCTATTTTAATGTGAACAATGCGCTGCCACTTTAATTCAGTGTGGTGAAGCACAGCAAAAATAGATTCGGTGCGTAAACGATCGCTGCACTGCTGTATATGCACCGCAACTGGAACGGATCGACGGACTGCATCCGCGTGCAGTGTAAAAGCTCTAACCTGTTAACATGGGTACGGAAAAAAATACGCACCGCATACGCACTGCAAACGGAGTATGTGTGAAACGGGCGTGAGCCTCCTGTGCAGTGCGTCTTCCCGGGGTCATGCACAGCGAGCCACGTGATTGACTGTCGTGGTTTGACTCAGAAAAGGAGGCAACTGAGACTTGTCCTCCACCACCCGCACTGAGGTGAGTAACCGCGCCACCGCGAGGACCTACTAAGTAGTGGAAATTGGGTATACATTTTTTTTAGGTCCAATTCTGTTTGCTGTTTTTCATGAGGGCGCAAACTACAATCCCATGAAGCAATGTAATGTATAATATATAAAACGATACATTTTAGGTTGGTATAGAAAGAATATATTTTACATTTGTTACACAAGCATAATGTACATATATAAGTACAATTCTATAATTTACTCACCCTCATACCATCCCAGATGTGCGTTACTGTCTTCAGTAGAACACAAATTAAAATCTCAGCTATGTATGTTCATACAATGCAAGTGAATGTGATCAGACCTTTGTAGTTTCAAAAATCACAAAGGAAACAAAAGTAATCCGTAAGGCTCCAGTGTTTAAGGGATGTCTGACTTTGAGTGACGTTCTAGTCATTATTGTCAAGAAGGAGGTGGGGAAATTCAGAGATCTGAGTTTTAAAGGAGAACAAATGACCATTTAGGCTGAAAAATTATTATTTAAAGGAAAATTAACATCTAATGCAAAATAATCAGAGTCATCCTGGAAAGGCTGGATGCGTGGAGGTGAAAGAGCGAGTTCTGCGGTGTCCATGGCTTTTTATAAGGCTGAAATCATGTGTTTCCCATTCCCTAATGAAAGGGATCCATTCAGCAATCCTCAGACTCCACCCTCTAATCTGGAAATGCATTTAAAATGCAGGACCGAAACAGCACCATTAGAATTTGGTCAGAATAAGGTATTTTAGGAGGCAGCAAAATTAAGTTCCTTTTCGATTTAGATCACTCAATATTGTGAGAATCACTATGGGGAATACCTTCCGACGACTTTGTTGGAGCCCTTGTACAATAACACCAATCCAGAGATTGGCTATTGTGTTCGAGCCCTGGCCCTTTAGGCACGCAGTTGGCCTATATAAGTGCGTGAGTAAACACCATTTCTTCAGAATTTATTTCCTTCATGACAGCGACATCATGTATCATCTTGAAAGCTCTCCTTGCTTCAATGTCGAGATACACTTCTTCAGCTGAAGGGATCTTCTCTGCAGACACGGACAGGATGACTCATTGCCTGTACCACTTCAGACGCTCGCTGCTGAACAACGCAGTGCTTGCTGCCTGGGCCATGCCCACACTGAAGCGACTCTCATAGAGACAGACTGCCCTAACTGTGAGGGCAAGAGACTCTGGACACTCCGCTCAAGGATCACCCTCGTTCTGAGAGACCGAAACAGTGCCATTAGAATTTGGCCAGAATGAGGTATATTAGGAGGCAGCAAAATTAAGATCCTTTTCGATTCAGATCACTATAATTTGCGAGAATCGGAATTAAATTTTTCCTTTTGTATCATAATGCCTTCACGATATACACAAACATTCTCATTTCTCTCCCCCTCCCTGCTGGAGTTCATTGGGACTGGGATATTAAACAGAATCTATTTAAATAAAGGTTCTAGGCCATTGTCTTCCATTCCAGTGTAAGACGGCAATTGGCATTGGAACCGAGGTTCTTGGATCAGGCACTTGCAAAGTGCCCATTCAAAACAGTACCTAAATACAGATCTTACCACGCATCAATCAGTACTTAAATGTGCAAGTTGCACTGTTTTGTGATTTGCATCCTAGGGAACAGTTTATTAACTCTGAGTCCTTTCCTTGGCTCTCCACACTCTCAAAGTGTATCGATGCAATGTTCAATCCGTTGAAGCTGAGCGGCATGCACATTTTTAATTACCTCTTTGATTGGCTATTATTAGCCCAATCAGAGGCTTTGTTGTGTGAGCATGGGAATTTACTACTCTGAGGCCCAGGCTGTGCAAATGGAAACGCTGGTGGCACACCTGATGCCAGGGGCACATTGGCATAACTCACCGCTGTCTGGCTGCTCTAGCACCATGGACAGCGCTAACCTTTTAACAGCATCATGCTGGGCCAGGTCTTCGGGCAAAAGGTAATCACGGATGCGTTCAGCGCAAGCCTAGGCACATTGTGATGCAGGTGTCCAGCCATCAGCACCTAGTCATCTGGAAATACTAGCTGTCTTGTAGCCTTGAAGACTTTGCATTCAGAAGTAGCGAATCAGCACCTCCTGATTCGATCGGACAACATGACAGTGGTAGCTTACATAAATGCCATGCCCCACTGGGGTGAATGTCATTCTGCAAGCTACAGTGCTGTCCGCGAGATGCCTCTATGCACTAAGTGGCTTTTTTTTACGAATTGGTGCTCTTCACGTGGTGAAGACTCCATGAACTGCTCCATAGCTGAGATCCTTGTGTTCCTCCAAAAGCAGCTGGATGCGGATCTCACCACATCGACGATTAGGAAGCAACTATGTCGGCATACAGCGCCCCGGAGGCTGGCTCCTCCATGGGTAGACTATTTTTCAGTTCCTCAAGGGAGCAAGGTGCCTAAACCCCCTCCCCCTCTACAGTCCTAGTTTGGGATTTAAACCTGGTGCAAAAGGCGCTCACGATCCCCCCGTTCAAACCATTGGAATTTGTTGAGTTGTGTGTGCTTTGTCTAAGACTGCACTCCTATTGGCTCTGGCCTCAGTTAAACGTGGGTGATATGTAGGTGCTGTCGGTTGACAGCTCATGCCTGGTATTTGGGCTGGGTCTTTCAAAAGCCACAGTCAACCCTGAAAGGCTATGTGCCTAAGGTTCTATCAACACCCTTCAGGGCTTAGGTGGTCTGCCTACATGCCTTCTTTCCCCCACCATTTAATTCGGATGAGGAGCAGTCGATGCATTTGTTTGTTATGCCCTGTGTGGGCATTACACGCGTATGTGGAGCACACCTGCCAGTTTATGAACTGTTGTTCCATAACTGACGTGAACTACCTGGTACTGCAAAGACACACCTGGGTGAAAGCGAGCCAAGAGTTGTAGAATGTTCGTCACATGTTCCTGAGACAGGGAGGCAGACGTTAGGCAGGAATTCAGGGTTATTCCTATGAACGTAGTGGTCTGTGTTGGACTCAGACTGCTCTTTTTCTCGTTCACAGAAAAACCCAACTTCTGCACTTGTCTCAAAAGCAGTCTGGAGTCTTGCACAGTCTGCTGTTTTGTGGGGGCACAAAGAAGCCAGTCATCCAGGTAAGGCATAATATGCATACCTCTCATCCAAAGAGGAGACAGAGCTGCACTCACACACCTTGTGAAGACACGAGAAGCAAGGGAAAGACCGAAAGGTAGAACCTTGAACTGGTAGGCTTGATTCAGGAAACTGAAACGCAGAAACTTTCTGTGATGAACAGCAATTGGGATGTGAAAGTATGCATCTTTCAGGTCGACACTTACAAACCAATCTTCTGCTGCCACAGACCGAAGAATGTCGGCTGTGTGCAGCATTCGAAAAGGAAGGACCTTCAGGAAAAAATTCAGATGCCTCAAATCGAGAATTGGGCAGAAACCACCGTCCTACTTCGGAACAAGAAAATATGTTGAATAGAACCTGTCTCCCTGAACGAGGGGATGAACTTTTTCTATAGCTCCCTTCTGTAACAGTGAATTCATTTCCAGAGAGAGGGCCATTGAACAAACTGCATTTTTGACAACCGTAGGAATGATTCTTGAAAATCTGGGAGGCCGGCATCGAAACTGTAGAGTATATCCCCTGCTCAGAGTCTTCAAAACCCAAGGGTCTGCTGTGTTGTTCCTCCAGTACTCTATCTGTTCTATTGAAAAACAATCGACCACTGGCCTGAGTGTCTCAGGCTTTATGCGTGCGACTTTTAGAGGTCACGGGGGGGGCGCTTACGGGGTCCTCCTGGCAAATGTCGATGAGGTGGCCGAAAAACGCTAGCATTCTCAGTAACACGAGGCCTTTGAAGGGGCTGTGACTGAGGTGTAGCGTGCTGGCAGAAATATTGCTCGAGTGGCCTCAGACAGCTTTACCCTCTTTTCCAACAGTTCCGGAACATTAGGACCAAAAAGATGTCCGGGAATGAATGGAAGATCCCTCAAGATTTTCTTAGAGTCCTCAGGTAGCCGTGCTCGGGCAAGCCACACTTGGCGGCGGGCTGCCAGAAGCGTAGCTGCAAGACTACCCCGTGGGTTACATGGCCCATTGCCAAAAGAGCCGTTTGCAGAAACTGTGAAATTGAGGGATCAATATTTGCTGGTTCTAGCGTACTGGTAGCAGCAAGAAGTAACTGACAGATTGTGTTTTCTGTGTGAGTAAGATACAGACTCGTATGCCTTTTTTAGTAATGAATCTGCTCGACCACATTGCACACTGGGACATCGCACATTCCCTCATAGAGCCTCGTCAGGAGACACCACCAAAGCTGCAACAGGCTGCTCTATTTCTGGAGCACGACTCACCCCCATGGAATCTGCTTTAGCCATAGATGCTAACGTCCGAGCAATCTTTGAGCGCCGTTTAGGCGGTCCAGAACCTGGGAGGACATTTGAAAATTCAGCCACAAAATCTTTACATGGTGGCATGGCAAAAGAAGTCGCATCTGTGGCCTGCCTGAAAAAGACATTGGTTTGGGCAGATTGGACAGGTGACTCATCAAGTCCTAGATGAGCAAGTGCCATTCGAAGCACAGCCAAAGTATCATCAGAAGAGGACTGGGCCTGTCCAGATGACTGAACTGACCCCCCACTAGACCTCTGCTCGAAAACCAGGTGATGGTTGTGCCGCACCATCCACAGCATTCCCATGACCATGAAAAAAAGAACCAGAAGCAATCGTAGAAAGCACATCCAAGTCAGAATGATGTGAAAAATGAGGGGAATCAAGAGACTCTTCCCCAGTTCCACGATTCTGATCATTCTCATCCTCCTTTGTCATCTTCACAGGTGTAGAAGGTGCGACAGGCTGAAGCGAGTGAAGCAGGCATTTCAGCTCCGCCATCTCTGAAGAAAGCACAGAAACCATCTTAGAAAAAGTGAATTTTCCTCGACACGTGAATGTTATTCATTTCGCGATGTGGCCGATGTGGGAGGGGAGCGCCAGCTGCCGCCCTGCGCTTCTGAGTGCAAGAAGGGGCTACGTCCAACTACCCGAGTTTCACTGTTGAATTGGGGTCTAACTCAGCAAGACGGAGCCGCCGTTCCAACATAGGTAAAAGACTGCAGTGCAGACACGGGTCCGTGAGAGCCTCTCTCAGATGTTGAACACCCAAACACGACGGGCAGATGTCATGACCGTCGTCCGGGAAGAGATTATTAGGGCACAGCTTACAAGTCAGTGGGAAACCAGTGGCAATCGAGCTGTGAGCCATAGTTACTCGCTAATATCACCTTCGGATAGAACCGTAAGGTTTACGTCAAGCAGAATTATGGTAATGAAGCACAAGACAGGCAAGGTAAATAATAATTATATAATTCCTCCGGGTGAACAGACAGGTAATGTCAAGAAATATCTCACGAAAAAGAGAAATAAATATCTATAATGGCCGATGGATTGAACCGAGGGGTGCAGAGTATCACATAAGTTCGAGGAAAAAGTTCACTGAATGGATGATGATAATGTCAACGGGAGACCATTAATTTATAGCGTGGAAAACACTAGCCACTGGATAGCACCGAGAGGCACCGATGAAAAGGAAGGAAACTCACCAAAATGCGGCTAAAACACTTCAAATCCGTTGAAGTGGCATAGATGCGCACTGACACAGCTTGTGAGGACGATATCTCGCTGCTCTTGTAAGCTGCACTTGACAGCGCAATATATCACTTAACCAAAACAACCAAACCTATCTCAACCAGGCGAGAAAGTGAAAGAGGCAGAGTGCTGAGCGACTGTGGTTTATAACCCCCAGGGCTCAGCATACAACACTACGTGACTTTGTTGGTATATTCTGTCGACCTATCTGGCTGGCGCTGTGATAATCCAGTAGTGTTTAACACTGCCTCTGTCGGTCAGTAGGAATGAAACAGAACAGCAACAAGACGTAGATGATAATACAAAATGTATTAAAATGTAATAGAAAATAAAGTTTATATAGAATACACAATAAGACTAATATATATATATATATATATATATATATATATATATATATATATATATATATATATATATATATATATATATTATACATACATACACACATATACAGTATATACACACATGATGTCTTAAATGCTGCCTCCAGTGGCAGCTCACTAGGTTTTGGAACAGACATACAGTAAACCCTTCCATGCTGCTTTCCACTGTTTTCTCTGTACCTCATGGGTTTGCCACATATGAAACCTTATATAACTTAATATGTTTATTTTTATAAATATCAAAGCACATTAGAGTTTACTGGAATTTGAATGAGTGCTCAATTTATTTCCAGAATTTTAAGCTGAACATTGAAATGCTCGTTAAAATGGTGTGACTGTCAAGGCATGATGTTCCATTTTAAAAAAGACAATTTCTTAATTTTTTAAATTCTATTTAATGCAATTTAATTTGTCTTATCGCTTTTCACAATACAAATTGTTCCAAAGAAGCTTTAAAGGAAAAGTGAGCAAGCCAAAGGTGATTGTGTAATATAAACAAAACTCCAGATATTTAGAGATGAAATAGAAACCTTGAGAGGGCGAGCCCATCTTCTTCTGTCTGCACATGTTAAACATATTTTTTTCAATTGTGCCATACTTACACAAATAAACATGCAGCAAAACCATGTGATGTCACCATGCAAATATGGGATGCCTGAGCATTTGATTGCTTCAATACGGTATGTTTTGCCATCAGAGCAGGGCATTTGTCACATTTGAATCGCACTTAAATCAAGTTAACATTTATCATGTTTACGTCTTGTGGTGATACTTTTAAAAAAGTGTGTATTTTAATGTTTATTGACTGATCCCATTCACTTCCATTGTAATTGCCTCACTGTAACTGCAACTTTTGAATTGCAGTCGAAATATATATATATATTTTTGGTAATATTATGCCACAAATGCTGTAAGCTTAGCTTAACTTGTATTGAACCCTGAATATTTCTTTAAATATTGAGGAGCTAAAACATTAAGAGCTTTATATGAAAGTAACAATATTAATCAACAGATATTCTAACAGGTACCCTGACATTTCATAAGAACTCTGGAAGCTGAATTTTGATCCGACTGCTGTTTGCGGAGACAGAAGGGCATCCAGCCAGAAATGCAATACAATAATGAAGTCTTGAATTTATGAATGCATCAACTAACATTTCTGCATTTTTATTGAGAGCATCATCTGTATTGTTAGCCAATATTTATGACAAAAGGAAAAGGCTGTTCTAGTGATGAAATTAATAAAATTATCATAAAGTTATCAAATGAAAAATCAGTCAAACATCAAAGGCCCCAGGTCCAATATCATTCCACTCGATGGCCACCTTTGGAACGTTCCCAGCTATTTAGAATGCATACAATCAGCTTACAGCTACAGCTCCTATCAATTTTAATGGGGAAAGACTAAAATCTCCAAAACAGTTGGTCACGATTCAGCAGTTAAATCTGACAGCAATAGTATCATAAATTGTTCTTCTTTAGCTTAGATATCACTAAAAACGCAAAACTTCAAGCTGGTCCAGCTAATACGCATACACATTCTTGGTTGACTGACAGGTGATGACTGTATCGAAAAGGTACCAGTGCTCCATCTCATGCTAAGCAGTCTCTGATTGTATTGGAGTATACTCTACTTTTAGAAAAATGTATTCCAATGTCGTCTTTCGGCTGCTCCCGTTAGGGGTCTCCACATCTGTGACATGCATATTTGACTGCACTTTTTTTTTTACTCTGGATGACCTTCCTGACGCAACCCCCAGGGGGCTGGGGGACTCTCACTCATACCTATGGGGCAATTAGAGTCTCCAATTAATTTAACCTGCATGTTTTTGGACTTGTGGGGGAAACCGGAGCACCTGGAGGAAACCCACGGAAAAACGAGGAGAACATGCGAACTCCACACAGAAAGGCCCAGTTGAGCCCGGACTCAAACCCAGGACCTTCTTGCTGTGAGGTGACAGTGCTAACCACTGAGTCGCCCTTCTTCCTATTCTAGAATTTAGCTGATGGAAATTATTCACCATCCAATCTTTAATGTACACTAACTAGTGAAAGTGTCATTAGCATAACAATGATGGCTTATGCCATGTTTCTTAATCATATCACCAATAAGAATAACAATGCACAATAGAATAACAAAGGACCTAAGACGTAGCCTTGTGGCACACCATACTTACTAGTAAAGTCGGGCAACTATTCATTTACAGAATGGTAGCAATCTGTCAGGTAGGATCTAAACCAGGTTAGTGCCTATCCACGAATGTCAACAGTCAACTCTCAAGCCTGTCTAGCAGAATGTGCTGATCTACAGTGTTGAATGCAGCTCTTAGGTCTTGTAGTACTATCAGAGAAATACAACCCTGGTTGGATGACAAGTCAGTTGTTATACTAAAAAGTGAAGGCTCTGTACTGTAATTGGGCCTAAAACTCAACACAAACTTTTCTTTGGAAGGAGTATAGTTTGGTGGACTGGTGTTTTAGATCAATTGTCAACCATATCAAACTTGAAGTGTGGCCTGACATTTGCCAGGATAACTTGTTTGAGACCAGGTAATGATCTTTAAAATGAGAATTCATTTTAATGCATTACTGAAACATTGAGTGGCTCCACTGACATTCTAAATTATTCTAATATATTTGAGTGTCAATGAATTAAATATTGTGAATGTTGAAGTCTCCAACAATCAGGCCTTTAACAAGATTAGACCAAAAAAGATTATTTAATGCTCTAGTTCTTTTGCTTCTGTTAGGATATTGTCTTGATATTATATTAATGTTGGTCATACTTTGATATATACAAATATATAAGTGATTTAAGAGTGTAGAGAGACTGACTTGTGTCCTTCTCAGTGTGTCATGGAAGTGGACTTATTTGGCACTGTTTCTTTGGCATGATTCTCTAATTGGTGGATTTCTCCCCTCAGGATCATGGTTAGTGCAGTTCATCACCAAGTATTCTGCACTTAAACATGGTATTTGACAAATGTGTTGAAAGGTTGACAGACTGATGGCTACAGCAGAAGCATATACCATTTCAACTTCCAATATTTCAAAATATTGGATCTGTGCGATGTGTGCAGCCTAATATTCCTGCTGAATTCTGTTATAGGCATTCTGACTGCATCAAAGTAGTATTAATGTACACTCACCTAAAGGATTATTAGGAACACCATACTAATACTGTGTTTGACCCCCTTTCGCCTTCAGAACTGCCTTAATTCTACGTGGCATTGATTCAACAAGGTGCTGAAAGCATTCTTTAGAAATGTTGGCCCATATTGATAGGATAGCATCTTGCGGTTGATGGAGATTTGTGGGGCACGAAGCTCCCGTTCCACCACATCCCAAAGATGCTCTATTGGGTTGAGATCTGGTGACTGTGGGGGCCATTTTAGTACAGTGAACTCATTGTCATGTTCAAGAAACCAATTTGAAATGATTTGAGCTTTGTGACATGGTGCATTATCCTGCTGGAAGTAGCCATCAGAGGATGGGTACGTGGTGGCCATAAAGGGATGGACATGGTCAGAAACAATGCTCAGGTAGGCCGTGGCATTTAAACGATGCCCAATTGGCACTAAGGGGCCTAAAGTGTGCCAAGAAAACATCCCCCACACCATTACACCACCACCAGCAGCCTGCACAGTGGTAACAAGGCATGATGGATCCATGTTCTCATTCTGTTTACGCCAAATTCTGACTCTACCATCTGAATGTCTCAACAGAAATCGAGACTCATCAGACCAGGCAACATTTTTCCAGTCTTCAACTGTCCAATTTTGGTGAGCTCTTGCAAATTGTAGCCTCTTTTTCCTATTTGTAGTGGAGATGAGTGGTACCCGGTGGGGTCTTCTGCTGTTGTAGCCCATCCGCCTCAAGGTTGTGCATGTTGTGGCTTCACAAATGCTTTTCTGCATACCTCGGTTGTAACGAGTGGTTATTTCAGGCAAAGTTGCTCTTCTATCAGCTTGAATCAGTCAGCCCATTCTCCTCTCACCTCTAGCATCAACAAGGCATTTTCACCCACAGGACTGCCGCATACTGGATGTGTTTCCCTTTTCACACCATTCTTTGTAAACCCTAGAAATGGTTGTGCATGAAAATCCCAGTAACTGAGCAAATTGTGAAATACTCAGACAGGCCCGTCTGGCACCAACAACCATGCCACGCTCAAAATTGCTTAAATCACCTTTCTTTCCTATTCTGACATTCAGTTTGGAGTTCAGGAGATTGTCTTGACCAGGACCACACCCCTAAATGCATTGAAGCAACTGCCATGTGATTGGTTGATTAGATAATTGCATTAATGAGAAATTGAACAGGTGTTCCTAATAATCCTTTAGGTGAGTGTATATCTAATAATCACACAGTAAAGACTGTCAATAATGTTTTAATGTTTTTATATATATATATATAATTTTGTAAATGTTTCATTGCTACTGTTATTGAAAACTTAAATCGCTGTTTACTCTGTTCTCTATTTAATTACTGGGTCTCAAATAATTACTTTAAAAGCTTGAAGCAATGTTTACAAATGAAACACTGCAGGCTTCATAGATTTAATTGAAAGAGTGTTTTTTAAAGCATATTTGCTTATTTACCAGTGCAACACCAAGATAACATAGAACTGTTTATGAAGCTTTTCTCCCCTCTCGTTTTGCCTTTTACTTCATTTTAGCAAGTTATAATACGAACGGGCTAAATCATTTTTTAATACACTTTAGTTTAAAACTTTTTGCACTTTTCATTGAACAGGATTTTTTAATCCAATAATAACACTGTGCTTTTGGGATTATATTTATATTTTATTTACAACTTACACTTCTTTTTGTTTATTGAATTCAAAATAGACAGAAGCAAAGAATATAAGAACCTTTATTGAATTTCATGTTACTTTGTTTATTAGCCTAATGCTCAGGTTTTGTAAATCACTGAAATAAATATTTTATTTCTTCAGAATCGTAAAAGAATCCGGAACACCCCAACATTGATCCCCCTCACCTTTCTATACAGCACTGTGGCAGCAGTGGAGTCATTCGGGTTCCTGGGCACTACCATCTCACAGGACCTGAAGTGGGAGACCCACATTGACTCCATTGTGAAAAAGGCCCAGTAGAGGTTGTACTTCCTTCTCCAGTTAAGGAAGTTCAACCTGCCACAGGCGATGCTGATACAGTTCTACTCAGCTGTCATTGGCTGGGTCTCGTTTGGAAGGATGCGTCCTCTGGAGGTCGCATTTGTCAGCCGCTTACGCCATCAAGGCTGTCTCGTTTCAGAAAAGGGGGTAGCACACTTTGAATGCAGCCTTCGAATGTGACC
The DNA here is from genome assembly GCF_025860055.1 of Xyrauchen texanus. NCBI lineage: Eukaryota > Metazoa > Chordata > Actinopteri > Cypriniformes > Catostomidae > Xyrauchen > Xyrauchen texanus. The sequence goes on along the minus strand of NC_068293.1, from coordinate 7,187,581 downwards.
TTCTTTCACGAATGCATGAGGTGTATCCTTCATGGGCACTCACAACCCACAATTCTTTGCTTCAACGGAAATGTCTAAAATAATAACACCAATTTGCCCGTAAATATGATGTTCAAACGCAAATAATGTTAATTCCCAAGTTGAAGTACCTCAGTAGATGGTGCAGAGTATATAATATGTATTATTATAAAAATATATAATTAAAATAAAGTATTAGACTAAAAGTACACCTGTAAAATCTATTTTCTTTTCTCTTTATATCATTATAACTCTCCTAAAATGTACCTCATACATTCCCTTCCAGAGGGACATTGTTCCCACATGTTAAAGAGTAGCATGCTGTCATAGCAACCGTGTTATGTTCCGTTTCAGTTTGTCCTACTAAGGCAGTCTCGCCTCGCTTGTTTAAAAGAGGACACTCAGTATACTGCAGCCTTCAAAGGACGCATCCTACCTAGCATGCAGCCTTCGAAACGAGACACAGAGCTAACTCTGTCCTCTGCACTTCAATAACTGTCTGGTTTGGTTCAGCTACAAAATCGGATATCAG